>NC_133623.1:64170503-64473003 GCF_048593235.1 Sminthopsis crassicaudata | reverse complement strand
TCCTTCCTTCCTTCCTTCCTTCCTTCCTTTCTTTCTTTCTTTCTTTCTTTCTTTCTTTCTTTCTTTCTTTCTTTCTTTCTTTCTTTCTTTCTTTCTTTCTTTCTTTCTTTCTTTCTTTCTTTCTTTCTTTCTTTCTTTCTTTCTTCCTTCCTTCCTTCCTTCCTTCCTTCCTTTCTTCCTTTCTTTCTTTCTTCCTTTCTTCCTTTCTTCCTTTCTTCCTTCCTTTCTTCCTTTCTTTCTTTCTTCCTTTCTTCCCTTTCTTCCTTCCTTCCTTTCTTTCCTAAGGCAATTGGGGTTAAGTGATTTGCTCAGGGTCACACAGCTAGGAAGTATTAAATGTCTGAGATCAAATTTGAACTCAGATCCTCCGACTTCGGAGCTTGGTACTCTATCACTGTATCACCACCTAGCTACCCACTGGATTTTGTTTATTTCACTTTGTTTATGCTATAGTTGGTGGAGTGTGTGTTTTGTTTTTGTTTTTCCCATTCCCTCAGTGACGGACATCTCCTTTGTTTCAAGTTTTTTGCTACCAGGGAGTGTTACTATAAATACTCTGGGACTCATTGGACCTTTGTTTCTCTCTTTGATCTCCTTGGAGTCTATTCCCAGCAATGGAATGGCTCAGTCAAAAGGGTATGGACAGTTTCATTCCTTTTTTTTTTTTTTAACCTAATTCTAAATGGAAATCCAGAACTATCAGAGCTCTTTACAGGTCTGCCAAGAGCAGTGCACAAATGTGCCTGTCTGCCCGCAGCCCCTCCAGCAACGGCCAGCAGCTATGGCGATTGGCTCGGGGGAGGTAAAACTTGGAGTTGTTTGAATTCCCATTTCTCTTATTATCTGTGATCTGGAGAATGTTTTCGCGTGCTCATGTATAGTCTGCAAATCTTCCTTTGAAAACGGTTCCGTCTATCTTTGATCATTTGTCTTCTGGGGAACACCATTACAATTTCCTGGAGAAGAAATGATGTCCACCCTTGATTGATCCATCCCATATGGAGGGCTGGGAGGCAGAACTCCTAGGTTTTCATTCTAGAACATTGACTCACTATAGAATTAGGGGCCGTCCTCATTAGAATTTTTCATCCAAAAGTGGAAGGGGGTCCTAGGTACCTGGCCACCGGCTCCTTCCAAGTGGGCTACTTCCTTCATTGTCATTCAGTCATGTCTGACTCTCTATGCCCCAGTGGACCAAGCATACCAACATGATAGACTTTTCTTGGCAAAGATACTGGAGGACTCGCCATTTCCTTGTCCAGTGCATTGAGACAAGCAGAGGTGAAGTGACTTGTGCAGGGTCACACAATTAATATGGATGTGAGATCAGATTTGAACTCAGGTCTTCCTGACTCTAGGCCCAGGGCCCTACCCACTGAGCTACCTAGCTGCCACTAGGATGTCACCTGGCCCAATTCAAATTAAAAACATTTACTCCAAATGCCCATTTCCCTGGGAAACGGTGACACTATCTTTTTGAAAGGCGTTTGTCTACAATAACCTAGGAAGGCAGAATATGCACATATCATTACTCCATTTACAGATGAACAAAGCTCAGTGACTTGTCAAACAGACCACTGTGTGACTGGATGGACCACACTTCAAATCCAGTCCTCCTGACTCCAAATTCAGGGCCGTCATGCTGTGCCCATCGCGTGCAGACCATTGTGCTGAGCACTGGAGGACTGCAAAAGGAAACAAATATTTATTCAGTGCCCGTCAAGCACTGTAATACACTAAGTTGATCCTCACAACAACCTACCTACTTCCTAGCTCTGGGATCTTGCACGAGTCATTTAACCTCTGTCTCCCTTTGCTTACTTACTATCTGTGTGATCTTGTACAAGTCAGTTAACCTGTCTCCCTTTGCTCCACTGTAAAAGGGGGATAATATTAACACCTCCCTACCTCCCTACTTTCAGCTTTAAAATGGGGATAATAATAGCACTTCACAGCAAATTTACTTAGTAGTAGGTAACAAGATTTGCAAATACTTTGGGATTTTGTATCACTATGTTCCCAGCATCAGAGCACAAGGTTTGATACACAGTAGTTGTTTGAGTTAAGACTCATTAAGTTTTTCCTGAATTGGACTGAGCTCTGTGGGATGGGATACTTGAAGAGAGAGCAGCTTTTCTCTAAGCAGAGGTCTTCAAGCAAAGGGTGGATGAGGCCTTGAAGAGGCTATCGTGAAAGGAGGATGCTTGGTTTTTTCCACTAGTATTTTACTTTTTCCAATTACATGTAAAGCTAATTTTCACCATTTGTTTTTGCAAGATTTCGAGTTCCAAATTTTCATCCTTACTTCTCTTCCCTCTACCCTCCCCAAGACAGCACGTGTACAATCATTTTAAACATATTTCCATATTTGTCATGCTGTGAAAGAAAAATCTGGACAAGAGGGGGAAGACGAGAGAGAAGAAGCAAACAACATAAAAAGGTCTAAATGTGTGCTCTGACCTGTCTGCGGTCTCCATAGCGCTCTCTCTCTGCTTGCTCCGTCTGAGTCTATCAGAATGGTCTTGGATCACTGCATTGCTGAGAAAAGCCAGGACCATGGAATTGGTCATTGTATAATCTTGTTGCCGTGTATAATGATCTCCTGGTCCTGCTCATTTCACTCAGCATCAGTTCCTGTCAGTCTCTCCAGGCCTCCCTGAACTCATCCTGCTGGTCATTTCTTACAGAACAATAATACTCCATAATATACCATAATTTATTCAGCCATTCTCTAATTGGTGGGCATCCCCCTCAGTTTCCAGTTTCTGGCCACTACAAAAAGGGCTCCACAAACATTTTGGCACATGTGGGTCCCTTTCCTTCCTTTAAGATCTCTGGGATATAAGCCCAGTAGAAACACTGCTGGCTCAGGTGTGAGTTTCTATGTATGGGTAGGTGCTTGCGGTCCAATAGAGCAGCTACAACATGTACACAAGAATAATTTGGTTAATGTTCAGTCGTTTAGTTGAGTCGTCCATGACCCCACAGATGCCAATAGGGTTCTCCTGGCAAAGATACTGGAGTGATTTGCCAATTCTTTCTCTAATTTTACAGAAGGGGAAATGGAGGCAAACAGGGTTAAATGACTTGCCTCCAGAGTCACACAGCTAGTTAGTGCCTGAGGTCAGATTTGAATTTAGGTCTTCCTGACTCCAGGCCCAGGGCTCTGTGCATGAAGGTGCCCCGGAGCTGGTACTGCATACACATGACAAGTAATAATACTACCCTATGATACCAATATTAGACTTATATTCCAAAGATGTCCAAAAAAAGAGGAAAAGGGAAGCCGCTGGCAGAATTTGTTTTGTACAAGTGTGTCTATTTGTTACAAGGACTTTTCTTTTTGGTTTTCTTTTTCAGTGAGGGATAACATGGGGTGGAAGTAAAATAGGTCTCTTTATTGGAAAACATTACTTAAAAAAGACAGTAGCTAGCATTTAATAGCATTTTAATGTGTTGTTTGTAAATGCTTTACGGGCGTTATAATGTATCTCATCTGATTCTCATGGTGTTGTGAAATGCTATTTTCATCACCGTTTTAAAGAAGAAGACACTGAGGGCCAGAGAAATGGACTTTACCAAGGTCACTTGATTGAACTGAAACTCAGGTCTTTTTGATTCCAAGTACACTGGGCCACCTAGCTGGATAGGAAAGACAGAAAAAGCCGGGCAAAATGGAGGAGGATAGGAATTGCCTCCTGCTTTGCCTTCATCTGGGCATAGGGCCTGGAACATAGTAGGTGCTTAATGAGCGCACCCATTTGTTGGTGTTTTTTGGAGACAAATTTGAAGCTTAAAGTGGAGTGAGGGGTAGAGAGGGGAGAAGGGAAATTTGGCTGGAGCAAAAGCCCAAAACTAGGAGAGGGTAGGCTAAGGATGGGTAGAATGAGCATTAAGGTTGAGCCCTTCATCGGGCGATCATTAATACATTGAATGCCATGGTAAGGGGTCTGAACGCTGCTCCATCTTGGCTCAGTAGCCCAGCCACAAAGGGAAGGGCAACCCCTAATTGGAGAAAGGGAAAGGGCGGTTACCTGGTGCTTGACTTGAAAGCAAGACTTTGACATCCTATGGACAAGCATCCATGTCTGGGGAAGCTCCCTCCTTGCTCTGCAATCTTTCCCACCTCCTAAGAAGGGCCAGGGTCCAGGTAGTAGAACTGTCTGGCCCAGGTCAGAGTCACTTACCCCAGCTCCAGATTGTCCAGCTGGGGGTTCAGTTTGTATGGAAGCCATCTGGCCCTGAGTTGGCCAAAAAGCCCAAAGCCTGGCCCTAGGGACCCGATGATCTGGCATCCACTGACTCAGACAACCAGTCTAAACGCTCTTTTACCCCCGCATCCAGCTCCCCTGTGTTTGTACAGAGAACAACCCGATGATCCTGTTCCATCATAGGCTAGGCCCCCAGTCAACTGGTTTCCAGAGTCCTGTGGCTAGCCAAGTCTTCTTTTCTCCCCCCATTCCTATCATGAGATGAAAATGACCCTTTCTCCATTACTTTTTTTGCTGAGGCAATTGGGGTTAAGTGACCTGCCCAGGCTCACACAGCTAGGAAGTGTTTTTTTTTGTTTTGTTTTATTCATTTTTCCAACTTTTCCCCTCCCTCCCTCCACTCCCTCCCCCCGATGGCAGGTAATCCATACATTTTACATGTGTTACAATATAACCTAGATACAATATATGTGTGTAAATCCCATTTTCTTGTTGCACATTAATTATTAACAGCTAGGAAGTGTTAAGTGTCTGAGGCCAGATTATTTGAACTCAGGTCCTCCTGACTTCAGGGCTGGCGCTCTATCCATTATACCCCCGCTCTCCATTACTTTTCTCCAAAATCTTATTATCCCTGTGCAGCTGAGCCCTACCCCTCCTCAGCTGCAAATTCCCAACAAGTCCAGCTCAGTTCATTTCATCCTGTATTTGTAAACAACGGCCCATCTTATGTTAGTCAGGGTTTGGTACCATTGCTGGGGGTACCAAGACAAAAATGAGGCAGTCCCTGCCTCCTTGGATACCCTTGTACCCTCCCTCTATTGTTAACAAACTCCACTTTCAGGGGAAACCTCTTCCTCTCACCCTTCTGTCTTCTTACTGAAAAAACAAGCTTCATTGAGTCTTTCTTTTTTACACCCCATGGCTTCTCAGGAATTCTTCCCTTCTTCCCCTCAGAGATTCGTCCCTTGTAACAGAGCCCTGGTGAGTAGAATCAGTGGCTCCACTGGCCACCCCTGCCTCCTTCTGCACCAAGGAGCTTTCTGCTGATAGGCCATTGGCACGATTTCCTATAAATGCTCCCATGTTTGCCCCCATCGGGGCTCCTAAGCGTTTCAATATTGTTTTGGTCCCGGCTGGCTCCAGGTGATACTGGGGAAACATGGCTTGCCTCTCTGTTACTGGCTTCTTTTTTTTCTCCCAACCTATACAGCAGAGAGGAACTGGAGCCATTCCTCGCTGCCTACTGTTTCTTCCAGGCCTTCCCTCTGTTGCCATTGTCTGCCTACATCTACATTTCCTCCATGATCTGGTCCAGATCCTTATCACTACTGGCTTCCAAGCCCCTGCTCCTGTACTCTTTCCCAACCTCCCCTAACCTCTCATACTCAGCCCACCGATCAGTATGTCCCGGGTCATCCTGGTCTCCCAGTTTGTCAATCTCAAGACCCATAACACACTTCTTCACTTGACCTCAGCTGCTCACAGCCAAATCTGAGCTCCACGAGCATGGGCTCACTGGGGGTGCCTTCCCCTCCGCACTTCCCCTCAGCAGTGCTGAAACATCTGTCTCTAAAGGAAGGGCAGATGTTAATGTATCCCCCACTGGGGGGGTGGAGCTGGCAGACACAGGCTTTTATGCTTCTGACCCCCAAATTGCTTCCTCCAAGGTGTTAATCCAATGTAGGCTTTGCTCAGCCCTCAGCCTTCCTGACCCCTGTGTAGTGTTTGATGTTGCTCAGTTTGATGTCGTTCAGTCATTTCAGTCTTGTCTCCATTTGGGGTTTTCCTGGCAGAGATACTGGAGCCATCTGTCATGTCCTTCTTCAGCTCATTTTACAGATGAGGAAACTGAGGCAAACAGGGTAAAATGACTACCCCAGAGATAGACAACTAGTAAATATCTGAGACTGCATATGAAGATGAGTCTTCCTGACTCCAGGTCTGATGCTCTATCACAGCAGCACCTCCCAGCTGCTCTTGTTGCTGACTACTGTCCCTCTAACCTATTAGCCTTGAAATGGACCTTTTCCTGATGAAATGACCCACTCCACGGAGCTCACAGTCCTTTGTTCTGCTCCAGACACAATCTTATCTCTCAACAATTCTGAGCTTTCTTCATGGGGGGTGAGGGGGAGGGGGGTGTCTCAAACCCTTTCCCAAAAATGTGTTTTGGGTTTTCCTGTGTGCTCCCCCGACTCACACAAACTTTCCTTGGGGAACTGCAAACTCACAGGGCTGGATGGAAGAAAAGGATAAATGATAAAGGGGAGAGGAAGAGAAAGAAGATGGGATAAGGGGAGAGAAAATGGCTATGGAGGCAAGGAGCCTCCCATGGGGCATATCCTGCCAGAAAGATCTGTAGACATAGAGCTTGCCCCCTTCTCCACTATGAGAGACATGATTCTTAATAACCAGTGATCTGGGGAGATTCAGAGTTCTGCCGTATTCTAAAGTCCCGAATTCAAAAGTTCCGTCTCTGGAAGGATGAGGTTAGAGTAAGACTCCCCCCAGGTGGGAGCCATTGTGCTCTGCTCAGATCTGGGTGGGAATAAATTCTTTAGGGTTACCCAAGATGGGAGTAACTTTTTTTAAATTAGTTTTTATTTACCAGATATTTGCATGGGTAATTTTAACACATTGACAATTGCCAAACCTTTTGTTCCAATTTTTCCCCTCCTTCCCCTCCCCCGGATGCCAGGTCGACCAATACATGTTAAATATGTTAGAGTATAAATTAAATACAATATATGTACACATGTCCAAACAGTTGTTTTGCTGAACAAAAAGAATCGGACTTTGAAATAGTGTACAATCAGCCTTTGAAGGAAATCAGAAATGCAGGAGGACAAAAATAGAGGGATTGGGAATTCTATGTAGTGGTTCATAATCATCTCCCAGAGTTCTTTCGCTGGGTGTAGCTGGTTCAGTTCATTACTGCTCTATTGGAACTGGTTTTGTTCATCTCATTATTGGAGAGGGCCACGTCCATCAGAATTGATCCTCATACAGTATTGTTGTTGCTGTGTACAATGATCTCCTGGTCCTGCTCATTTCACTCAGCATCAGTTCATGTAAGTCTCTCCAGGCCTCTCTGAAATCCTCCTGCTGGACATTTCTTACAGAACAGTAATATTCCATAATATTCATATACCACAATTTATTCAGCCATTCCCCAATTGATGGTCAGCCACTCAGTTTCCACAGTTTTTGGCCACCACAAAGAGGGCTGCCACAAACATTCTTTCACATGCAGGTGCCTTTCCTTTCTTTAAGATCTCTTTGGGACAACCGTCCAGTAGTAACACTATTGGATCAAAGGGTGTGCACTGTTTGATAACTTTTTTGAGCATAGTTTCAAATTGCTCTCCAGAATGGCTGTATTCTTTCACAACTCCACCAACAGTGCATCAGCGTCCCAGTTTTCCCACATCCCCTCCAACATTCATCACCATCTTTTCCTGTCATTCTAGCCAATCTGAGAGGTGTGTAATGGTATCTCAGAGTTGTCTTAATTTGCATTTCTCTGATTATTAATGATTTGGAGCATCTTTTCCTATGACTAGAAATAGTTTCAGTTTCTTCATCCGAAAATTGTCTGTTCATATCTTTTGACTATTTATCAATTGGAGAATGGCTTGATTTCTTATAGAGTCAATTCTCTGTATATTTTGGAAATGAGGCCTTTATCTGAACCTTTGACTGTAAAAATGTTTTCGATGGGAGTATCTTTGAAGTAAGTGACATAAAGTTCATTTGAATGGCTTCAGCCCCTCATCAGAATATTCATCCTCTCATTAATAATAATTATTAATTTTCTGTAGTATTTTATTTTCCCAAATCCATGCAAAGATAGTGTTCAATATCCACCTTTGCAAAACCTTGAGTTTTCTCTTTCTCTCTTTCCTTTCCCCCCATTCCCACCTCAAAACAGTTAGCAATCTTATAGAGTTAAACATGTGCAATTCTTTTATACGTATTTCCCTATTTGTTATGCTGCACAAGAAAAATCAGATCAAAAGGGGAAAAAACCAAGCAAGTCTGTCATTAATTTTTAATTAGAGTTAATTGCTATCCTGGAACACCCCTCTTCCAATGGGCATATAAGCCGGGATCCTACTGCCATAAAGGTCTAAGAGAAAGAGATGGCCCTTTTTTTTTTTTTTTATTAGAATGCTGGCATTATTTTATATTTTTATTGGTTTTTTGTTTTGTTTTTGTGAGGCGACTGGGGTGAAGTGAGTTGTCAAAAGCCAAAAAGTGTTAAGTGTCTGAGGCTGGATTTGAACTCAGGTTCTCCAGACTCCAAGGCAGGTGCTATTCCCTGCAGTGCCATCTAGCTGCCCCAACATGCTGGCATTATTAATAAAATGATTAAATCACCCAGAAATTATGTCTCTAAAACTTTTTAATTACCACACCAATTAGTGCTGGCATCCTGAAGCATGGAGACTCCAGTTGCACATCTTGAGGCTTCCCCTTCCCTCCCCCCGCCCCCATCTGTCTCCACCAGACCCTTGATATGTTTTGAT
This sequence comes from Sminthopsis crassicaudata, assembly GCF_048593235.1. Lineage (NCBI taxonomy): Eukaryota > Metazoa > Chordata > Mammalia > Dasyuromorphia > Dasyuridae > Sminthopsis > Sminthopsis crassicaudata. The sequence goes on along the minus strand of NC_133623.1, from coordinate 64,464,260 downwards.
GACTTCACCCTGGGGAGCAGTAGCTGCAGATCCTGAAGGCTCCCTGACCCAGTAGACAGAGAGGACCCTGATGTTAAGACGGAGACTTTTGTGGTCCCATGGGCCCATTTCTTTTCTTTTTTTAAAAGTTAATTTTATAAGTATAATTTTTTTTGACAGTACATATGCATGGATAATTCTTTTTTTTTTTTTTTTTTTACATTATCCTTTGTATTCACTTTTCCAAATTTTCCCCTCCCCCTCCCTCCCTCTACTCCCTCCCCTAGATGACCGGCAATCCCATACATGTTCAATGTGTTACAGTATACCTAGATACAATATATGTGTGTAAAACCAAGTTTCTCATTGCATGATAAGAATTGGATTCTGAAGGTATAAGTAACCTGGGTAGAAAGACAACAGTGCAGACATTTTACACTCAATTCATGGGCCTATTTCTAAGGCATGGCTTCTTCTGCCCAAGGCCGGATGCTGGGCCGATAGCCCGGGTATGGCTCCAGAATGGGGTAGCTAGGCCTCAGAGCGCTCCATCCCCAAAGTTTGGTTTACTCTGGCCTACAGATAGAGCATTTGCTATTTAATGTACTTTCCTGATGTTTACCCTGCTTTGCTACTTGGGATAAATTGTCCTTTTCCTACCATGATGATTTTTGTCATCTGATTAATATTTGCTAGTCCGGGGGTATGTCATGTAATGACTGGTTGTTGATTCAGAGAACAACAGGGACTCACAGCAAGAACAGGAGTTAGATATGAACCCCAGATAGGTCCAGACAACTGGAGGTCACATAAAGGGGCATTAGATACATACCATGTCATTTCTCTGTTGCCATCTGTAAAACAAGGCCAGTTCTAGACCTAGGACCCTAGGTGTGATCTTGGACAAGTCACTTCTTGAGCCTCAGTTTCCTCTTCTGTAAAATGAGGAGTTCGGACTAGATGGTCCCTCCCAGCTCCACAGCTGGGGTCCCTTGTGATAATGTGGCTTAGAGTTATACCTTGTGACCCATGCTTTATGTCAGGGGTCCCTCCCAGCTCCACAGCTGGGGTCCCCTGTGATAATGTGGCTTAGAGTTATACCTTGTGACCCATGCTTTATGTCAGGGGTCCCTCCCAGCTCCACAGCTGGGGTCCCCTGTGATAATGTGGCTTAGAGTTATACCTTGTGACCCATGCTTTATGTCAGGCGTCCCTCCCAGCTCCACAGCTGGGGTCCCCTGTGATAATATGGCTTAGAGTTGTATGTTGGGATTTTGAGCCCCTCTAGACTGGGAATGCCATTATGGTAGCACCCACGTTTTCTATGCCGCATCTCCCCTGACACTCAGCATAGCCCCTCTATATGCTACAGACATGTAACATATCATTGTGGAAATGAGTAGCTACTCTGCCCCCCAGCAGCACTCGTCTGGGTAACTCACTTGTGCTAACTTGGGCTGCCCTGGGCCCCCTAACTCTAGTGTTTCCTCCCAGAGACTGGGGGGCACTTGGGGCTCTTGGACCGTGGAGAGCTTAGGCCAGATCTTGGCCCGCACTCTGAAAAAGACTCCCCGCGCTTCGCCCCTGGCGCTCGGCCCATGGACCCGGCCACCTTTGGTGGGGCCCGGACGCCCCGATTCCTTGAATGAAAGCAGGCAAGAAGAAGAGAATAGGAAGCGGCTTCTTCGCGGATGAGAGTCCCAGATGTGCTCACGATTCCTGGAATGGCCAGCCCCGGGGGCCCCCCTTCCAAGAATAACACGGGGAGATGACCGTTCGGCCCTGACCCATCCAGAGGAACTGGGCCCCGGCCCGCCTCGGAAGTCCGCATCGGGATGGGACGGCGCACAGGCCGCGGCTCGGGAAGGAAACAGTTGGATCCCAGAGATAGGTGGGGGACCGGCGGGAGAAGCCAACCTTTGGCCCCCCTCCCCGCTGCATTCTGGTGCCTAAAATACAGGCGGTCTTCCCCACCCCCAGCTGACCTACCAAAGACTCTTTGGGCGTCCTGCCAAAAGCCTTCGGCTTCTATTCCCAGGGGGTCTGTCCAGGCCCAAGGCATGCCGGGAAGAGGGCACATTGGCTTCTTGGGGGTGACCACCTTTGGCCGCAGCCCCACCCCCCAGGTGTCTGCCATCTTCTGGTCCAAAAATCTTCCCCGATGTGGGTCAGAGGGAAAGAAGGCCTCGTTTCATGGGAGAGGAGGGGGATGGTTTCCCGGCCGCTGCCAAGATCCAGCCAAGCTCTCCATCCGAGAGAATTCTTGGAAACTCCGGAGAGCCAGGAAGCTCTGTGAGGCTAGCCTAAGCCAGGGCCACCTGCTCGGGCTGCCCTCCCCTCAGCTCGCTCCGGCCTTGGCCGCAGGTTAGCCTGGGTCCCAGCGGCCAGGAGCATGGGCGCGAGCCCTCCCGCTCCCCTCCCGCTCCCCTCCCGCTCCCCTCCCCCTCCCCTCCCCCTCCCCGGGCTGCAGCGCCATCGGGAGCCAGGTTAATGGAAATCAGGCTGCGGCCAATGACAAAAGCAGGCGGGGAGGAGACGAGCGCCCATAACTCTGCTCTGGCTTGGGGCTGCCTGGAATCTGTCAGGGAAGGGGGGGAGGGCTCCGCGTCTGCTGGCTCCGAGCACACACCGGGGTCTCTGGGGGGGGGGAAGCAGGAAAAGGGGGGGCCGGGGCGCGGGGCCCAAAGCCAACGGCTATTTTGTGGGCCGAGGGAGCTTTTGCAGGCGGACGCTTTTGGAAACGACATGCTGTCGGGAGCGCTCGGCCTGGCCCGCCTGGTACCCCGGGAGCCGGGGAGGAAGCGCTCACCCCCTTCCCCTCCCGGGCCGCCCCGCCCCCACCTCCCCCGCCCGGCCCAGCCAGCCCACGGGAACAAACGGGCCGTTGAGCTGCGGCGCCGCGAGCCGCTGACCCCGGGCCTGTTTTCTTAGATATAGAAGGAGAATAACAATCCTTCCACTATCTGCCGCGGGATCGCCGCGGGGGGGCGGGGGGCAGCCGTGGGTGGTCTCCGGCGGGGGCGCTCAGGGAGCCTCTCCAGCCAGCTGCTTCCCAGCCCCCCAGCCCCGGAGCCCGCGTCCCCCCAGGGCAGCCCGGGGTCTTGCTCGGGGGCGAGGCTCCACGGAGCCTGAACCCCCCTGTTTTCCATTCCTCCTCCAACCCTGCCCGGTGCCCCGTGCCCTTCCACTCCCCGAACGCCCGTGGCCGGGCCAGGCTCCCCTGGCACATCCACGCCCCCCCCCCAGTTTAGGGGACGCGCTGTCTAGATCTCCCCGTGTCAGACGGTGCGGGCTGGACCTCAGATAGAGAGCGGCGCCTCGTCTCGGAGCCGCCAGACGAGTCTGGGGTCCCCTGCCCACACCCGGGGCCTGATCAGGTAGAACAGCGGGTGGCGGCAGACACAAGCTGGGCGGAAGGGCAGGCCCCGTCTCCGCCTCGATCTGTGGGCAAGTCTGGCCTTTTCATATGCACAGCGGCGAGGAGACCGGGCCTTACTTTGATGGATCTTCTCAGGGGGCTCCCAAAAGCTGAGTGGGGGATGCAGGCTAAGCTTTGCCCCTCCCCCCTCCCCCCCTCCACTCGCCAGTCATCTACATATCCCTCAGTGTCTCTGTCTCCCTCCTCTCCCCTTTCCTCTCTCTCTCTGTTTCCCTCCCCCCTTGTCTCTCCGCTACACACATTTTAATTTTTTTATAATTCTTTTCAAATTATATGTTTAAAATTTTTTAAAAAAATCTTTGAGTTCCCAATCCTCTCCTTGTCTCCCTTCCCTGAGACAAGCAGCAAGCAGCTCTTGATTACCCATGCTCCCTCTTAGAAGAGCAGGAAATCACAGGAGGAACTTTCTGAAGCGAGCCTGGGGCCTGGCTGGGACGCTAAAGCCAGGCTTGGCTTCTCCCCTCCTGGATGACTCCCCTAAATCAGCCTATGCCCCTCCCCGGTCCGGCCCCCGGCTTTGATCCCGGGAGGCAGGCTAGGCCGCACCCCACTGACCCCACTGAAGAAGAGAAAGAGACTGGAGGGAAGACATCAGCCTTTAATAGTTTCTAAGGGGAGGGATAGTCCAGCTGATGGGGGAGGGAAGAGGTAAAACGTTTGCTCCATGAAAGCCCCAGGGGCTCCTCCTGAGGCTGAAGCATAAGGTCAAGGTCAAAGCCCAAGGCCTACACTAGCCGAACTATCTTCTGCAGACTTCTGAAATGGGACTCTGCCACGTGGCGGATGAATTTCTCTTCATCCTCTTCTAGTTCAGCAAAGACTGAAAGACAAGCAGAAAGGGCTCAGTGAGACAGGAGCGACCCAGGACCCCCTCACTACTGAGCATCAAACCCCTCAGAGCTCAACATGGCTCTCAGGGAGGAAACTGAAGCTGAAAGAGATCAAAACTATAGAACTAGATCATGGAATCGGGGATCTCCTGCTGGGAGGGATCTCAGACACCAGCTCCAACCTCCTCCTTTTACATAGGAGGAAACTGAGGCCGGGGGGAGTGGAAGGGACTGCTTCCAGGTCACGAGGAGGATCCTAGATTTACAGGAAGGGTTCTTGACCTGGGGGCCAACATGGTTCCTTCCTAAAGGATCCACAGATAAGATTTCAAGGGGGCAAGTAGGATGATGGGAAATTGATGTGTAATGAATGTATGGCCCCACGAATGTATGTATATATTTGCACTAAGCCCTCATTGAAGTTAGTGAGGGGAAGCCCCTTATTTAAAAAGTTTATTTTGAGAATGGCGTCCTTCGGCTTATGCTTGCAGGACACGAAGGGCTTAAGAAGCGGGGAGCCTTAGAGGCGGTGTGCTCCATCCCAGGGAGTCAGCGACTTGTCTAAGGGAATGTTAGCAATGTTTGAGGCAATGTCTAAGGCAATGTTTGAACCCAGGGCCCTGACTCCAGGGTCAGTATTTTTTGCACTGTACCACAGCACTCTTCCCACTAATACATGCCCCATAACCAGTTAGAAGCACAAGCAGGATTTCAGCCCAAATCTAGAAGTCTTCACATGCAGGGCTTTACACTTGATTGAACTCAGTAATACTTTCTACCAATTTCTACATGGTCCAAAGGGGCCAGGGAGGAAAGCCAAGTCTGATTGGCCCCATTTTGCAGAAGGGAAAAGTGAGGCTTATTTTATCCCATATGTAAAGCCTGCCCAGCTGACTCTCTTAGATAGGGATAAGTGGAGCAGATTAGTGGTGTCCACCATTAGTATAACCTTACCATTTCCCTCCCTCTGTCCCCTCTGTGAGAAATGATGTTCGGACCCCTACTCTATTTCACTCAGAATCAATCAATTTGATAGAAAGATATCAAAGTTCTGAGTGGCAGATTCTAAGTTCCCTTGCTTAGCTATAGGAAGTTAGCTAACGGCCCTCTACCCTTGCTTTGCCTTGTCATGGTGACCCATCGTGGCAGAGATCACGGCTACATGGAAAGTCCCCCCAAATATTTTTGTAGCCTTGGCTAATCACTTGTTCCCGATCATCTTATGACCACTTAGGTCACTGATTGGGATGGTTTGTACCATTTCCTCCTGCCCAGGTTAAGGAAAAGCCTGTCCAAATATTCCTTGCTTCACCCAACTTGTGACCCTGCTGACATATTGCTTATTCAGGGGGATTATTCTGTATTGGGTATGGCAGTTCCACAATGGCTGGACATCTACCCCTATAAAAATTGCACCTTGGAAGAAGGTGGGATCTTAGATCATGAGGAAGATCTGAGGCCCATTTTATTAGAGGGGACCATGGACCCTTGGCTCAGACATCTGCCTCAGTCTCTCCTATCCTGCTGGGATAACTCTAATCTCCACAATGTTGGTGACCCAGATGGGACAGTGATGCAGGGACCCCAGCCTCTTTTGGCCAGCCCCTGCAAGGAACTCAAAAAGGAAGTGCACAATGGGTTGAATTTTCACTAATGACTCCTCCAGGGACACAGGTTCCTGGGAGGTTGGACACCCCTCGCTGTCTAGACCCAAATTCTCTGAGCTTGAGGTAAGTCTCTTCAAGATTGGTGAGCCTGCCTTGATTTACCCTAAATTCATTTTCACTAAGAAGAGTCCCTGATTGGGCTAAGAGGGACTACTTGAATTTGTGATTAATTTATCTACATTTATAAGCAGTGGAGCACTCATAATATTTTTATAAAATTATATGGCCATAATTGAAACTTTTAAAACAGATTATTATTTCCTTTTTTCCTTCATTTTTCTTCCTTTCATTTGATTAAGACTATAGTTCAATCCTGGTCAAGGACTGACTTGAGCACAATCATCATCTTCTTCTATAAGTGCTCAAAGGGGTACAAGCTAGCAGATTACCAATATAACTTGAAAGGAAAGATTATCAAAAGCTCCACAAGTTGGACAAGTGGCTGTCATGTAAGTTGACATCGGAGTAATTGTCTGAAATAACTTACTCTTGCTTAATTCAATCTATTATCTCAAATGTGATAAAAAAATAATATCTCTTTATGAACTAAAAAGGTTGGATGTTCTGGGAAGGAATGCCTTCCCTTCCTCAATCACTCAGGCCCAAAAGACCCGTTGTATTGTTATTTCTACTTCTAGTTCTACTTCTTCACTATAAGTTCATACACAGTGAATAGTTGGTTCAATGAAAAACATTCAAAGATAAATGAGTTTCCAACTGATCCCAAATGACATCCACTTTACTATTAAAAAATATAATTCTTCACTTTGGATGGAAGAGGATTTAGTTCTTCAAATGGCAGTGCTGTAGTTTCACGATACCCTGTCAGTAGGGCTCATCCCCAGGAATCTCACAGACAAAGATGGCCTAAGACAATTTTAGCATGCTTTTCTCCAAACAGTAAATCATTTACTATTATTCTTTTTGTTGGGGTTTTGGAAATGTAAAAATGAGAAACTAGCAATTCCATTGCTGAATCTCCATGGTCTTAATAAAATGAAAGGAAGAAAAATGGAGGAAAAAAAGAAATAATAATCTGTTTTAAAAGTGTAAATCAAAAAAAAAGTGTAAATCATGGCCATATAATTTTATAAAATTATGTCACCAAGGGACACGATTTCCAAAATTAGATTAAGAATTTTACATGTAGAATATCGTTTGAATCATCTATCGAATGGTATCGAGACAAAGATTCATTTTCCGATTTGGGCACTTACCATGTAACAATTAAAATTCTCTGAAGTTTTATGTGAATTTTGTATTTTTAATATACTAATCCTATAAGGATATAGCTCTATTTGATTAAGTTTGAGTCAAGTCTTGGCACATGAGACCCCAATCTAGAAGGAAGAAGCCCCTTTTGAGTTAATGTAAGAACATGGCCTGTTTTAGAAATGTAAAATTATACCCTGTAATTTTTATCTATATCAAGGATATGTGATCCTTATATTGGAGCACATCTGAGCAATTACAATAAAATACAGGCATAAGGTGTGAGCTAATTAACCCAAAATTTCAATCCTTCCTAAAATTAACGTGAGGACAATTGAGTATTGACAAAACAGTTTATGGGACCCAATTGTTGTTCCATCAATTATTTAGCAGGAACGTATTTAGTTTTGGTTTTAAGTAAAGAGAATGAGAATGACCTAAATGGGGAAAACCAGCTTTATTTGGATTTATTCTTACCCGCTGGAAGTTGAGTATGTCTTGAAAGGCAAACATGTCTATACATCATCTTGAAATTGATTACTCATTGCTTTTATCTATCCTATCCCAGATCTTTTTGCTACAACTGCAATTATTTTGGCAACTTTTAAATGCATTTGGTTGTGTGTCAGGGATCATCATCATTTAAAAAAGTATTCTATTAATAATTTCTTAGCAAAATCTAAGGATATCCTTCCTAGGGAAGGGATGAACAGTTAAAAGAAATTAGCTAGAGTGATAATATTTCAGTTGCTTATATAACAAGATTAGTTACATATGCCCAATACAAATTCGGGGTTGAGAATTAAAAAAAAAATTTCAGTTGTTATTTAAATTTGCCAATCTCAAATTTCAATTAAAAATTTTAAAGATAAAATTGACTAATATGAACATCATATTAGTATGTTAAGGTTTGAGCTGGCTCTCGATACCTGACCTGATCACTGTAATGGCAAATTAGAATTGTATTTAGATCTATTTTGTCAGAAATTTTAACAGAGAAGGGCACCTCTGCAAGTGATGTGAACAGGCAAAGGAAATGCACTAGAAGTTGCACTGAAGCCCCACTCGATCCAGTATTCCTAAAAGCAGAGCTCTCCAGAACACTGCATCAGAGGCCTTACGTCACCATCGTGGAGTGACCATCAAAATTGCTTGAATCTTTATCATAAACTCAGATTTCCAGAACTCATACGCACGCAGGGCAGGCAATGCTTGGATTGCCTTAAGGACTTTCAATTTTCTTATCTTGTAGGGCATGTTTTATTAGGAGGTACCTCTCCCTCATGATTCTTGGTTAATGAGAAATACCTCAGATACTCATTGTATATTTGGTATATTATGAGTTATTGTTTAATCAAATGGAACATAATCAGTACGTCATAAATTGTACCCATTTCCCTCTTCTCTAACGTTACCCTTGCGCCTCAGTAAGGGGATTGCTCCTTTCTGGTTTTGCCTCTCCCATGGAGGACTAGTCTCCATGCATTTAGATTGTAACGATCCATAGAAAGACTAGTGTCCTTCTGTGGATCAAAGGGGGGGATGAGAGAAATAATTCATTTTAGACCCCTGCTCTATTCCAATTAGTATTAATCCATTTGATAGAATCGTATCCAAGTTCTGTGAGCTGCGGATTCCCAATTCACTTGCTTAAATATAGGAAATTAGCTAAATGCCCTCCACCCTTATTTTGTCTTATCATCATGACCAAGCCCCCCATAATATTTTTGTCCCTCTGGAACAATCACTTGTTCATTAGGAGCAGATGACCATCTTATGAGCACTTAGGTCATGACTTGTACCATTTCCTCCTGCTTGAATTAAGGAGAAGCCTGTCCATCTTATATGGAGATAATTACTTCACCCAACTGGTGGCCCTGCCGACATGTTGCTTATTTTAGCTTATCCATCACACATCACTCAGTGCAATTATTCTGTATTTGGTAAAGCGATTCCAAAATGACTGGATATCTAGCCATTTAAAATTAGGGCCCTGGAAGGAGGCGTCTTCTTAAATTGTGAGGAAGATCTGAGGTCCACTTCATTAGAGGGGACCGTGGTCCCTTTAATAAAGTGCCATTGGCTCAGATCTCTGCCTCAGTATCTCTTATTGTAAGTGGGATGGCTTTAATCTCCCCACTTTGGAACCCAAGAGGATCTGTTCGGATTCGGCCTCCCCATCCCACCAAACCCCTGCAGCTTCACTTACCTTCAAATAGGAAAATCAGCCCTTGTTCATCCAGTATCTTGGATACTGCATAAGGCAACATGTTGATGGTGTGTCCTTGAAAGAGACAAAAACAATGGAGGCTTCAGGGCTGGGGGCCATCTCAAATCAGGTCCATGTTTAGGATGGGATGGGAAGGAAGGGGAGGAGAGGAATGGAAGGATGGGGATGGGAGGGGATGGGATAGGAGATGATTCAACTCAATAAACATTTATTAAGGGCCTGGGGATAGACAAAAACCGGTCCAGCCTCTCAGAGTTTAAATTCCACATAAGCAGATCAGTCTCTCCAATTGATTCTGTCAATATCTTGTCAGGACATGGTTGTCTGCCCGCCTCTCTCTTTAGACTGGGAGCTCCTTGAGGGCAGGGGTTAGGGGTTTTTTGGTCAGTTTATGAGCTTTCCTAGTATCCCTCGGAACTTTAGTAGGTGCTTAATAAATGTGTTTTGACTACTAGATGATCTGAGGAGGGAGTGAACATTAACAACTAGGGAGACAGCGGACTACCCATCCAGAAGTTCCCACATGTTCTTTGAGTAGCCAGAGCCCAAGAGAGAGTGGGTTGAATTTGAGATGGGTGAGGAGCCTCGAACATTACAGGTCTTTAAAAGAACCAGAGGATTTAGGACTGGAAGAAACTCATTTTGCCGAGAAAACCAAACCTCAGGTTGGAGAAAGGACTTGCCCAGGCTCACACAGCTAATCAGTAGCAGATCTAATTTTCTGATGACAAATCCAGTGCTTTTCCCCACTCCTCAAGAGACTAAGCCCAGCTGAACAAGTGACAGCTTAAGCTCTCAAAGTAATTTGGGATCCTCCAGAGGGTTGTGTATTTTGTCTTTCATTTTTGAGGACCAATGACATCAGGAGAGTGACTTCTTAACTTGCAACTAGCTGGATTTAAGTGAGGCAGAGCTGTGCAAGGTCAGCAGTCTCACTTTCTCTTCCAGAGGCACTGTAGCCCAGTGGTAAGACTAGGCCAGGATGACTGGAGATCCCCAGGAAGGAGGGGATAAACAAGACAACTGAGGTCCAGGGAGGGGAAGTGACTTGTTGACATTCCACGCTGTATCGATGGCAGAAATGGTCCTAGAACCCAGGTCAAACCGTCTCCATCACTGGACCCCAATATGATAATAAGCACACTGGAGTATCCAGGAACCACCAGGACCCAGCTGAAATCACCCCTACCGGGGCTTCCATCTTTCTGCCCCTCCCCTGACCTTCCCGGGGCCCCCTGCCATATGGCTATCATTGGCAGATGGAGCAAAAGGGCTGGATTTGGACTCGGAAGATGGGGGTTTCCAGCTCAGCTCTTCCATTCCCCTGGCCCCTTGGACAAGTTCATTGATTACATTCATTCTCTCTCTTCTTGCATAAATAGAGGAAGGACTAGGGGCCTCTGAAGCCATTCTCGGATCTTGGGCCTACAATGAACACTAAGAAGAGTCTGTAATAGGGAAGGGGGGCTGGTCACGGTAGCTTCTGGGCAGTGGAGCCAGCCAGGGACTGGAAAGTGACCTTGGCTCGAGCCAGAGGCAGGAAGCAGCTGAGCGAGCAGGGCCTGGTGCTGGGGCAGTACCTATGTAGAGGGCTGCAGCTGTTCGCATGGTCCATTGTTTGCTGTGGATGTATCCAAGAGCCTGGGATAGGAAAAGGTCCACTCTGGAGAACATGTTTTCCATCTAGTGAAGAGAGAAAGCTGAAGGTTATGGGGCCTGGCATACAATAGGAGCCCTGCTGCCTCTGGGCTGGCCCAAGCGCTCCAGTCCCAGCGGTACAGCCCGCCAAGTCCTGGCGCCTAAGGGACACCTGGCATGAGGCCTTAGAGGCCCTGAAGATGGGGCGTAGAGGATAGGGGGATGGAGCCCTGAGCCTTGAGCCCAGGCAGAGAGCAGAAGTCCCCGGATGAATGCCCACTCCTCCCGCTTCTGACCCCTAACTAGACCCACTTACAAAACATTTCCAGATACTGTGCAGTGCCTGCAGGCCTTCCTCCCAGGCAATTCGACGGAAGAGCTTCTCTGGTTCTTCCCAGTTTAGGAAGTTGGCACAACGGAAGAAGGCAAACTTGGCTTTCTGCAACATACAGGAAGCCAAGATCAGGGAAAGCCCCGGGTGGGCCGAGGATTGGAAGAGGGACTCAGCTAGCTCTGTCTCTGTCTCTCTGTCTGTCTCTGTCTCGTTCACTTGCTCGAGTGCTCTTTTCAGCACATCCATCTGGGCTAAGCCCAGTCATCACTATGCTAGGCGCCTCAGAGATCTCCTATGCTCCCGCGCCATCCCAGCTCCCAGGGATCACCCTGAGCTCTCTCTCCATCCTGGCCTCCAGAGCCTCCCTGAGGAAGGACAGCAGCTTGACTAGAGCACAGAGCCTCGATTGTCAAGTCAAGCAAGCTCAGGTTGGCCCTGCAGGGTGGGCCCAGATTATGGGCAGCTTTTAATTGCAGGCTAGCAGCTTGGACTTTTGCCTGCAGGCAGCTGGGTACCGCCGTAGGTTTCTAAGCAGGAGGGCAACATGAGGAAAGTCGGGTTTTAAGTAAGGTAGTATTCAGGGCAGATCAACTGGAGGAGGAGAGGAGACCAGTTGGGAAGTTTTTGCAGCAGGTCAAGGGTCAGGCACAGAGAGCCTGGCTGGGCAGCAACAGTGGCAACGCTGAAAATGTAAGATCTTGAAAGAAGCCACGGCAGAACTTGGTGAAGGGATGGATATGGTGGAGGGAGCAGAAAGCTGAGTGGAAGCTCGCTATGGTTGAGAACCCCGGTGTCCAGTACAGATGGCAAAGCCTAGAGAAGGGGTGATGGTTTGGGAAGGGAATACGACAGAGGAGCCAGCCACAGCCCCCAGTATCCACACACGTATGGTCCGAAGGCACTTGGACCCTGAGGAGTGGAGGGCAAACGAATGTCAGGACCGGCTGTTATAAGACAGCCCTGCTTGAGGAAGCAACATTTACTACGTTTGGACCTTCAAGTACAGTCATGCATTTGAACATATGAAAAGCTCGCCTCCACAGATGCCTGCACACTCTGGCCTTCGATACCTTCCCGGTAAGAAGTAAAAACTGTAACATGAGAAAGAAAAAAAGAAAAGAGGGAAAGAACCAACAAAAGAGAAGGCGAAAATGGAGGAGAAATGAGAAAAGTGTTTCCCAAACCCAATGAACCAGCTCCGGCACGGTGGAGAGGTTCTGCAATGGGCCTCAGATGTCGATGCACAGATGAACAGAGAATGAGTAAGAAGATGATCTTGAGATCTTGAAGGATCTGAGGGCCTGCCATGTGGAGGAAGAATCAAGCCTGGGCAACTCGGTCCCAGAAGGCAAGAGCCAGGGAGGGAGCACATGGGGGGAGCACATGGGCAGATGGCAGCTCGATGCACAAGAATATAGTTGCAGTACTCAGAATTAACCTCCAGCAGAAAGGGCGGCCCTGGGGACGGAAAGCTGCCCTTCGTGGAGGTTTGCCAACAAAGGCCAGAGAACAAATTGTCAGAGTGGGAATTCTCAGTCGAGTTTGGGTCAGACTGGGCAGCCTTTCAAGCCCCTTTGAACTCTGAAGTTTTGTCTGGGCCCCGCACCACATGGGGCTCCCTCGGGGCCTTGTTCTTTCTTGGGAACCTTTGGGGTTTGGTTCAGTCTGATTAGGATCGGAAATTTTCCAAGACACTAAGAAGAGAAGAACTCCAAAGAGGTAAAGCGGCAGCCTAGTTTGCAGAGTCCAGAGGCCTCATCTTGCTGCCACCAAAGGGGACTGGCTCTGGCCCAGCTGCTGCTTGCAGGAAGAAACTTTCCTCCCACTTGCGTTCTCCTTCAAGGGACAAGGAGAAGGAAACAGAGGGCAAGAAGATTGGGCTGGACAGGCGAGGGGGAGGTGGAGGGGGGATTCTGCAACCTCGAGGGCCTCATCATCCTGGCGAGGCTCCGGAGTGGCTGAGGTGGCTGCACCCGCAGTTCTAGCTCAACTTAGAGCTGGGGATGAAGGTGGAAAAAAGGGGCAAGAGAAGGGAAGGGAAGGAAGGAAGAGGGGAGAGGAAAAGGCAGGCCTTAAAAAGATCAGGAAGCAGGCCCAAAGACAAGCCAGAGAAATTCCACCTCTACTTCCCAAGTCCTTTTCCACAGGGGAAGAAGACTTGACTATGTTTGCCCCAGGGGAGGTTCTGGTGGCTGAAAAGCTAAAAGCGGTGTCGTGTATTGGTAAGCACACAGAACTCGGAGTTAGAGGGTTTGCATTTGCAATTTTGCTTGGTCAAATTATTATTGCTTTGTCTGAGTCTCAGTTTCCTCCCTTGTAAAATGAGGTGACATCTGTCCCTTCTAAATTCTGTGAGAAGAGATATGAAGGCAGGGCAAGCAGGGGCCTTCCTAGTAAGAAGGGGACCTCCCAAGAGAATGGAGGGAGAAGAGAAAGAATGATAGTGGGCGGTTTGCTGATCCTTTCCATCCATCCTCGTTGACACAGTCCATCCTTGCTTTGCCCCTATCATGGAGACCAAAGAACCAAGGAGGAGCCGTTGGAAGCCAGAGGTCCACTGGAAGGGGTCTGGATGTGGCTCTGTCTTGACATCTGCTCCCACTATGCTTAGGGAGCTAACCTAACTCTAACCTTAAGTCTATGTGCTATGTTCACATTAAACATATTATTCTAGACAAGAAAACTGAGCTTAAATGATTTGGCCAAGGTCACATGGCCAAGAAAACCCTCCCCTACACCCATGTCTCCTGGCTCTAAGCTTATCCCTCTTTCCACTATACCACACTGCCTCTGGAGAGTGGATGGCTTGGCAGTGAGGTCCAGGGTGGCCAACTCACCATCACCACATCCTCTTCTTGGTCCATAAGGTGGAAAAGCAAAGGGATGAGGCTCCGGCAGACTTGGTCTGTCAGCATGGGTGTCGCCCTGCCTGCCATGTTGCTCACCAGGCTTCCAAAAACATAGATGGCACTACCACGGACAGTTTCTCTCTCCTGGGGACCACAAGGAAAGATTGTATGATGGCGGGGCTCATCAGACAAATCAGTCAGGGACACTGAGGTACAGGGTAGTCTCAGGAGCCACTGATATTCACTGTCTGGATCCACATCCACAATGGCCATGCCATGGGTGGGTACCCCCAAGGTCTCTGCGAGGCATTCCCACTACACAGTCACTCCCCCAGATATAATCACAGTCACATCTGGATAGTGTCAGCATATCTTTCCACAGCCCTTACCCAACCAACCCACAGAGGTCAGGGCCACGTGATGGAAGGAGTCCTGGGGATCCAAAATGAGGTCTGGATCCCAGCCCACCCCCTCCTAGTTGATCCACATTGGTCCAGAGCCTAGATCTGCTTTAGAACTCCCAGTTCTTATTATCTGCTATGACTTGAGAGAACCAGAGGAGTGTAGGTCAAAGGGTGATGTACCAGGCGTGAAGCCTTTCACACCTCTTTGCCTGGTTTCTTTGGGGTTCATGTCCCTTCATTATTTTGCATATCCATCAGCCCTACATGAAGGCACAACTCATACCTAGCCAAGCCATCTGTTTACACCCACAAATCCCCCCACGTGTGCACAGTTATGCAAATAACACATACAATCATCAATGCATTTGCACGCGTGTATACTAACTAGTTGTGTGCCCTAAACCTCAGCATCTCCATCTATAAAAAGAGGAAGTTGAAGTAGATGGTTCCCCCAACCCCTGTCAATGTATTCTAAGGTCCCCCCATCTTCCCAGCTTCTACATTCTCGGTTGTAAGGGCTTTCGGGCTCTGACAATCTCCATTCTGTGTCTTGCTTTCTTTTCCAGGTCTGCCATTTTGTTTCAGTGACCTACTCATCCTGAATATCATAAACCAATCCACATACCATTGTTTGTCTCTCTGTGTGCAAACACGTAAATAACCATATTACGGCCTCTGATGTCTAAGTATACAAATAGACACATAACTTCATTCATCCATATCCCAGGGACATACCCCCACACAACCACAGCCCCACACGGAAGCACACAGAACTGGATGACCGCCAGTGATCGAATCTCTTATCCACGGACATACATAACAACCGGCCTGCACATCCTTAGCCCCCATACACACACTCACGTACAAAACCCCACCATGAGGTACCAACTTAGGGCAGCGACAAAACTAAAATTAAAACATTCACTACCCATACATGCAACAGACGGGGCACTTCACACAACATCCGCTCAGAGAGTACTAACACGCCTATGGGACGTGACACACTGAACCCAGAGGAAACTCCTATGGACACAGAGACTCTTAGGGTACAGATTCAACTCACACAGTCCCAACATAGTGGTAGTCAATCTGACATGGATGCCAGTGCAGGGGTCACTAGACAAGTCTCTAATGATCTTGACAGTCAGCCATACTAGCTCTGGTACAGAACAGAGAGGTCAATCAGTGTCCAGCACCCTAGTCACTAGATTAAGTTACTGGCACAGGTAAACACATCGAGGAGACAAGACTAGAGAGTGCTCATGAGACATGGGCCCTCCGTGTAATTACACATATTTATTGCTGCACAGGTGTAGTAATGCTGATTTTTTACTTTACTGCTACGTTCGTTTGCCTGGTTTCTTTGGGGTTCGTGTCCCTTAATTATTTTGCATATCCATCAACACTTACTGTTTAGCTATAATTTTATACAGGTCCGTTGAGAGTGTTACTCTCGCCACTAGCTAGTTTTAGCTTTGCTTTTGTTAGCTAACCATGCTTTGTTGCTTCTGATTGATTGCTGTATACTATGAATATGGATATACTTTTTAAAAAATTGTATTTATTTATTTTTTTGCAAAAATTTTATGCATAGGTAGTTTTTCATCACTGACAATTGCCAAACCTTTTGTTCCAACTTTTCCCCTCCTTCTCCTCACCCTTTCCCCCAGATGGCAGGTTGACCAATATATATTAAATATGTTAAAGTATAAGTGAAATACAATATATGTATATATGTCCAGTTATTTTGCTGTACAAAAAGAATCGGACTTTGAAACAGTGTACAATTAACCTGTGAAGGACATCAAATACACTATATTATACATGTCCAGTTATTTTGCTGTACAAAAAGAATCAGGCTTTGAAATAGTGTACAATTAGCTGTGAAGGAAATCCAAAATGCAGGTGGACAAAATTAGAGGGATTGGGAGTTCTATGTAGTGGTTCATAGTTGTCTCCCAGAGTTTATGTATATACTTTTGAATTGTGCATGGATCACGTCCCCTAGGCGTGTTGTCACTTTAGTACTCTTTCAATGCATGTTCTGCAAAGTGCCCTGTCTGTTGCATGTATGGTTAGTGAATGTTTTCATTTTAGTTTTCTTGGTACCATAAGTTGGTTCCCTGGTGTGCCAGGAAAATCTTGCTTGTTGTTTCAAAGAGCGGATGCTTGTATATACTGTATCCATATGCTTGTACAGTATATACTGTATAGTTACAATGTAGTTACAGATTTCAAGCTTGCTCCAGCTGATTTTTGCAAGGAACTGCAATAAGTTTCAGCCCAAGGGAGGAATATAACCAATGGCTTGAAGCCATTTGTAGAACATTCTCTTCATTAGTGGAGACTGATTACTTGATGTTCTGTGCCTGTGTGAGGGGCAAAGTCGGCAAGAGCTTGAGAGAGAAGAGAGACCCTGGTCTGCCAGTTTTGGAGAAAGATGCCATGTCATTACGGATTCTCTTCAGGTCCCTGAAGGGAGAGAAAGACTCTGGGAAGAAGCCAACTTTTAGGAGGATCTGGCACCTTGATCATGTCCTGATCCCCGGCTTACACTAGAGAACTTTTTCTCAGGTAGGATTTGGGATCTATCTCTCTTGCTTGTGTGGAGCAATATCACTACCAATGGGAGAGCGCATTCATTCTGTGTATTATTTGCAATATTCTTATCTGTCGTATAACTTCTCTGATTTCTGTTTTTATCAGTTTGGATAAAAGAATTTCTTTGTTATCCACTATATGTGTTCATTGTGGAACTAGAATTTGGTGGGAAGGGAATTAAATCTTAGATATTTAACCTAGGATATTCCTTTACCATTTAGGGAGTGTGATTAAGCACTTAGCTTTTTTTGTTTTTTGTTTGTTTGTTTGTTTGTTTTTTTGTTTTTTAATAGTTTTTATTTACCAGATAGATGCATGGGTAATTTTACAGCATTGACAGTTGCCAAACCTTTTGTTCCAATTTTTCCCCTCCTCCCTCCTACCCCCTCCCTCAGATGGCAGGTTGATCAATACATGTTAAATATGTTAAAGTATAAGTTAAATACAATATATGTATACATGTCCAGTTATTTTGCTGTACAAAAAGAATCAGGCTTTGAAATAGTGTACATTTAGCCTGTGAAGGAAATCCAAAATGCAGGTGGACAAAAACAGAGGGATTGGGAATTCTATGTAGTGGTTCATAGTCATCTCCCAGAGTTCTTTCGCTGGGTGCAGCTGGTTCAGTTCATAACTGCTCTATTGGAACGGATTTGGTTCATCTCATTGTTGGAGAGGGCCACGTCCATCAGAATTGAGTATGTGTGTGTGTATGTATAAAATATATTTGTGCTTAACTTGTAGCCTACTTGGAGGAGATGGGGGAAGGAAAAAGAATAAAGTAAAGAGTATACAGCAGAGTACAACAGTATTGTTGTTGAAGTATATAATGATCTCCTGGTCCTGCTCATTTCACTCAGCATCAGTTCCTGTAAGTCTCTCCAAGGCATTTAGTTTTGATCTAAAAATTTGATCTCCCCTAGACCAAAAATACCTGGAGGGGTCAGATAAAGAAAATTCTCACTGTCTCTGGCTCCAAGCTCCTACTTCCCTTCCTGGAAGTAATCAAAGTCTCCCTTGAAAAAGGATGGGTGAAAGAGATTCTAGAGAGATCTATTCATGTCTCCCCGTGAGTCACATATAGACAGAATCACGTGGACAGATATAATCTATATGGGGGACATAATATACAGCCTTTTCATGTGCATGTTCAGCCTCCCAGACACAAAAGCCACAGAAGAGATGAAAATATACACGGCCTTCTTGTCTTTGCAAAAGTGGAGAACTACAGGTATTAAACACTGAATATGCTGTCATATTTGGTTGATGGATGGATAATTTTGCTAAGTTCCCTTTTCCCCCTCTTCCTTTTTTTATTCCTAATTGCAGAAGCTGGCTCTCTTGACCAGGGAGGGGGATGTATTTGGAAATGAACGTGATGTAAAAACAGAAGATATCAATAATTTGTTTAAACTGCAGTTATTTTAAGGACAAACAAAGTATATAGACACACGCATGGTTAGCCCCTCATATATAACCCATTGAGAAGCAGACATTCCTATTCACATACCTCTACTCCACTCCCTATGTATACACACACCATCTAAATAGAGCTCCTCATTCTACATGCACACTCAGAGATTTATAGTCATTCACAGACAACCACACAAACATTCCCTTGTATAGAAAAACCCATATGACCACAGAGGCGTATTCAACCTATAAGTAGACTGAAAGCCACTGGCACCCGATTCACACTCAACTTCCTTTGTGCACACACATGTATCTGCTTACACATCTTCGGTCCCACATGTCCGTAGACCCAGAATATCACCGGTCCACATAGTTACAAGTCATCCCCTTGGCAGAAACACATGCATCCATACAATGACGCCTTCTCTCCACACTCCGTCCCCTTCCGAAACCACACAAACACTCACACTCATCCTCTATTCACAAATACAGGGATACACACACATGCACACACAATCTCTCAAGGACCACTCTGAACACAACAAGGGTCTCATATTCAGGGCAGCACTTAGAGCAACACGGGCTTACTTTTTGTCTTGTTGAGGCATCTGGGATCTTCTATTCCCCACTATTTTCCACTGTCAAATTCTGCTATAATAATACAGGTAATAATAATACAACCTTCCTTCCACCCCATCCACATGCATACACTTAACCATAGTCACTCACACTATATGCACTTTCACGCACAAACAGAAGAGCACACTTGCTCATCCATTTCAGTATCCACTCTTATCCCTCTAAGCATTCACAGTATACGTATATGAAATCTTGTATGTATACCCATAAACTCACACACAGGAACATAGGTATACTACCCCATCTTCACGTGTGCCCATAACACAGACATGCACAGTCCTATGTGTACTTGTGCATAAGCATACATACACACACTCACATTCATTAATTTCTATATAAGCATATAATGTTACAACCTCAAGCTCACATTTACACACATACCATGCACACTCAGACATATAAGCACTTCCACTCCCAGATACACTTTTATACAGCTTTATACTTATGCAACCTCATCCCCAAGATGGACACACACACAAACTCACAGGCACAAGTAAACAGTATTTCCTCCCACATACAGCTACGTATGGCCATCCAGACACTCATGGGGACATTTGCACACACAAACACACACAGACAAGCGACCTCATGCATCTTCATTTGCATCCCCAATCCTAATCCCAGCTATTCATCAACCTGTGCACCCAAAACACACCCTCAATCCCATAGCCAAAGATACAGAAACATACATGTGCACAATTACATGCAGCCATACACTCATCTGTATTGCCTGCCTGTGCGTACCCATTCCCTTATACCCAACTTTGGGCACATGCGCATACAAATACAGTGGCTGAGCTCCACATTTACACATCTCCTGTGTGTGCATGTGTACACATATACATATATACATACACACACACAATCCATATCCTCACATGTACCATGTAAGAAAGACAGTATGGTAGAAGGGATACCATTGCATCAGTGTGGTCAGTTTACCACTGAGATAATCTTGGAATCAGGAAGTCCTTGGATCAAATCCCACTTTTGACTCATATTGGCTGTCAAACCTTACGCAAGGCACTCACCCTCATAGTGCTTCGGACAACTCCAGAAGCCAGGAAACGTGTATAGAATTGTTCCTTGATGGAAAGTGGAAATTGTTACCAGGGAGCTCACCACTTTATCTTGCTGATGAAATCAGATGCCTAGTCCAAATATACATATATATTTCTATTACCAAGGTCTTTGCCCTGTGTGTGCTAAAGATCACAGTACACCCATCCACAAACACTCATTGGTAAACTCTGTGTGTGTGTGTGTGTGTGTGTGTGTGTATCCATATATATGTTTACATATGTAGATTTATCCACATACCACCACCTATATCATAAAGCACCCTTATCCTCTGTATGGAAAAATATATAGAGGCATTCAAGTATACACCTTTTCCTCCATGTACACATGTATTCAGTGGAATACAAGTATGTCTATTCACAGAATTGGATTCATCAATCAAAGTACCTACTATGTGTTAGGTATCATGCCAGTGCATATGGATGTACAAGGCACATCATATGTGTACAATTATACACACTTACACACATCCTTCTTTGAATCAACATACGCAACTCATCCAAGTACACTCATGTATATGTACATCACCACCATCACACACTTTTGGATGTATATACATCATTACAACACCACACTATCATGTGTACATACACCATTATAAACTACCCCCTACATAGAGTCTGCCTAATTCCTTCTCCCCTCCCACTTCTGAAATTCCCTTATATGGATCTTGTATTTGCTTAATTTCTACGTGTGCATCATCTCGAGTGGAATGCATACCTTTGAAAGGCTGAGTTTGTTCTGACTTTGTCTCTATATCTGAAATACCTTGTACAGTGTCTTGAAGTCTCTTAATGAAGCAAGGAGAGAAGTTTTCTTAAATAAGAGATGTAAAGAAACCGAAGAAAACAATATGATGGAAAAGATAAGACATCTGTCCAAGAAAATCAGAGATAACAAGAGAAAGTCTCATACAAGAAATGAGCATGATAAAAGAAATGGTAGGGACAGACGAGATTAAGAAGAGGTAGCAAGAATACACAAAAGAACTATATAAGAAAGATCTTAACAGCACTGATATCCACAATGGTTCTGTTACTGGTTAGATTTCCTGGAGAATGAAGTCAATTGGGTCTTAGGAAGCATTGGTGACAGAATTGTAGCTGAGCAATTTAAAATCCTAAAAGATAATTCTGTCAAACTCTATTAAAGTGCTATACTCAATATGCCAGCAAATTTAGAAAACAGTGGCTGCTGGACTGGAAAAGATCAATTTACATCTGAATCCAAGAATGTTTTTTAAATAGTTCTTTATTTTTCCACATACATGCAGAGATAGTTTTCAATATTCACCTTTACAAAACCTTGTGTTCCAAAATTTTCTCCCTCTCTCCCCTTTTCCTTCTCCCTGAAGACAGCAAGCAATCCAGTATAGGTTAAACATGTGCTATTCTTCTAAACATATTTCCATATTTGTCAGACTGTACCAGGAAAATCAGATCAAAAGTGAAAAAAACACCAGAAAGGAAAAACAAAACAAAACAAGCAAACAACAAAAAACAATAGTGAAAATACTATGTTTTGATCCACATTCGGTCTTCATTGTTCTTTCTCCGGCTGTAGATGGCAAAGAATGTTCAAATTGCCAAACAACTCAT
This sequence comes from Sminthopsis crassicaudata, assembly GCF_048593235.1. Classification (NCBI taxonomy): domain Eukaryota; kingdom Metazoa; phylum Chordata; class Mammalia; order Dasyuromorphia; family Dasyuridae; genus Sminthopsis; species Sminthopsis crassicaudata. The sequence goes on along the minus strand of NC_133623.1, from coordinate 64,442,347 downwards.
TCATTCCAAATGCCAGCAATATGTTATGCTTAAGTTTCTAGGCTTCAACAGGATACAATCCAAGAATTACTAGAACAGGCTATTTTTCAAAGAGGCACAAGAACTAGAGACCAAATTGCCAATACTTACTGGATTATGGAGAAAGCTAAGGAGTTTAGAAAAAACATCTATTTCTGCTTCATTGATTATACTAAAGACTTTGATTATATGGATCACAACAAAACGTGGCAAATCTTCCAAGAGATGGGAATACCAGATCATCTTACTTGCCTCCTGAGGAAGCTATATGCAGGCTAAGAAGCAAGTTAGAACTAAACATGGAACAACTGATTGGTTTAAGATTAGAAAAGGAGTATGACAAGGCTGTATATTGTCACCTTATTTAACTTATATCCCGAGGACATTATCTGAAATGCCAGGTTGGATAAATCAAAAGCTGGAATTAAGGTTGCCAGGAGAAATATCAACACTAATGGAAGAAAGTGAAGAATTAAACCTCTTGATGAGGGTAAAAGAAGACAGCTGGCTTGAAGTTTAACATAAAAACAACAACAAAGATTTCAACAACTGATTCCATCACTTCTTGGCAAATAGAAAGAGAAGAAATGGAAGCAGTATCAGATTTTCTCCTCTTGGGCTCAAAGATCACTGCAGACAGTGACTGCAGCCATGAAATCAAAAGATGCTTGCTCCTTAGAAGGAAAGCTACGGCAAATCTGGACAGCAGACTAAAAAGCTGAGATATCACCTACTTGACAAAGATCGATATAGTCAAAGCTATCGTTTTTCATAGCTTTCTGTTGCAGTGCATGGCTGTGAAAGTGGGCTATCAGGAAAGCTGAGTAGCACAGAATTGACACTTTTGAATTATGGTACTGGAGAAGAGTTTTGAGAGTTCGTCGGACATCAAGTTGATCACATCACTCAATACTTACATAAATGAATTCAGGCTATGTACTGTAAGATCAAATACCAAAGCTGAAACTTAAATGCTTTGGACACATAATGAAGACAGGACTCATTGGAAAAGACTCTGATGTTGGGAAAGATTGAAAACAACAGGAAAAGGGGATAGTCAAGGATAAGATAGATAGTATCAGAAACAATGAACATGAACTTGGAAAGCTGTCAAGAGATATGTGTTATGAGCCATGGGGTTACAAAGAGTCAGACAAAACCGAAGGAGCAGCAGCAATAGTTCTAAAAGTCTAAGATTTTTTGTCTCATAGACTGTTTCAAAACAGAAAAACATGGTTGTCTGCCCAGTTTCTTCTATGAAGCAATTATTTTTCTGGTCCTGATGCCAAACAAAGACAAAAGTGAAAAAAGAAAACTATAGGTCAACATTACTAATGATTATAGAGGCAAAAAATTGAATTAAATATCCACAAGTAGAATGCAGTAGGACATCAAAATAACCTTGACAAAAAAGTAGAATTCTGATGGACATGGCTCTCTTCAACAATTCAAGCCAGTTCCAATGATCCTTGTGATGAAGAGAACCATCTACATCCAGAGAGAGGACTGTGGGTTCTGAGTGTGGATCACAACATAGTATTTCCACTCTTTTTGTTGTTGTTTGCTTATATTTTGTTTTCTTTCTCATTTTCCTCCCCTTTTGATCTGATTTTTTTTGTGCAGCAAGATAATTGTATAAATATGTATACATATAGTGGATTTAACATATATTTTTTAACATGTTTAACATATAGTGGATTACTTGCTATCTAGGGAAGATGGTGGGGGGGAAGGGAACTTTGGAACACAAGGTTTTTCAAGGGTCAATGTTGAAAAATTATCCCATGCATATGTTTTGAACATAAAAAGCTTTTATCAAAACAAAGAAAGCAACCAGGGAAAGCACCCAATTTAGTAAATCATGTCAACCAGAAGAAAAGATGCAGAGAAAAAGGCTTCAATAGGTAATTTTAATAAGCCATTTTCTAGAATTAGACACATATCATTACAAAATTTACACGGGAATTAGATGAACAAGAATATCCAAGAACTATGAAAATGAAATGGGGAAAGAATGTGTGTGTGTGTGTATCATCAGCAGATTTCAAAATGTCTTAAAAAGAAACAATTATCAAAACTGGTACTGTAAAAGGAACAGAAAAACGAATGGTACAGAACAGAAAATGGAGAATAGGAAATGATAATCACTATTAGATAAAAATTCCTTGGAAAACTGGATAGCTACATGTGTTTTGAGCTGTATGTCAGAGGAATATAATACAATTAACTAATGAAATAGTGATCCAAGTGAATTTTTAATTATTTTTTCTTAAATTAAGAAAAAGGAATAATGTATTGTCTCAACTCTATAAAAGAGGGCCATTTTTATCAAAAAATAGAAGAAATCATCAGAGGCAAATTGGATTTTTGTATAAAAAGTAATAATACTAAAAACAAAAGAAATTGAGAAAACATTTTCTGATTGCGATTGAGAAAAAAATGTGTAGTGAACATATTCAGAATCTGTAAGGAACTGACGCATAGTCACAAGAATATATATATATATATATATATATATATATATATATATATATACACACACAGACACACACACATACAAGGGCAGATCATTCTCAAAGGAAGAAATAAAGACAGTTAATAACCACATGAAAGATACTCAGGTTCCTCAGTAATAAGAGAAACACAAATCAAGACTAGATGGTACCACAATGTACAAGTGTGCCAAGCCTGGAATCAAGATGACCAGAGTTCAAATTCAGCCTCAGTTACTAGCATGTGATCTTAGGCAAATCACTTAATCTCTGTTTTCTTGTTTCCTCAACTGCAAAATGAGGATAAAAATAGCAGCTATCTTCCAGGATTGTTGTGAGTTTCAAATGAGACAATGATTGTAAAGCATTTAGCACAGTGCCAATCACAATAGGCACTATATAAATATTAGTAATATCACTGTTATTATCATGACCCCCTCACATACACTAAGATGACAAAAAGAGTGAAAAATTTCAAAGTTCAATATTGAAATGGGAAAATGGGTGCTCAAATTCACAGCTGGTAGAATTGTAGACTAGTCCAAATATTTTGGAGAACAATCAACCAGGTTCTCCAAGGGGCATAAGATGCTATCATCTATTTTGCTTCGGGGATTCCATTGCTAAAATAGTAAAAGCATAAAAGGATCCATCTTACAAAAATATTCATAACTTTTTGATATGATAATAAGTAACAAAACAAAAGCAGGAATTGCCTCTATTTAGAGAATAACTTAAAATCAGATTCTTTAAGTTCTTTCCTCAGTCTTCTACATGAAAGACTTGGTAAAAAGCTTTACCGAAATCCACTTACACTGTGCTTCCAATGTTCTACCGAGCAAAAAAGGAAATGCTATTAGTCTGGTATGACTTGGTGTTGATAAGATCATGCTGATTCTTAGGTTTCACTGCTTCCATTTCTAAATACTCACAACCTAATTAATATTTGCTAAGAATTTGCTAAGAATTTCTATTCTAAGCTCCAATAATACAGCTCGAAACACATACACAAAATATACCCCATCTCAATCTATTTCCACTCATCGTACACTTCAAGACAGGAAACAGCTCCTCATGTCCACCATCACCCAGTTGCATGGACAAATGTGAATGACTGCATCCCTCCATGCCTTTAGTTCCACAATTAAGTTAAGCCGATTCTTCCTCTTCCGTGTTTCTGATATCTATCCTTTCCTCCCTATCTCCACTGCTACCAGTTTAGTTCAGAACCTAGTACACTATATCCCCCTGCCCTCCCAACCTAGTATCACAATTACAGCCCAATAGGTAGGGACGATGAGGCTCAAATAGCATAATGTATGCAAAGTAAATGTCAGTTTTATTGTTATTATTAATATTAACCGTCAATCACTAGGCTTCCTTTCTGGTAATGGCTTCATCCTGCTTACTCCAAAGGCTGTTTACAGAGTAACATAAGGGATGTGTTGGTGAGTATTTAACATCCAGATTCTGTATAAAAAATTGCTTGCACGCAGTGTAAATTTCATGTGCAGAATTAACGATTATAAAAACAACAACAACAACAACAGCAACAACAACAACAACAACAACAACAACAAAACACAGCAAATCAAGCCCTGATTGGTAGAGTTTGCAGATTTCTGAGTAGGTAATTCCAGTGCTCCTAGAGCTGGCTCCAACAACCCCCTGCCAACAGATCTTTCTACTCCCACTTATCTCCCTCTTACTACACGTCCAAGCAGTGGAGGGGAAAGATTGGAGATGGAAAGAAATTGGGATTTCAGTGGCCCAAGGTCCCATAGTGGTAACAATTCAGGGTAGGCTCCATTGGCCAACTTCCGAGTCCTTTTTACTTAGAGCAAGGGCTGTAAGACTAAAAAAAAAAAAAAAAAAAAGGCACATGGGGCGCTTTGCCCTCTTGGTCTTTGGAGTAGAGTGCAAAGGGCGCCCCCTTCCGCCCTTTTTTAGGTGTGGTAGGCCTGGACCTCCGGGGGTAGGGCCGCGTGGGATGGCGGGAGGGGGAGAACAGAGGAAGCAAAGAGACCAAGAGAGGTGTGTGTATGTGTGTTTGTGTGTGTGTGTGTGTGGGGGGGGGTCGAGGAGGCTCTACCCCGTCCTCACAGTCCCTCAGAGTTAGACATAGACAAGGTAAGGCACGCACTACGCCGGGAAGACGGAGGGATCGTGAGAACTGATCGGTCCAAGGGGCACATGCGCAGTAGCAATGAGCTAGCGCACGCCGCAGCTCAAAGCACCCCCTGGTGGCTGGCGTCCGCCATCGTCCCGACGCTCGGCCTCTCCCCATCCGGGTGCCCCTCCATTTGGAACTGCATAATCACATCTCTGGTTTGGGGGGGGGGGGGCTGGAGGGGGAAGGAAGAATAACCGTTTTTTGGTGTGCAGACACACCAAGACACTGACCCAGGCCTTAGTGTTTTTGACAGACAGGGAAAAGAGCCCTGGATTGGGAGTTAAGAAGTTCTTTTGGGAAGTGATCTGGGCTTCTGGTCACTTCAAATGGCTTCCTCTGTAAAAGGAGAGGATTAAAATGAGTGGTCAAGTCAGTTAACCGCCCAGGGCCTCAGTTTCCTCATTTGTAAAGTGGGGCGGCTCAGAGCCCTTGCCCACCCGAGCATCTTGGGAGTTTAGGACAATCTAAGGGTCTTTCTAGCTCTAAATGGATGAACTCTGGAGCAAGACAAACTGGGATTTGTTTCATTGCTCCCATTCAATAAATTAGAGGTGATCGCCAAGCCCCTTCAGGCTTCCGCTGGCCAAAGCTCCATATGAAAGTCTAGGAATGTAACCAGATTAGTAACCCAGACAAGTACCTTGTTCCCTGGGCTCAGCCTGTCTCTGGCCTTCCCTCCCCCCCCCCCCATCTTCCCATCTATATGGGGAAGGGAAGAAGCATGATATACTAAGCATTTATATAATCCCCACAAGCTGCCAAACAGTGACAAATGTTTCATTTGAACCTCACAACAACCCAGAGGGTGGTTGGACTTCGAAAACAGTTGTTACACTTGAAATATTGAGGAACTCAAAGTTGGATGCTAAATAGCCTTGCCGTGGTTTCGAAGTCTGGCCTTCAAAGACTGAGACCAGGAAGTGTAGGGAATGTTTACCATGACTTAGAAGGAGCTTGCCCATGGAATCTGGGAGCCCAGTGAACAAGGAGTTTAGGCCAAAGAAAAGATCTATTCGACATGAGCTGTCTAGCCAAAATTCGAATGGGAACAAGACAGAGAAAGCTTTGCTGCTCCAAGGCATGAAGTTACTACTTTTCTGTAAGAGTTGTGTAAAAAAAAAAAAAAAAGTATCTGGTTTTAAATTAAAAGAGCATGATGGTACTCACTCTTCTTATGGGGAAATATTTCAGTTGAACCAGAAGCTGGAATAGGAGAGAAATCTTCAAACTAGAAAAAAGCCATTCCTAGTAGTGCCCAATGGAGACATGCTCAACAGAACTGCTCACAGAAGCTTCTTAAACCAAGGCTCGAAATCCCATGTGGGGTCACATCATTGAATGTAGGGGAGTGAAATTATGATTTATTGGACCTTTGGCCCAATATTATTTATTGGACCAATATTATTTGGTCCAATAAATATTTATTTGGTCAGTAGATTTTTTGATTTCAATCCTTGTTTTATATACTTATATACATGGGCTTGGGTAAGAATTTCTTGGGCAAAAAAGGGGTTGTAAGTGGAAAAAGTTTAAGGGGCCCTGATATAGCACAAATGACCAGCAGGAGTAACCACAAAGGATGTTACTGTACCAAAGAGACTTTGTGAAGGGTCAATTGCACCCTGAGGTGACCAGAGCTAGCCTTTGTGGAATCTCTGAGCCCTTCAGCAGGATAGAGGATGGACCGATGGACAGATGAGGCTATGCAGCTCTAACATTTTCAGATTCAAAACACGCTTCAAACAGCCTTGGTACAACTAAATGATTATGAATGAATGGGTGACCCTCTGAAAACTGCTTTTACTGAATGTTCTGATCCCTCCAGAACCATTTCATTTTGGATAGTAATGAGCTTGAATGATCTAGAATGGTCTTGGGAGTGATTGGTCATTGCCAGTCAACTTCAAGACTTTTGGAAGGTGTTCAACCACTTTTCAGTTGTGTCCAACTCTTCACAACTCCATTGCAAATTATTATTATTATTTTTTTTTTGGCAGAGATACTGGGGTGGTTTGCCACTTTGTTCTCCAGTTCATTTTACAGATGAGGAAACTGAGGCAAACAAGGTGAAATGATTTGCCCAGGGTCACACAGCTAGGAAGTATCTGAGGCCACATTTGAACTCAGCAAGATGAGTATTTCCTGACTTCTATGTACTATGGCGCCACTTAGCTGCCCTTCTGGAGGATAGCGGTTTCCAAATTTTTCCAGTGGCCCAACAAGCCCTGGGTACAGTAGCAGAAGATGTGCTTTGCCGGTGTACAGAAATGTAATTGAAGAATGTAATGAACACGGAGTCGTCATCCACACTGATCTGGGGGGTGTTGGAGGATGGACAACTGGACCTGGTATTTTTTTGATGGGGAGCTCCTAGTGAGGATAGTCTGTGTACCAATGCAGATCAGCACCTGTTCTGCAGCTTAGTCACATCGCTGTTGATATTGTATGGGTTGTATGGGTAAAGTGGCACCCCATCAGATGTATTTGCCCACTTTTTAGCATGCATATGTTCATTACGCCTGCACGCTTGTATACAATCCTTCACATCTATATCTTCAACCTCATATCTAAGTATACATACGGACCTAAAGACTCGCAAACATTCTGGCAATCCCGTCTACACCCTCTCACTTATTGCATCTAGTCAGTAGATTTTTCATTTTGTCTTTGTAGCCAGGCACGTGCTATTCATTCACTCAGGTCTGACTCTACGTGACCCCACCACCAATGTCCACAGGGCTTCCTCTCTCTTGAGAGCATTTGGAGCTAAACTCTATGGCAGACCCTTTTTACTGTATGAAACAGTTTGCTATTTGCATGGTGTGCCCCCATTTTACAGATGAGGAACTAGGGCCAAATAGGGTTAAGTGACTTGCTCGGGACCACACAGATACTAAATGTCTGAGGCCACATTTGGACTCAGATCTTTCTGACTCCAAATCCTGTATTCTATCCGCTGCAGTGCCACACTGCTGCCTGGCACATGGTGGGTGCTGTAATAAATACTCATTGGCTTAAATTGTATGGCTAGATGAGTATAGATTAATGTACTCTGACCTCTACATGCATGCATACATACAGGCCTCTTATTATGGTTAGGTGCATAGAAGGCTCCTCAGAACATTGGTTTCAAGTCTTCTATCTGACACATACTGGTTGTGGGGTCAGGGGGCAAGTCTTACACCCTCTCGGTGCCCCTAATGAATTTCTCTAAGACTGAATCGGTGACCTACATTATTAGCAGGGAGGGTTTTTTCCACAAGACAGTTCTCTCCCTTTGCCGGTGACATCATGGGTCTGGTCCACTATGCTGGGTATCGGTGATTCAAAGACAAAATGAAAGGGAGCCTTTCCTCAGATTGCTCACAGATGCCCCTGCTCATGCTCATCTCCCCTCATCCGCGCATACCCAGAAGCAGACACGTCCTCACTTAGAAATGTAAGAGGATGGGCTCAAAGGCCTGCAAGCTACTCCACAGGCCCACCCAGCTATATCCTGTTGTATCCCCAAGCACATCACCACACCCATCCAGTTCGGGCCCTCCCACCTCCAAGCACACACATTTCCACAGATTGGACAATACCAGGATGATCCCCCACTAATCCATCCCCCATGAGCATGTTCCCATAAGCACAGACACACCCTCAGGAACACACACACACACACACACACACACACACACACACACACACACAGCTGGCCATGCTGTGACTGTAGCACTTTGTACTTGTATTAAGATGTTGGATTTAATGATAGTTAGGTCCTTTGAGCCCATCTACTCCAATTTTCTCAATTGACAAAGGGGGAAATGGGATTATCAAGTGATTTGCCCAAGATCCCACAACCAGAATACAGAAAATCTGGGTGTTAGCCTATAGCGCATAGGACATTGGATTTGGCATCAGGAAGACCAAGGTTCAAATTCTGCCTCAGATATTTACTAGTCATATGATTCTGGACAAGTCTAACTATTCTATACCTCATTTTCTTCATCCACAAAATGAGGGATTGCACTCGGTTGCTTTCAAGCTCTAAATCAAGGAGCTGAAGATGCTCCGGACTCTTTCCAGGATGCTGCTTAAGCATTCCTAAGTCTTCTGTTGTCTGCGACCTTTCTCCTCAAATAGACCATATAAGTAAACGGAGGCCAGGGCCCATGACCGGCAGCTACTTTGCTAGAAGTGTCCTAAGCCACCCTCCACCATGTTCCTGTGCAATCAATCACCCACATCCACACAATCACAGGACGCTAACCAATAACCCACACCCAAAGCTCACATCGTCGAAGAACGGTCTCAGGCTGAGTGCGAGATCCAGGCTGAAGGGCCCGATGCTCTGTTTGCCCAGCTGGTAGAGTATGCTGGACACAGCATAGAGGCTGGCCAGGATCGCCTTCTCACTGGGGTCGTAGAATGCGTTTAGGAGGATTGGTAGCTGGGACCGAAGCAGATAATTCTGAAGGAAGGACAGGAAGAACAGTGACTGAGTGAACAGAGCTCATTTGTCCTTTGACCCTGAGGGTCAGCAAGGGGCCACGGCTTCCCAGCTAGCAGGGTAGGGTGGAGCAATTACCTTCTCAGAGGTGTGGATAATGTTGCTGAAGCAATGGAGGCTGACCACTCGCACCACCAAGTTCGAGTCTCTAATACCCTTCTGCAGATAGGCCAAGACCATTTTTTTCGACAGCAGCCTCGATGTCAGAGGGCTCCGCAAGAACTGGAAAATAACCCGGTGGCTCTCTCTCTCTCCCAAAGGGACAAATGCCAGGGAGATTTCTACTTGTCAGGGGGCAGGTGGTTCACTCCCCATGGTGGGGGCGGGGGAAGGAGAGGAGCCTCTCACCCAGCCTGGACTGCACTCACTCTCCATCCCTGACTAATGGTCAGCAGCCTCTGCCTGGAGCCCACTACTCCCTGAGGCAGCTTGTTGTACTTGGGGTCCCTTTGCCCTGGGGAGTGGTTGGAGGGGTTGGAACATTTCTCACCTCTGTGAAGAAAATCATAGCCACTACTCTCTGCCTCTCCTCGTTGTTCTGGAACATGGATACGGAGTAAAGCAAGATCCCGGGGATGTAGGGGCAGCTGTATTCCACCATGGCCCTGGGGCGAGAAAGAGTGAAGAGAAGGAAGCCCACTCCCCCCATGTTAGGGCAGGAGACAGTCTGTCCCCACAGAGTTAATCTTGTGACCATTCTAGGGTCCCCAGGGTAGGGAGAAGTTGCTCTTGGCCTTAGAGGCTTCAGGTTGGGGGAAGAGCCCTCCTTTTGTTCAACAAGGCAGACTGGTCAGTGTGGGAAGACACTGGGGGGTGAAGTTGCCATGTCTGACCCACCCCACGCCCACCTCCAGCTGAATATCCTCCCTCTGAGAGCATTTGGAGCTGAACCGTACGGTGAGCTCTCTTTGGGCAGACCGATCTCTCTCCCTACGTCCCCAGCCTCACTTCCTATTCTTTTCTCCTTGTTCCAGCTCTCCAGACCCACAAACACTTCTCTTACCCCCTCGGCCTTGTTTTCTGGTACCGAACTTCAGGCAAACCCCCTTCTGTGGCAGCTTCCCTTCCTCCCCCCCCCCAACATACTGGGCAGGAAGGTCAGACAGAAGATAGTGGTAGGATACCCACAATACCTGGAGAGCATAGAGACACCCTGGAAGAAGGATCTGGGGGTGGACAGCTGAGTCCAGACATCTTGGAGCTCCAGGAAAGCAAACTCCTGCCAGAAGCCATTCTTGGAGAAGAGACTTTTCACAGCCTCCACTGATGTACTACGGGCCAGAGCAGGACACCTTAGTCAGTCTCAGGCCCCAGCCCTATTCCCCCTGGATGGCTGTCCCCAGACTCAGAGACTGGTTGAGCTAAGGCAGATGATGGGGGACTCAGGCTTCATGACTTCTCAATCTCAAGGGGGTGCTGTTTGCAACCCTTCCCCCAAAGAGCTGGCCTAAGAAAAGCACTTTGGGATCCTTAAATATAACAGAAATACCACTTGGTATTATGACCACTCTATGGAGACTGGAAAATAGGATCAGGGGCTCTTAGAGTCATAAAGTACAGAGTGCTGCCAGCAGAAGGAACCACAGAGATAGGATGGAGTCCAATCCCCTCCACTTCCCAGATAGCAAAACAGACACAAAGTCTCCAAGAAGGGAAAGTGGGCCCTCTCCGAGGTACTTACATTTAGGTAACTTGGTAATCCAAGCTCTGGGCCTGGAGTCTTGAAGAACCAAGTTCAAATTCAGCCTCAGACACTACCTAGCTGTGTGAGGCCGGGTAAGTCACTTAACTGCTCTCTGCCTTCATTTTTGTAAAATGGGGACGACAATAATAGCATCCATCTCCCGGGGTTGTTGTAAGGATCAGATGAGATACTATTTGTGAAGTTCTTTCTAAACCTTTGGGCACTAGCTAATATTGTTTTGTTTGTTTTTTTCCCCCTGAGGCTGGGGTGAAGTGACTTGCCCAGGGTCACACAGCTAGGAAGCGTTAAGTGTCTGAGACCAGATTTGACCTCGGGTCCTCCTGAATTCAAAGGCTGGTGCTCTATCCACTGCGCCCCCTAGCTGCCCCCACTAGCTAATATTGTTATTATTCATAGCATCAAAATAACATTGTTGCTCCTGATTGCACATGTATAACCTAGAGCAGATTGCTCACCACCTTGGGGAGGGGAGAAGGGAGGGAAGGAGGAAGAGAGAAAAATGTGGAACTCAAAATCTTACAGAAAATGAATGGTGAAAACTATCTTTATGTGTAATTGAAAAGAATAAAATATGATTTCTAAAAATTGTTATTAATGGCATTAAAATGCCAGCTATTATTATTATTGTTATCATTATTTTCAGTGAGTAGCAGAGTGGGTTGAGATATGTTCTGACTCTAAACCCAATACTCTTTGCCCTTTTCTGTTTACTGCAGAAGCAGAATCTGGCAAGATAAGTGACTTGCCTAAGGCCACTTAGCAAGTTAGTGTCAGAACCAGAACTAGAATCTTGGTCTCCCCACTCCTTGTCCAGGGCTCTTTCCAATGCACCAGACTGGCATTCCCGCAGGTCATCAGCTAAGTATCAGGGAGCCCAAGGAGACAAATAGAGGACCTCTTTCAGTGAGCCTCAGTTTTCTCATCTGTGAAATAAAAGCTGGGATTATAGAATCTCAGATCCTACAAGATAGTTTCAAGACTAAGTTCTAACAGCTACTACTTGAATGATCATGGGGAAGTCACTTTCTCTTTCCAAACCTCAGTTTCCCAATCTGTAAAAAAGTCCAAGTGACAAAATTAGGCTAGGTGATCCTTCTGTAAGGCCCCCTAACTCTTATGAGGCATGAGGCCTGCCCAAAGGGGGTCCTGCCTCACTGGACCTTTCTGCTATAGCTTGGTCTCACCTACCAATTGGGGCTGGTGTGAAAGGTGGTAAAGTCTTTGTTAACATAGATGCAGTTTTCATCATGCAGATTTAGTTCAAAGATATAATGGATCTGGGTGACCATGGCGAAGAAGAAGTGGGGAAAGGCTGTCTTCAGTGCATTTTGGTATTCAGACGCAAAGATGATCTCATATAGCGTGTTCATGGCCTGGAGAAAGACAGAGAAAGGCAAGGTCTAGTGAAGTCATATCACAGGTAGACTCTTGACTACTGGATTAAGGGCTCACCATTCCACTGTAAGTGGTGGGAAAACTAGAGGGCAATCTGGCAGAAATTCAATTTATAGCAACATTTCCCATCACATATCACAGACAACTTAACCCGGTTTTAGATATAAATTAGGAGGTCACAGAAAGAAGTACCTTTCATAACAACGGAGAAGGGAGGAGTTCTTGACTTCAAAAAGCAATAGAATCTTAGGAGACATAGAATCAAAAAGGTTTTGAACAAACACAATCAATGCAATTAGAAAGGAAACAATTTACTGAGGGTAGATCCTGGATATTGAAGATATATGAGGAATCAAACACACATGAAAGAATAAAAGGCATTTCTAAACGGATAAATGGTCAGACGATAGTTACAGGAGAGTCTCAAAAGAAGAAAGACAAGTTATCGATACACATATGTAAATAATGAACTAAACATGTATTGGTCAACCTGCCATCTGGGGAAGGAGGTGGGGGGAAGGAGGGGAAAAGTTGGAACAAAAGGCTTTGCAATTTTCAATACTAGAAAATTACCCATGCACATATCTTGTAAATAAAAAGCTATAATAAAAAAAGAAAAAAAAATGAACTAAATTGCTCTTAACAGGAGAAATGCACACTAAAACAATTCTGAGGTTCTATACCTTTCCTAGCAGAAATTATAAAGGATAATGACAATTGTTAGAGGGGATATTATGGAAGAACAAGCACACAAATGTACCATTTATAGAACTGTGAAATGGTCCAACCATTCTGGAAAGCAATTTGGAACTGTGCCCCCAAAGTCACTGAATTATGGGTACCCTTTGACTTAGCAATAGTGTTAGGTGTATACCCGTCAAGTTCAAAGAAAGAAGGAAATGACTCATACAAACAAAAATATTTATAGTAGCGTATTTTGTTGTCACAAATACAAAGTGAATGCCCATTAACTGGGGAGTAGCTGAACAAATTATTGTATGTGAATATAATGGAATTTATTGTATTGTCAGAAATGAATAAAGGGAGAGATTCATAAAAACTTTGGAAGATTTGTATTAACTGATGCATCATGAAGTGAGTAGAAGCCAAAGAACAATTTATACACCACCACATTATAAAGGAAAACAATTGTGAAAAGATAAGACTCATGATCAATGTGATGACCAATTGTTATTCCAGAGGACCAATGAATAAAAATGTTACAGAGAGAGAGAGAGAGAGAGAGAGAGAGAGAGAGAGAGAGAGAGAGAGAGAGAGAGAGAGAGAGAGAGAGAGAGAGAGAGAGAGAGAGAGGATGGACTCAAGATATAGAATGAGACACATTTTCAGAAAACAGTCCCATGTGTAGATTTATTTTCTTTGGCTATACTTACCTGTTACAAGGAAGGGCTTTCCCTCATTCCCTTGGGAAAGGAGAGTTATGGGGAATAAAACAGAAAAAAAAAGAAAAAGAAAAAGAAAAAAGAAAAGAGGAAAGTAAAATACACACAAAAAAGCAGGACATTAAGGAAGAGACAAACCCGTAACAATGCTGAAACTACTGAGATAAAATGAATATGTACATTTTGGTTTTATCTTTTTTTGTTGTTACAAAGCAGTTCTTTTATTTTATTTTTTTTTCTGAATGACTCTTTTTATTTTTCTAAATATATGCAAAAGTAGTTTTCATCATTTACTTTTGCAAAACTTTGTGTTCCAAATTGTTCTCCCTTCCTTCCATGCCTCCCCTAGACAACAAGCAATCTGATATAGGTTAAGCACGTGCAATTCTTCCGAACATATCTCCATGAATTTGTATTTTAACAAACGAGCTGTACATAACAGATTCATAGGATCATATAACAATTCTCCTTCTCTGGTCTTTGCTCGCATTTGCTAATGTTTATCAATTCATAAAAAAGAAAAGACAAGAAATAAAACAAAGAAATTATAGGGAGAGAAAGTTCTTAGAGAGAATGAAAACTGGGTTGGGAATTAGGAGAGTGGGTTTCAGTCTCCTCATTTTACAGGTAAGTCCTAGAGAGAGGAAATGACTTGCCTATGGTCACACAGATCACTTATACACTAAGGCTCAGTTACCTTATATGTAAAATTGTAATAAGAATACATATGCCCTCATCACAGGGTTACAGTGAGATGTTAATGGGATGAACAAGTAGGTGCCCTTGCTATTTTTCCCCATTTCTGGCTTCTTCTTCTAAGTCTCAAACCCTGGAAGATAAAATGGAGGCAAAGATGGCCACAGAACAGCAACTCACAGCCAAGGACTCTGAGTAATTTCCTTCTAAGTAGGTCAATTCATCCAAGGAGGGCCTGTGCTCCAGCTTCTGCAACAGCAGGCCCAACACCTTCGGGCAGGTCTGAGGGTCCGATCCCACTGCTTTCCACAGCTCCACAGCATTCCTGTGGGGCAGAAGTGTGATAGGGCCCGGTGAGCTCTTGGCAAAGACTGAGGGCCATGGTGAACCTCAGCACAGTTTACCAGATTGCATAAATAAGTAGTGCTGGACCTCCCTCTCTGAGCAGGGTAGCAATCCCATCTCTCTCCCCCAACGGGAATTATCCCAGGGCCAGTCCATCCTCCCAGCACTGCTCAAACTCTTCAGGGAGCAATCCTGTTGTCCTGAGCTCTTGCCTGTGACCAGGTGTGACTCTCATGGAGTTCAATTCAATTCTATACCTGTTCATGGATAGGGAGAATTCCAAAAAGGTGAAGACAAGCTCCTTAGTGTGGTGTTGGACCAGTGGGGAGATGGCCCACAGGGCAGTCCTCTTGGCAGACACGGTTTGAATAAGACAAAGCTGGAGGTAAGTCTTCTTTCCGATTTCAGTGACCTGGATAGGGACAAAGAGGGCTGAAAAGAGGGCCCCGTTCCCATAGGCAGCCTCCAAACCTTACTTGACAAGTCAGCAGCATTTCCCCCACCTCCCCAAAAGAGCTCTTCCTCCATTGGCTCTTTTAGAAAATAGCTTCTGGGGAAAGGGACCTGTATGTGCAAGAATGTTGGTGGCAGCCCTCTTTGTAGTGGCCAGAAACTGGAAACTGAGTGGATGCCCATCCATTGGAGAATGGCTGAATAAATTGTGGTATATGAAGGTTATGGAATACTATTGCTCTATAAGAAATGACCAACAGGATGATTTCAGAGAGGCCTGGAGAGACTTACATGAACTGATGCTGAGTGAGATGAGCAGAACCAGGAGACCATTATATACTTCAACAACAATACTATAGGATGATCAGTTCTGAAGGACGAGGCCCTCTTCAATAATGAGAGGACCCAAATCAGTTCCAACAGAGCAATAATGAACTGAACCAGCTCCACCCAGAGAAAAAACACTGGGAAATGAGTGTGAACCACTACATAGAATTCCCAATCCCTCTATTTTTGTCCGCCAGATTTCCTTCACAGGCTAATTGTACACTATTTCAATACCCGATTGTTTTTGTACAGCAAAATAACTGTTTGGATATGTATACATATATTGTATTTAATTTATACTTTAACATATTGAACATGTATTGGTCAACCTGCCATCTGAGGCGGGGCAGGAAGGAGGGGAAAAGTTGGAACAAAAGGTTTGGCAATTGTCAGTGCTGTAAAATTACCCATGCATAGATCTTGTAAATAAAAAGCTATAATAAAAAAAAAGAAAGAAAATAACTTCTGATAGAAAACTACAGCTCCATACTTGGCTTTAGAAGCCAACTATCCAACTTACTGATCATGACTGCAAATTTAATTCACGTTTACACCCAGCTATTGAAGTAAAGAATCAAGGAAGAACTTTGACTCCAAAGTCAAATCTTCCATGGCTCCTGTGCCCTCCACTCTCTCAGATGGGAACTTGGCCTCCTATATCACTGAATAATTAGAGTCCATTCACTGAGATTTCCCTCTTTCCCTCCTTCTAGTCCTCATCTCATCACCCTGAGGCTTTTGGTCACTCTCTATCTTCACCCCTGTCTCCCAATGAAGAGGTGACCCTTGTCTTTGCCAAGGCAAGCCTGCTACGTGCCCAAGTGAACCTATTCCATTCTATCCTCTCCAGCAGATTGTCCCCTCTAGTTCCTGCAATTTCACTAATTTTCAGTCTCTTTCTGCTCACTGATTGCTTCCCTACAAGCATGTTTATGTTTCTCTCATCCTCAAAAAAAAAAACCAACCCTCCCTTCATCCATCTCTGACAGGTATAATCCCATCTCTCTCTTTTGTTTCATAGTTAAACTCCCTGAGGATATTTTTATGAAGGCAAATCTTTTGCCTTTAATTACTGAATGGGTGTTGCCTCAGACAAAGTGAGACCTGGGAAAGATCTTAGCTCTCTCCAATATTACCCATGTCAAATTCGTTGTCAAATCCAATAGTCTTTTTTCAGCCTTCACCCTTTTTGACCTCTCTGTACTCCTTCGACACTGTAGATCATTCTCTTCCTTCTAGGTCTGTATGAAACTAATCTATCCTGGTTCTCCTCCTACATATCCAGCCATTCCTTCTCATTTTCCTTTGCTGGATCATTGTCCAGATTGTACACGTTAAGTGTGGCTGTGCCCCAAGACTCTGTCTTGGGTTCTCTGCTCTTCTTCCACTATATTATTTCACTTTGTAACTTCATCAATTCCCATGAATTCAATGATCTCTGCTGCTGATTCTCAGGTCTGCTTTTCCATACCTAACTTCTCAAAACGTACAGCTGCCTATCAGACATCTCTTACACCCCACATTTCTTTCAGCTTACCTGTCACCCTCAAGTTTTTCCTCTCTCATTCCATCTGTTACCAAGTCCTTTTGAGTCTACCTTTATAACATCTTTCCCATGTTTCCCACACATCTCTGACCCTGCCATCACTTCAAGTCTGGATTACTGTAATATCTGCTGGTGGTCTGCCTACCACAAGACTCTCCTACTTCAGTCCATTCTCCATTCAGCCATCAAATTGATCTTCCTAAAGCACAAGTCTGACCATGTCACCCTTCTCTCCCTATTCAATAAACTTCAGTGGCACCCTATTGCCTCTAGATACAAATATACGAGCCTCTGTTTGGTGTTCAAAGCACTTTATAACCAAACCCTTTCCTTCCTTTCCAGTGTTCTTATAACTTATATCTCCATGTCTCATCCCCCAACCACTACACAGAGACAGTGATCCAATAATACTGGTCTCCTTGCTGTTCTTCACAGAGACCCTCCATTTCTCAACTCCAGGAACTTTCACTGGCTGTTTCTCATTCTATCTCGTGCCTGAAATGATCTCTGACCTCACCTTAACTTTCTGGCTTTCCTGCCTTTTTTCAAGTCCTAGTTAAAATCCCATTTTCAGGGAGACAGAGACACAGAGAGAGAGAGACAGAGAGGGAGAGAGAGGGAGAGAGGGAGAGAGAGAGAGAGAGAGAGAGAGAGAGAGAGAGAGAGAGAGAGAGAGAGAGAGAGAGAGAGAGAGAGAAACAGAGAGACAGAGAGAGAGAGAGAGAAACAGAGAGACAGAGACAGAGAGAGAGAGAGAGAGAGAGAGACAGAGAGAGAGACAGAGAGAGACAGAGAGACAGAGAGAAACAGAGAGACAGAGACAGAGAGACAGAGACAGAGACAGAGACAGAGACAGAGAGAGAGAGAGAGAGACAGAGAGAGAGAGACAGAGAGAGAGAGAGAGAGAGAGAGACAGAGAGAGAGAGAGAGACAGAGAGAGAGAGAGAGAGAGAGAGAGACAGAGAGAGACAGAGAGACAGAGAGAAACAGAGAGACAGAGACAGAGAGAGAGACAGAGAGAGAGAGAGAGAGAGAGAGAGAGAGAGAGAGAGAGAGAGAAAGAGAGAGAGAGAGATGTCATGAAAACCTAGAGAGAAGAGAGCATCAACGAGAAGGTGTTTCATAGTGTCAAAGGTTGTAGAGAAATCATGAAGAGTGAAGACTGAAGGAAAGCTATTGGATTTAGCACCTAAGGGATCATTGGTAACTGGAGAGAGCAGACTCAATGCAACGATAGTCTGAAGCTGGATTGAAAGGGGTCAAGAAAAGAAAAAGTGAATTTAGGTCATAGACATATTACAGAGAGAACACTGGAACTGAAAGGGTCCTTAGTGATCAACTGGTCAAACCTTCTCCCTCTTTTTTCAGTGGAGGAAACTGAGACCAGAACCTTATCTAAAGTCTCATGGTTCCTAGGTGAGTGGCAGACCAGAGTCAGTTCTATTCCCTGCTGCTGCTTTCATCTCTTTTTATTCTTTCTCCCCTTAAGCCTTCTGCCTTCTTACATTTCTTTATTACACGGGCAACTCCCTGCGCACCCATATTTCTGCCTTCCGGATCTGCCTCCCCGGCTCACCCAGTCTTGCCGATCTATAAACCAGAGACCTTATATTCCAGCTCCAAGGATGGTCCACACATAGGTAGTTCCCTGATCCCTAGCTCAGGCAATGCTCCCCGCCAGCAGCCCCAATTGCTCTTTCCCAAGATTTAGTGGGTTTCACCACCTCATATGGGGTTGCAAAACTGAATGTGGGGATTGCAAAAAAATTTGACATTCTGCAAAGATTTAATTCTTTATGTAAAAATCGACTAGCACATCCATCCCATTAGCATGCAAATTTGCTTTCCATTTTAATAAATGGCAAAATTATATGTATAGCAGAGAATTGTTTTAAAACAAATTTCTTTATGATTTATTATCAATAAATGTTGCATCTATACGCCTATTTTATATACCTATATATGTGGGGATTCTTTATGTATGTTCCTAGTGGAAAAAGTTTAAGCAGTCCTGAGGTAGATCATGCTTAATTGGTACAAGGACTTTCTGTTTCTTTTCTTTTTTTCCCCCAACGGGGGAGGGGGAGAAAAAAACAAAAGCTTGCTAATTGAAAAAATCAGAACATCAAATCCAATCAATCTTAAACTAAGGAGCAATGTGAGCCTGATTTTGCGGCTGCCTCTGTTTACACAGGTGGAATTTTCCTTTGCAGTCCTCATATTTCCGCTCCACTTGGAGACTCTGGGGAACAGAAGGAAGAGGGGGAGGGGAGGAGTTGAGAAGTAAGGAAAAGTGCAAAGTGATGGGAGGACCATTAAGAGCCACACTGAGGTCAACTGCTTGATGGCATCATCTGTGGTACACCTGGAAGAGAGGCCACTGGGTTGCCCAGCTGGATTTTGCAACTGGATGGGAGATTGCCCTCCCCACCCCCAGCCTCAGCCCCTCTGTGGGTCTTAGGCATCTGGTTGTCAGAAGCCATGACCTGTGGGAGCCCAGATGGGGAAAACTAAGCTGAACAATGGCTGGGGGGGGTGCGGTGGAAGGGCTGAGGGGAGATTTCCATCTGGGATCTGGCTGTCTGCTTAATTAGTTCAGCAGGAAACTAAGGATCAGGGGACAATTTGATCTTCTCTTGCCCTAGAATCTTACCCAGCACCCTGTGGTACTGGTTTTGCCTTGTTGGCCTCTTGTGGGTCAAAATTTCTAGCCCACTAATGTTCAAATGGAAGGGAATGGCTGAAGTGAGTCTAGTTTCTTTCTGATGTGATTGTCCAGCCTGGCTCTCTCTCTCGCACGGTGTGTGTGGTGCAACGTGTGTCATGATCGGAAGCACTGCCCACTCCCCCACCTTCCTCACCCCATTTTTGTGTGAGCTTATTGAGGCTATAGCAAGAGCTGCTGCTGGGGGGGGGAGGTTGAGGAAATGCTGGAGCACTCTAGGAGGAAGAAGTCCATGGCTTCTCCACGCCCCAGCCATCTAACTGGGGATGCGGCCTTCCCAAATGGGTCTAAAATGGAGTCTCCGAGCACCTAATTCAATAATTCGTGATGCTTCCAAAATGCTTGTTGAATGGTTCTCTCCACATGCCCAGCATGTAGTGCAAACAAGGCTGTACACCAGCAGAGAGGCTGAATAAATGTTTGTTGTTCTGTACCTCTGGAGAGAGCATGACCCGGCCATGGGCCTGGAAGCGTGACCCGGCCATGTGTCATTTTAGGGCCTTGCCCAAATGGGCTTCTTGAATTCCAGAGAGTGGAGGCTAGCACTAGTTCCCAGGGAAGAGGTCAGGGCAAATGAGTTCCTGTCCCGTTCAGAACTCTTTGGAGGGGAAGCTCTGCTGGGGTCTCTTTGTATACTTGCTCCACCCCCCAGCTTCCAGTCCATTCCTGGACAGGCACGGGACTGGGGCTGACACATTTGTTGCAGGGTATTTCTTGGCTCCCAACAGTGAAGGCCTGAACTTAACAGGGTCTTGCCTCTCCTCCGTGCCCTAAGGGAACTTGCTCCCTCCTCACCTCCTCGAGTTTGTTCCAGTAGCTTTCACAGCTTTTATGCAGCATCTCGGCAGCCGTCTGGGCTCTGAAGAAGATACTACAATGCAAGCCTTCTATCAGGGTCACCATGAAATCCCGCAGTTCCGAAAGGTCGAAGTGATCCCCAAAGGCCTGCAGCAGATGGAAACATCAGCCAGGAGGGGCATGGCTGGAGCCAGGGCATCCTTATCTCTGGGGGGCATGCATGGATGTGGCAGAGGGAACATTTGGGAAAACCGGGCTCCCAGCTATGGCTACCACTCTAGTGAGATTAGGAGAAGTCGCTGAGATCCCCTCCACTAGGGGATCTGATTGATTGGGAAGGAATTTGAAGCTAAAAGGAAACTGGACTCATAAACCATTACAGGTGGGAAGGCCCTTCTAGATTCTTTAACAGAGAAAAAAAAGACAGACCTAGACAGGGATGCCCAAGGGCAAAGGAGGAACTCAAACACAGAAGCTCTGATGCAAGGATGCAAGAAGAGTGTTCTTTCTACCGCAATGGTTCCCCCTACTCCAGCGAGAAAAGGGAAGGATGGCTCATATGAATATAGATGGAACACTGGAAGGAAACAGGGTCATCTCATACTCTAACCCCCCCCATTTTACAGAAGGGAAAGCTGAGGTCCAGAGAAGTTAAATGAACTCTTACAGTCTGATTGGGAGCTCAGGTCCTGGCTGCTTCCTCTTTCCTCAAGAACGGGCCTATGGGGGATATGCTTGCCAACACTGACTTCCATGAGTTCTCTCTATTCTACACTGTGATTCAGACTTGATTATTACACCCGTTTCTCAAGGTCTTTAAGGACTACAAAACACCATCCTCCCAACAGTCCAGGGTATGGAGAGTACCAAGACTGTGATACTCATTTTACAGATGAAGCCCAGAGCAGAAGATGCATTTGGCTGCCGTCCCACAACAAGAATTAGATAAGATCTGGGGCCTTTGCCACTTATGGCCAACACTTTCTTTCTGGCACCACAGAGTCTCTCCAAATGGTTCTGGAGTGAACCTGGGATTCATATCTTGAAGATGGCCATTGGGTGGGGCTGAGTCAGCGATGCCTGGGCCTGTTTCACTGACCTCAGCACTACTTTGAATCCTCTGCTTCCATGTCTGTGTCCCTTTCCCCACTTCTTTTGGGAGTTTCCTGAGGGCAAGGGCTCTGTCTTTATTGTGTGCCTTTTATTATGGAGGAGGCAGTGGGGTACAACGGAAAGGGCAGGAGCCCCTGTGGTTCTGTGGCTTCAGATCCTACTTCTAACACTTTTATTACCTATGGCCCTTCCCCTTTTTGAGCCTCAATTTCTCTCTCTGTAAAATAAGGGGGTTGGACTAACTGACCTCTGAAGGCTCTTCCAGCTCTAGGATCCTATGTGTGACCCTAGTTATGTCACTTTACTTTCTCAGGACTCAGTTTCCCCTTTCTGCGGAATGTGAGACTTAGATTAAATGATCTCTGAGTTCTCTCTTAGCTTCAACTCTAGGATCCCTACTCCTCACAGCAAAATCAGATATAGAGTTGAGTACACAGTAGGCATCTACTGTGTACTAAGTTCTAAGGATGCAAATATGAGATGCTCAATAAAAAAAGGGGAATTAATTCCATTTCTATCCTGCTTTAAGATTGAAAAATGAAATTTCCCTACAACAGCTCTTTTAGGTAGTTATTGTTGAGTTTGTGTCCAACACTATGTGAATCCGTGAACTTTGCCAATAGGGGTTTCTTGGCAAAGACTGGAGGAGTTTGTCATTTCCTTCTCTGGTGTGCCCCCATTTAATCGATGAGGCAAATGGAGGTGAAGTGAGTTGCCCAGGATCACACAGCTAGTAAGTATCTGAGGTCACATTTGAACTCAGGTCTTCCCAACTCCAGACCTGGTGCTCTATCCACTGCAGCGCCACCTAGCTGCCGTTAGAGAAATAATATAACATGTCTATTACATAGAGGCTTAAGGCCTGTAGTCCCTAGCTCCAGCCCTCAGGAGGATGGAATTGAAGCTCAGCTCCCGATGTTTGGATCCAGAGCTATTCTCAATAGGCCAGGATGCTTTAGAGAAACTGTCCAAATCAGAGGACCTTGGTCCGAAGAAAGTCAGAGCTGGCAAGGATCTTTGAGCATCAGATGTCCAAAGTTGCAAAGAACCTTAGAACATAGAATGATGTGGGAGAAGAGACTTTAGAACATAGAACAGAAAAACATCAAAGCTACAGAGAGCTTAGAACAGAGACAGTCAGGGTTCAAAGGGATCTCATTTTATAGATGAAGCAACAGGGGGCTACAGGAGGGAAATGACAAGGCCACAGTCATCAAATTATGATGTGGCTGAGCTGGAGCTATGCCCCTCTTGCCTGCTAGGCAAAGAACAGGGGAGCTTAGCAGAGGGATCCAGAATCTGAAGCCCCATCTTTGGGCTGTGTGGCCTAGAGCAAGTCACCTAACTTTGCTAAGGCCTCATTTCCTTCATCCATTTTTTTTTTTTCACATGTAACTCACACTAATCTCCCTGCACTAATAAGGAAGGCAGTCCTTCCTCTACCTTGAAGTTCTAGAAAAAGGGAAGTTGTTATTCTTTTTAACTCAGTAATTGACATGAACTTATGCTGAGTGCTGAGCAGACCCAGCGCTGTACACAGTAACAGCGAGACTATGTGTCGATCAGCTGTGACAGAATCAGGTCTTTCAACAGTGCAGTGATTCGAGGCAATTCCAATAGAGCTGGGATGGAAAGAGCTATCTGCATCCAGAAAGAGAACTAGGGATACCGAATGTGGATCGAAGCAGAGGATTATCACTTTTTTTTCTTTCTCTTGTTTTTTTCTCCTTTTGGTCTGATTTTTCTTGCACAATATGACATATATGGAAATATGCTTAAAAGGATAAAAGGATAGCACCTATTTAACCTGTTTGCTGTCTTGGGGAGGGGGGAGGTAAGGGAGAGAGCAAGAAAAATTTGGAACACAAGGTCTTACAAAAATGACTACTGAAAAGTATCTTTACATGCATTTGGAAAAATAAGTAAATATAGAAAATAAAATGTATAATATAAACTATATGTAATATATATATATATATATATATATATAATATAAAAAATAAAATAAAAAAATGAAACAGACAAATAAATAATTGTTGATTTCCCTTTCTTTCATGCCGTCCTGACTGGTGTACCAAGTGGCTTTCATCCTTTTTGGTCAAATTTTTTTACTCCAAAAAATGATTGAGAATCCTCTCCCCAAAGAGCTTCTATTTCTATGGATTCTGTTCAAGGTCTGTTGGTAAATATTTAACTGGCTTCCCCCCATAAATACATTTTATGACACTTTCTAAAGTCTAGAAATCAAGATAATAAGAAATCTAGTCACCTATAATTTGCAATGTTTGCCTGTTTCTGAGATGATGTAAATGTTATCATTGGAAATCTAACAACTGGAGTGGAGAGGGTGGCCCTCTAGCATCCCCCTGATTTTACAGATTGAAATGTATTCTATTAGCTATTAAAGCATCTTGGTATTATTATGAAAATATGTTTGGACTTTGTGGATTCCCTGAAAGGATCTTGGGGGATATTGAAGGTCCTTGGATAATACTTTGAGAACGCCCGATTTAGTGGATAGAATACAATAAGATACTATAAACACCTCATAGAAGAAAAAGAAAAAATTCAGATTTCTTCTTTGGTATGAAGGGAAAGCCAAAAACCTTTTATGCAGATTTTCCAGACTGCAGGGGTGCCACAGTCCTAATCCCTATGATGTGGAAGAGATGATCATAGACTGAAGACACAAGCAAGGGTGAAACTAACACTCAGGTTCCTTAGTAACATTCTTGCCACTCTTTATGTTCCTTTAAGGAAGTTCAAGAGGCAGGGGGATGGCCCTGATAGTCTCTGGAGCTGAATTTTAGTCAAGAAGCCAGGCCACACAACAAAGATTCGAATAGCCCCAACATCACTTCATTCCCATGACCCATCTCTGCCTCTCCCCAAGTCATCCTAGAAAGGGCAACTTATTTCTCTGCTGCTTTTCAGGGAACTCAGATTCAATGAGAAAACAACATTTTAGAGCTCAAAGGGATTTTAGAACTTAAGGCACTGAACATCAGATATGGGCTCAAATCATGAGTCTGATGCCAATTACTTATGTGATCTTGGACAAGTCACTTTGTTCTCTGAGGGGACGTTTGGAGTAGATGACCTCTGACCCTAAAACAGGAGATAGGTTGGGGCCTAAGGAATCCTCCCTGCAGGCTCCAGTATCACTCTCCCACCCGCCTGGCTAAAAGCTGTTACCTTTACAATCTGGGCACTGCTGCTTAAAAAGTTGACGGAGTGTGGAGCACAGCCCCTTTTTGAATGGCCGAAGTGGTAGATCTTCCTCTTCTTCATGTTAGCTTCAGCCTTAGAGCGAAGTCCTGCCAGACACAGTCATGCCCAGGAGCGGGGGTATCATCCCTCCATCTCCTGGCAAAGACCCAATTCTCCCAGAATGTCCCTCCCTGCTCTGGGACCAGCCACCAAGGTTCTGAGGAGGGGCCCGGAGTCTGTGAATGCTGGCCTACCCTTCTGGTGAAGCAGGATGTTATAGAGATGGAACATGCCTTCTATAGCTTGCTGTCTGATATTTTCATCAGGATCACCACAGAGCATTCCCAACATGCCCACCAGGTGTCCTATTCTGGTTAACTTCACCTTAAATCACCAGGAAGAGGAAAGAGTTAGTTGGCTCCTGCTCACGCAGGCCTGGGCCCACCACACTCTTGTGGGCCTCCACCCATTCTGCCTGGGCATCTCATTCACCCTAGCAGGATACTGGTCCCCAGGAAGTCTTCCAGAAACAGGGATGCACCAGAGGGCCATGAATGGGCCTTTATTAATGATTAATTAGTAACTAACAGGGATATTTGTGAGGCAAATGTTGTCGTTAGAAAATCTCGACTTGTGGCTTGTGCTAACATGTGTCTGATTCCATCCCACCCAAAGGATGCCTACTTTCTAAACACGGAGCCCGTTTTCCCCAGTGTCTTGTAATTATGGGTATTCGTGTACCTGTTTCATTTCCCTTTCTCTCCTAGACTTCCTCCTAGTTTCTTCCTTTGTAAAATTAAAGGACTGCCAAAGATGGCCTCTGAAGTCCCTTCTATCACTGGATTTAACATCCTGGGATATGTCTTAATCAAGGTTATACAAGTAGTATGGACACAGGCTAGTGTTTCTGCCATACTGTGTCATTACATGGTGGATAAGAGGGAGGGCTAAGAGGTGAGTGGAGAGATGAGCTCTGTGCCTTTGGAGAATTGTCTATCATTGGCTGCCTACCCTGTTGACCTCTCAGGGCTGTTGGGGGGATCCAATGGAATGAATTTACAAAGTGAAACAGGCTATTTGGGGACAGTAAATTGGTCTCTCCATGTTTGAAGATCTTTAAGAGGAGGCCTGATGATCATGTGTTGAGGATGTTACAGAGGGGGTTCTGAATCACATGCAGGTTGGATTCCATGCTCTCTAAGGATCACCCTTTCCAATGTGGCCTATGACTGGTATTCGACTGGCTGGAAAAAGGCCAGGCACAGGGAAGCAAGCCGATCCAAAGAACATTTGTTCAGGAGCTTAACAGAGACCCCATTAGAAAGTGTAGGGGAATGGAGACTGATTGTCCTCTGCTCTGAGAGGGAAAGACAACTTGGGCATCAAGGGGGACTCAGGGGCTGAGCTATGAGGAGCAAGGCAGGGGCCCAACTCACTTTTAAGTTGAATTGCTCCATGATGAACTTGAGAAACATTGTAATGCTTCTGATTGCCCGCAGGCGTTCATGGGAGCGTTCAGAATCCATCCAGGTGATCACTTTCTAAAGGTGAGGAGAGAACCATGAATGGCGAGTGGTAAAAAAGAGACTCAGCTAGAGCAGGAAGCCTTGCCTTCACTAGGAACCAGATAAACACCATTCCCAGATCCTCCGTAAGGGAATGGGAATTGGATCTGGAAGCAAAGGTCCTGGATTGAATATAGCAGAAGTATGCTGATAAATATTTCACAAATGCTTGGCGCTGTGTGTACATACTTTATCATTTCCTCCTCATTATTAACATTTTCTCCATCACTTTCTTAATTCTAAACAATCAACAAAACACTAGATCAAGCCAATTTCTGACTTTTTAATGCTTACACTGAAAATTTCAACAATCAGCTCCAGCCAGCTGGCTATAATTCTACCCCTATGATCTCAGGCAAATCTCAAGGCCTCAGTTTCTTTGTCCCTGAGATGAGGGGTTGGCCCAACGATCTGGAATTTCTTCAAGCTCAAGATTTATGATTCTATTGTGAAAGCATATTCCAAATTTCTTGCCAAAACTCTTTCCAGACTCCCAGAAAAAGCCCCTTGGTTTAAAAGTAGGTGATAGATAAAGACAAAAGAGGGGAAAAATCCTTTCTCTGGGAAATGGATTAAGGGGGTCCTAAGATTAACACAGGTTTTGTTGTTATTGTTGTTGTTGCTATGAATATTTTCCCCAGCTGCCTGAAGGGATAGGAGTTAGGAGCTGCCTTTTTTGGGTGAGAAAGGAGGAAGAGCTCCAAGAAATGGGGGGAGGTCCTTTAGGAGCTAAAAGCATGCCTTGGGTGGAGGGTTTCCTGATTCCAAGATCCATGCTTTACTGTTTTCTCATCTTGTCCCCTTTTCTTGGTGCCTCTCGTCTCTGGAAAGGATATCCCAACCCACTGCATTCATTTAAGGAAGTCATGGCGGACTATGGATGGATCTCTCTCTCTCTCTCTCTCTCTCTCTCTCTCTCTCTCTCTCTCTCTCTCTCTCTCTCTCTCTCTCTTTCTGTCTCTGTGTCTCTGTCTGTCTGTCTCTCTCTTTCTCTGTCTCTGTGTCTCTCTCTGTCTCTGTGCGTCTCTTTCTGTCTCTCTCTCTTTCTCTCTCTTTCTGTCTCTGTCTCTGTCTGTCTCTCTTTCTCTCTGTGTCTCTCTCTGTCTCTGTGCGTCTCTTGTCTGTCTCTCTCTTTCTGTCTCTCTGTCTCTGTCTGTCTCTCTCTCTCTCTTCTCTCTCTCTGCCCCCCTTCCCTTCCCCAACCCCAAGTTCAAACTGCCTTGGATATAGATGAAATGTTATAGTAAACAATTGTTTCTAGGCAGCCTAGAGCATATAAAACACAAGAGATACAGTGTTACAATAGTAATATGAATGCTCCTTGCTCCTTGGCACAATGAGCCAATCATTGGCCCTGGTTGGTTCTCTATGAACCCCTGAGGGCCAATTTACAGGTTCCTAGGATCCTAGATCAAGAATTGGAAGGGCCCTCAGAGGGAAGGAAGCTGGTCCACCTCCTCATTTCGTAGAGGCCCAGTGGTGTAAAATGACTTGCTCAGGGCCATATAGCTAGAAAGTAGAACAGGATTTGAACCCAGATCTTCCTGATTCTAAGGCCACTATAGCATGTTGCCTCAATTAAAGCTCCTATAATAGATGAGTGATGACAGATGATAGCAGGCCTGGGCCACAGATACGTATGGGGAAAGAGCTAGGGTCTAGAAGAGTCAATTCAATTATTTCTATCAAAATAATGGCTTCTTCACTAGGAATTTTTCCCCATAAAGTCATAGAATCTTCCCCAGGGTGGTCTAGGAAGTGGAACCCAACGGGCCCAGAAACTGAATTAGAGCAAGATTCTAAGTTTCTAGATTAAGAGCTAGAGAGGGGACAGAAAGGGTACTAATCAGACTTCCAAAGTGGCACCCCATAACTGCAGTGTGGGAAGGCCTAGATGAGGAGAGATGAGGGGCTTGCCTAAGGTCTCAGAAATCCTAGGCGACAAGCAGCCTATTCCAGCTCCATTTCAAGGGGCTCTGGTGGTAACTTCCATTTTCACTGGGCATTAGAGATTAGAGAACATCAGAGTTGCCCAGAGAAACTGAGCTCCAGAGTTGAAAGGGGCCTGGGAAGCCATCTGGTCCAATCCCCTCATTTAACATAGGAGGAAACTGATGCACATAGAGTCTATGTGACTTGTCTAAGGTCACACATAGGCTCTAGATTTAGAGCTGGAAGAGGCCATCTGCTCCAACTCCCCCAGATCACTGAGGAATCACATAGCTAGGAAGTAGAAGGCCTAGGACTTGAAGCCATTAGCATTCACCATTCGGGATTTCCCCCTCTCCACTTGTTGCAGGTGGAGGATTTGGCTAACGTTCTCTGAGGTTAAAAGAATCTGTAGCTTCCATGCGATGAGTGATCCTGCCTGTTACTCTGAGACACGGCCATCCTGCCCAGTTCTCTCAGGGAGAGCCCTTGCCCTCTGTCCCCCGATCTCGGGGCGGCGGAGCTCATACCTCTAAAATGTAGAGTACTTCTCCTGGGTCTGGGTTTTCAGACAGGAACCCCTGAAGTACCTGATCCAGAGCTTGCATTGTTTGGCTGAAGAGAACCTGGGAGGGAGAGAAAAAGCAACCCTCAGTGGTGATGTGGGTCTGGGGGCTCCCAGAATGGCCCTCAGAGGGGTAGGAGAAACCCCAAAGGTCATCCACTTCTCCCTGCCCAATCAAGCCAAAGCACACATCCATTCATTGATTCATTCGTTCGTGTATGTTGGGATTGGGCAGAATGCCCAATCCTAGGGGGGAAATACCCAGAGGTCTAAGGCCTCTCAGGAAGCTTCTGGTCTAGTACTCACACATACATATCTAAATGTCAAATCAATACTTCCTGGCAAAGACACGCTGGTCCGTTGCCTTATTTAGTCTTTTCCGAGACCTAGAAGCCCACTCACTGGCCAGGCTTCCTCCATGTGTATTAATACTCTTTGATGGAAGGGACTGTTTGACTTGTTAAAGGTTCTATATCCCCAGCACTCCGCATGGCGTCTAATGACATAGTGGATGCGCAATCCAGGCTTTTTCCTGCCTTCATCTGTGTATACATAAAAATTCAACAGTACATGTGTGTCCTTCTCCCTCTGTGTGCCTTTCCTGGGTGACCTTGTTCTCTGCCAGGGATTCACTTCTTGTCTATGCAGTGGATGCTTATCTCTGTTTCTCCTTCCTAACCTCTCTCCTGACCCTCTATCTAGCTCACAGACATCTTGGGTTCACTATGTTCAAAACAGAGCTCATTATCTTTTGCCGCCAAACCCTCCTTTCTCTCAATCCTCCCTATTATTGTTGGGAGCAGCTCTAGGCTCCAAGTTACCCAGGCTTACCATGTAGGGGGCATCTCTGATTCCTCCCTCCCTTATCATTTTCCATAGATCTGGCTTTCAGAACTTCTTTCCAGTGTGCCATCTTCTCTCCTCTGACACAGCCGCCCCTCTGATCCTCATCTCTTTGCCCCAGGACTACTGCAGTGGATGCTGGGAAAGCTGCCTGCCCTAAGTCTCTCCCTACTCCAGTCCGTCCTTCACTCAGCTGCCAAACCAATCTTCCTAGAGCACCGCCATATTCAACATTCTCCAGGATTCCCTTTACTTCCAGTATAAATTCTCCTTGGCTTTTGTTGTTGTCATATATTTTTCAGGCAATTAAGTTTAAGTGACGTGGCCAGGGTCATACAGCTAGTAAGTGTCTGAGGCCAGATTTCAGCCCCTCTTGTCTGCAGGAGTGTGCCATTGAGCTGCCCCCTGTTTGGCTCTTGAGGTCCTTTAGAACCTGACCTCCTGACTTTCTAGTCTTCTTAAACCTCACTCCTCCCTGTATTTTGACATCCAGATAACACTGGAACTTGGCATTCCTCAAAACAAGACCATTCACCTTTCATCTCTGGGCATTTTCTGTGGATGTGCCCATACCTGGACTGCCACCGTTCCTCACTGCACCTCCTGGCTTCCTTCGGGTCCACCTAAAATCATGCCCTATCCTGGTCCCAGGATATCTAGTCACTGCTCACATCTATATCTAGAACTGGAAGGGGTCTCGGATGCCATTGGGTCTAGCCCTGTCATTTGGCAAAGGAGGAAACTGAGTCCCAGAGAGGGGAAGGGATTTTAAGACCAGCCAGATCCAGTCACCCTGGCCTCCCTTCAGACTCTTTAATTTGATTATTGGATGACATGGGCAAGATGATCCTCCTGAGTCTCAGCTACCTCATATGTAAAATGGGCACCATACTTGCACTACCTCCCTCAGCTTTGAGGAAAGCAGTAGAACAGGGGTTCTCAAACTACAGCTCACAAGCCAAATGCCACCCGTTGAGGACGTTTATGCGGCCCTCCGGGTTATGGCAAATGGGCTGAGGGGCGAGACAGAGTGTGAGGTTTTGTTTTTGCTAAAGTCCGGCCCTCCAACCGTCTGAGGGACAGTGAACTGGCCCCCTAGTTAAAAAGTTTGAGGACCAGTGCAGTAGAAAATGTTACCTAGACCATTATTCCTCAGAATATCACCAGCTTCCCTGCCGAGAAATGAAAACAAATTCCCTTCACCTGGTTATAAAGAAGCTCCAACATAGGGAATACAGGCCTGGCTGTTTCTCTCCCTGGACGTGGCACATAATGGGATGTGGAGTGTAGAACTGGGAAGAATGAATCTGGAGTTGGGAAGACCTCTGGCCTCCAATCCTTCCTAATTGTGGGGTCTCGGAGAAGCCACTTGGCTTTCTCACTGAGCCTTAAGCTTCAACCATCTCCTTATTAGATGAAGGCAATGGGTATGGATTTGTGTGTGTTCATGCACCATATGATACTGGTCCCTTCATACTTGATTAGGGTTTAAAGTCCTTGCCCCAAATTGAGTTCTATTCCCTTTATAATCACGCCCATACACACAGACACAGAGAGACCCAGCAGCACACATATACACACAGACACAGAGAGACCCAGCAGCACACATATACACACAGACACAGAGACACACACAGACACAGATGCACATAGAGGCACAGACACACATGTGTAAAAGAAACACAGATGCCCCCCACATATACACACACAAACGCACCCTCCCCTCCTTCCAAGCCAGGTAGAGTTCTGGGTCTGTTAATATTGACTTGAGAACTAGATACCCTTCAACAAATGATAGCATTGTAGCTTTACAGCTCAACCTCTTGCCATCTGCCCTGTAGAGATGCCCTGTGGAACAGGAACTGTGCTAAGGGAAACTCTGACACTCTTGTCCTGGGACTTTGGTGGCCTGTAGGTCATATCAGGACCATTCTATCTAGCTGGTCGTGGACACACTTCACTTTATACTCCATCTACTTCCCCTTTCCCTTTCCTGTTCTGCCCTTTAAATAAAATCGACCTTGCCTTGTTCCTGGGAGGAGTCGGTTGATGTGTTCACTCCCCTGTTAGTCTCCTAAGCAGCCCTTTGACTTTGCACACTAAAGCCAGCCCTTCCCTTGTAAGTGCTACCTCCCTCCCCACCACGTTAGAATGTAAGCTCCATTAGGGAAGAGATTACCTCACTTTTGGTTTGGTATCCTCAATATCCAGTAAATACGGGCACATACTAAGTGCTGAACGAATGTTTTTCATTCATTCCTTCACTCAATCATATATTTAAATGAATTTCTTTTAGTTAAGAAATAACTACCTGAAATTATGGACAACTCCTTCTCCCAATGTCTTTGAGAACCCTGAAGGAAGCCATGTCACTGGGCAAGAAGTGGAGCCACCTCTCTGGGCCCTCTTTTTGTTGTCTGTCTTGGCACACCCACCACATCCCCTGTCACCCTCGGATAGTGATGCCCTCCCTCCAGGCCATGGCAGTAAAAACCGAGGGACCCTGGTCAAGGCCCCATAGTATAATAGTTAAGGCATGGGACAGTCTGGGGTCTCATTCTGAATCCTATCAGTGGCTCAGAGATCACCCTGAAGCGGCCTTGTCTCTTCAGGCCTCAATATTTTCTTGACTAGAGAGACCGAGAAAGTGACTTGAGAGTTTCTGGCAGGACTAGGAACGGAAACCACATGAGTCTGTGATGTGTGGTCTGTTGGGGGTTGGTGATGTCCCTGTTACCTGAATATCAGGAGGGTTCATGATCAGGCAGGTATGCTTCTTCAGTTTCTCCATCACTGGCAGGGTGAAGACACTCCGGAAGCAGATGTATAAAATTTTCGACTTCTCTTTGAGCCCTAGAGGGGGCTTTAGTTTACTAAGAGAGGAGATACAATGGTGGGAAAAGAAAGAGCTGACAGGGGGAAAAGAAATCCAGGGTAAGGGATGTGGGCGCTAGGGGCCAGAATAGACTTCCCTCAGAGAATAAAAGGGGAAAGAAGAACTCTATGGTTTCAATTCCCAGTTTTACTGGCCTCTGTGGGCACTGAGTCAGCCTCTCCATGAGAGGGCGCCCTACTTCAATGTGTCCTCCAGCTAGGCATCTCTCAAAATTTAGCTTTGGAGGGAACGATCGAGCCCCTTTCATTTTTGATTTCAACTCATGAAGGAAACGGGGAGAAATCACCTATGTGCCACAAAAAAGGTGGATAATACTGGAAAATAATAATAGCAATAACAACAACAATGATGATGATGATAATAGCTTGGAGTTTGCAAAGGGCTTTATAAATATTATCCCATTTGATTCTTACAACAGCTTGGGGAGGAGGGTGTAATTTGTAATATGTTTTTAAAACTTTGAATTCCAGATTCTCCCCCCTCTTTTCTCCCTACCCACCACCATTGAAAAAACAACTCCAATTTCCATTTTACAGTTGGAGCTGAGGCAGGAAGAGGTAACTTGTGACTTGCCCAAGGTCACGCTGTTCTGTGACTGAAGCTGCACTCAAATGTAGGTCTTCCTGTCCCCAGACCCAAGCCTCTAACTTATCTCCCCTGAACTCCTTATGACCCAACCTCCTTTGGCCATAGATTGTCAGATAAGAAAACAGTAGCCCATGGGATGACAAGCATCCCTAGTCTCAGTCCCAGGGCTGAAAAGACTAGAAAGCAAAAAATAGAGTGGGAATAGAGATACCTGAGGCTTGCAATAGCCAGCATAGCCTCCTGTCGGACTGAGGTGCACAGAATGTCCCGAGGTTCCTTATCAATCAGATTCTGTAAAAGATAAGAAAGGTGGCCCAAAGAGGGAGTGGGAAGGGGCCGAGGTCAGAGTGGTCATGTTGCCTAAATGATAGTACAGTGAAGTAGAATTGGAAAAGATCGAATGAGTGAACCTGAGGGCCACTCATTGGTAAGTCAAGGTCCCATTAAAAGATAGTCTTTACAGAGTAGCCTGAAGACGCATCTTTGGCAAAATGTTCACAGTTTTCATCAGTGACTTGAGTCGAGGCACAAAGGGAGTGTAAATGTGACTTGGAACTGAGATGAAGAGCCAAGATCCCTAACTTTAGTCCAAAAAACCTCAAACGATGGGTCAAATCAAACAAGATACGATTTAATAGGGTTCTAGGGTTCTATGCTTGGGCTCCAAATATCAATCTTAAAAATCCAGATGAGGCAACAAGTGCCATGGGAGATGATCTAGAGAATAAAACTACTGAAAGCTTGGAATGAAACAATAGTCTTCCCTCAAAATGTATCAAGAGGGTCTTCCTGCCCCAAAGGAAGCCACTGACCATAAGCTTCCTCTTCTTTTATTCTACATGTCAGAAACTCCTGGTATCATTTCTTTGTTCTCTCCGCCTTTGCCACAATGTCTGCTGAAAGAGGTAGCCTTCTCTTCTCCAAGACCAACCCCTCTACTTGTGCCCTTGATCTCTTTCCTCCTATCTCCAATGGCCCCACTGACCTTCTCCTCCACCTCTATCTTACAAACCTCCCTCCAAATCAGCTCCTTCCCTGTAATCTCCAAATATACCTTAATAAACCCTCACTTGAACCTACCATTCCCTCACGCTCTCCCAACTCCCAACAACCAAACTTTGAGTAAAAGCTATCTACTCCCCTTATCTGTCCTTTCTCACCTCCCACTCAATTTTTAGTGTCTTGTAATCTGACTTCCATTCAAGGATGTTCTTAAGAACTAACTCTCCAAAATGCCTATTAAAACAACTCTAAAGTATCATCTTACACTTTTCACATTGGCTAAAATGACAAATGTCGGAGGAAATGTGGGAAAATTGGGACTATAATGAATTGTTAGTGAAGATGTGAACTGATCCAACCATTCTGGAGAGCAATTTGGAACTATGGCCAAAGGGCTACCACATTACATACCCCTTTTAAAATTTAGTATTTCATTTTCCTCCAGTTACAGGTAAAAACAATTTGTAATATGTTTTTAAAACTTTGAATTCCAGATTCTCCCCCCTCTTTTCTCCCCACCCACCACCATTGAAAAAACAAGCATTTTGATATAGGTGATCGATATATAGTCACTGCACACCCTTTGACCCAAAGAGACAAAAAGGGCGGTAGGATCTATTTGTACAAAAACATTTACAGCAACTTTCTGGGGTGGCAAAGAATTAGAAATTGAGAGAATGTCTGTCAATTAAGGAATGGCTGAACAAGCTGTGAGAAATGAGAAGTGGAATGATTTCAGAAAATCCTGGAAAAGCTTACATGAACTGATACAAAATGAAACAATCATTTTGTTACACTGTAACTATAACTATAATATTGTATAATGGTAAATTGTAACTAACTTACCTGTCCTCAAAAATACAACAATCATTAACTATTCCAAAGACTTATGATGAAAAATGATATTCACCTCCAGAGAAAGAACTGATAGCATATGAATGCAGATTGAAGCATATTTTTTAAGACTTTATTATTCGTGGTTCTTTGGTTGGCTTTTTCCCCAATATGCCTAATATGAAAATATGTTTTGCATGATTGCACATGTATAATCTGTAGCAAATTTCTTGCTTTCTCAAGGAGGGGGAGATTAAGGGAGTTAGAGCGAAGATGGTAGAATAAATGCAGGAACTTGCCTGACCTCTCCCCCAAACTCCTTCAAATATTTTAAAATAATGACTCTAAATAAATTCTAGAGTGTCAGAACCCACAAAGATGGGGTGAAACAATTTTCCAGTTGAAGATAACAAGAATGTGGCACTGCAGTGAGAATGGAGTATAGTCAGTGCAGGCCATACCAGCTCAGCCCAAGCAAACCAGAACAAGGCTTTGGGAGCTCCTGAATCAGCAGTAGCTGCCTCTACAGGAGTCAGCCCACAGACAGTAAGGGGGTGGATCGATTGTTCAGAAGAAGAATATAGAAAAAGCTCTTTGCCACCACTGAGGCGAGAGTCTATTACTTTGCTCATAGTTGGATTCAGGACCCAGTCCTGGCTCACAGTCCCATAGGGAGGAAGAGCACTTGCATACCACAGCTTGCAGCCAGAATGGAGCAGGGGACCCTTCTCACAGTTTTTGAGCAGAGAAGAGTGCTTGTCGTTGCTGACAGACCAGAGCACAGGCCAAGACAGTAGTAGTAAAAACACCTCTCCTTAGACCATACTACCTTGGAAGAACTGAAAGCTTACAGGTCCCTAGAAAAATTCTGAAACTTGGGACAATAAACCCTCCCCCCTGGAAGCAGAGCCCTACTTTAACACAGAGTTAAAAATCAAATAATAGATTGGGAAAATGATCAAACAACAACAACAACAACAAAATGTGACCATAGAAAGTTATTAGGATGATAAAGAAGATCAAAATACACATTCAGAAGAATAGAACAAAGTCAAAGCTTCTACAGCCAAAACCTGCAAGAAAAATAAGAATTGGTCTCAGGTCATGAAATAGCTCAAATGGGATTTTGAAAATCAAATAAGAGAAGTAGAGGAAAAATTTGGAAGAGAAATAAGAGTGATCTAAAAAGAAGTACAAAAAAACCAATGAGGAGAAGAATGTCTTATAAAACAAAATTGGCCAGATAGAAAAAGAAGTACACTGAAGAAAACAAAAGGATGTCCTCATTGAGGAAAATAATTCCTAAAAAGTAAGAACTGAGTATATGAGAAATCAAGAAACAATAAAACAAAACCAAAAGAATGGAAAAAATAGAAAACAGTGTGAAATATCTCATTGAAAAACAACTGACTTAGAAAATAGATCCACGAGAGATAATTTTAACGTTATTAGGCTATATGAAAGTTATGATTTAAAAAAAGAGTCTAGACATCATTTTTCAAGAAATTATCAAGAAAAACCATCCTGATATTCTAGAACCAGAGGGTAACATTGAAACTGAAAGAATCCACTAATCACCTCCTAAAAGCAATCCCCAAATGAACACTTCTAGGAATATTATAGCCAAATTTCCGAACTGTAAAATCAAGGAGAAAATATTGCAAGTATCCACAAAGAAACAATTCAAGCCACACAAGATTTAGCAGCTTCTATATTAAAGGACTGGAGGACATGGAATATAATATTCTAAAGAGCAAAGGTGCTAGGATTACAACCAAGAATTCTTTATCCAGCAAAACTGAGTATATTCCTTCAGAGGAAAAATGGAAATTCAATGAAATAGAAGACTTTCAAGCATTCATGATAATAAGACCAGAGCTGAATAGAAAACTTGACTTTCAAATACAAGACTCAATAGAAGTATAAAAAGGTAATCAGGAAAAGGAAATCATAAGGGACTTATTGAAGTTAATCTGTTTATATACCTACCTAAGAAAATGGTACTTGTTACTCATAAGAACTTTCTCATTATTAAGGTACTTAGATGGAGTATATATAGAGGGCACGTGTGTGAGTTGAATATGAAGAAATATCCTAAAAATAAAATTAAGGCGTGAGAAAGGAATCTATTGGGAGAAAAGGAAAAGGAGAGGTAGACTGGGGTAAATTATCATACATAAAAGAGGCAAGAAAAAGCTTTTACAGTGGAAGCGAGAAAGGGAGTAGATGAGAGGGAGGTCATATTGGGGCAGGGAATAGTCAGAAGCAACATACTTTTGAGGAGGGGCAGAGTCGATAGAATAGAATAAGTGTGAGAACATACAGTTTACAGTAATTGTGAAAAGAATTTTCAAGTAAGTTTCTCTGATAAAAGCCTCATTTCTCAAACATATAGGGAACAGAATCGAATTTATTAAAAATGGTAGCTGTTCCTCAAGTGATTAATGATCAAAAGATACTTTAAATGAATAGACATGTAAAAAAAAGTACTGTAACTCACTATTGATTGGAGAGATGCAAATTGGAACAATTCTAAGGTACTACCTCATTCCTATTAAATTGACTGACAGGCCAGAAAAGGAAAATGACAAAGGTTGGATGGAATGTAGGGAAATTGAAACACTAAATGCATCGTTGGTGGAATTGTGAATTGATCCAATCATTCTGTAGAACAATGTGTAACTATGCCCAAAGGGCTATGGAATTATTCATATTCTTTGACCTAGCAGTACCACTGCTAGGCATGTATCCCAAAAGAGATTAAAAAAAGGAAAAGAAACTATATGTACAAAAATATTTGTAGCAGCTCTTTTTGTGTTGGCAAAGAATTGGAAATTGAGGGGATGCCCATCATTTAGGGAATGGCTAAACAAACTGTGTATGTGATTATGATAGTGATATTGTGCTGTGAGAAATGATGCTCTCAGAAAAACCTGGAAAGATTTGCATGAGCTCATGTACTGTGTTCAAAGTACTAGTAATATTGGAAGATGATCAGTGGTGAATGACTTTGCTATTCTCAGCAATATAATGGGCCAAGACAAATCTGAAGGACTTATGATGAAAAATTCTATCTTTACTCAGAGAAAGAACTGATTTGTTAGAATATTGATTGAAGCACATTTTTTAAAACTTTATTTTTCTTGAGTTTTTTTTTTTTTTTTTTGAGAGGGGAGAGGAAATCTGTTTTCTTTAACAACATGACTTTTATGAAAATGTTTTGTATAATTTCACATGTGCCTTCTGGAACTCAATGTTTTAAAAACAAATGTCAAAAATTATTTTACATGTAACTGGGGAAAAGAAAATATCAAATAATCAAGAAGGGGAGAGTAGGGAGAGGAAAGAAATGAAATTGGAACTTAGAATTTTAAAAAAGCAAAGTTAATTGCTCTTATATGTAATAGAAAAAAATAAATTAAAAACTGACTAAAAAAATAAACACAATGCAGTATTAAGTTTAGTCTGCATTATTGTTATTTTCTCAATCACTTTCTTAAGCCTAGAAAAGCAACACAAAAATAAACCAAACCTTAATATGCCACATCTGCTGATTTAAAAGGCATAAATGCTCAAATTAGAAATTTAACAGTTGATTCTTAGCAGATGGTTTGAGCTGGTTCCAACACATCACTACTTCCATCCCTACCACTCAATTGAAGCTTCTCTCCCGAATTCCTAATGATCACTTAACTGTTAAATTTAATGCCCTTTTCTCAGTTCTCTTCAGACTTCTGACAGCCCCGTATGCTGTAGGCCATTGCCGCAACTGGATCCCCCTCCTCCTGTGGAGTTCATGAAATTGCTGCCTCCTGATTCTCCTCCTATCACTCTTTGTCTCTCTTGTTGGATCTTCCTCCACATCCCTCAAATTTCTGACCTGGGTCCCCTCATGTTCTTTCTCTAAACATCTTTAGGTAATTGAATCAACCCTATAGATTCAGTTATCATCTATATACAGATGATTCTCAGATCTAGACCTTCAGTCTTTCTCCTGAATTCTATTCCTGTGACTTCCAGCAATCCATTGGACATCTCCAACTGGGTGTCTTGTGGAAATCTCAAACTCAAGGTGTCCAATGGGAGCTCATTATGTTTCTCACTCCAGACTCACCCCTTTTTAGAATTTTCCCTTCAAGTTCACCACCATCCATCCAGTCACTCAAGTTGACGATCTCAAAGACATCCTCAATTCTCCATTCTCCCTCACCTTCCCCCCTCCCCCCAGCCACTATACCCTATCAGAAGTCGTCTTGTGAATTCTACCTCAACAATATTTCTCATATTGGTGCTCTTAGCTCCTTTCCCATAGTCACCACCTACCTACCTCATCAGACCTTAGCACCCTTTATCCGGATTACTGCACCAGCTTCCTAATTGGTCTCCTTCCTTTCAATGTCTCCTTTCTCCAATCCATCCTCCATAGGCTGCCAAAATAATCTTCTGAAA
This sequence comes from Sminthopsis crassicaudata, assembly GCF_048593235.1. Lineage (NCBI taxonomy): Eukaryota > Metazoa > Chordata > Mammalia > Dasyuromorphia > Dasyuridae > Sminthopsis > Sminthopsis crassicaudata. The sequence continues at coordinate 64,402,782 of NC_133623.1, read as the reverse complement.
GCTCAGGTCTCACCATGTCACTTCCTTGCTCAAGCAACATCACACTGGCTTTCCCTTAGGATAACAAGAACCCTTCAACTTGGCATTTAATGCTCCCCAGCCTACCTTTTCAGGCTTTCTGCAATTCTTTTAGAGTTGGACAGCTGGCTGAATGCAGTTGGCCACTCAAGGTACCATCTTGTAGTTTTAGCTTCATGTTTTCTATAAATCATAGAGCTAGAAAGCACCTGAGAAACCATCTGGTCCAAAATTCTCATTTCACAGAGGAACCAAGGCTCATCAGATTTAAGTGATGTGCTCAAGGTCACACAGACAGTACATTCTAGAGCTGAGATCTGAAGCCAAGTTGTGTGACTCTTGCTGTGTCTCAAAGGCTCCGAAATCCAGTCCTCCCTTAAATATGGCCTCAGGGAAACGGAAGAACAGTGAGTCTCCACCCTCTTTCTACCAATATTCAAAGGTTTAATCCACTCCTCCACCAAACTATGCTCTTACCATTAGACATAGAACAAGCCCGGGCTTCTGGAAGAATTCAAAGTTACTGACTTCTTTGTGGCTTTTGATGGCAGTAATGAGCATCTTCGTGGCTGTCAAAAAACTGTTCTTTATGGGACCATCCTAGAGTTGCCAGGAAGCCAGGAGCAGAAGAGTGGAAATGGGAAAAGAGGAAGGAAATCTAGGAGTGAGATTTCAGAATGGAGCTCACATCCCCCAGCCTTAGATTGGGTTTCTATGTGATGAGGGAAGACAGAATCTAAGGCACAAGGGACTTAGAGTTCCTGTTTAGAGACAGGCTGGTTCTCCCCAGTTTTTCCCTTGGATCAGGTGCTATTTGATGGTTTGGGTCTCTAGTGTGCCTAGCAGAAGGACGGGCTAGGAAAGACCTTTGAGATCATCTTGTTATGTTACAGATAGGCTTCAAATGGGGATCATATCCCGTGATCTGAGATATTATGACATCAGCCTTCTCAACTGTGTTCTCAGCCTGTCGAGATAGTCTAGAAATCTAGCTCTTCTTCCTTCCCCTTAATTCCCCACCCATTGAAATCAAGGGGTTTCCCCCTGAGGACTCAGTAGACTTTGTGTGGATACTTTCCCATATTAGGGAGTAGGAGTTGGAGACCCCAATCCTGGGTCTGCCCTTTGTCCAGCTGTCCTGGCATCAGGAGATCTAGGTTTCTTGGATTCCCTCCCATTTTCCAAGCACTCAACAGGTTTGTAGCTACTCTTGACATTTTTATTTTGTTCTCATAGTCCTAAGTGTTCTAGGACATCTACTTCTCCCCTCCCCATCCCCCGAATGCTTTCCTTGCCCTAAAACCCATCCCAGGTACCAAGTCTGGCAGGACTGAGGATGACAGCTAATGGAATTCTCCCTCCCTTCTGTGTTCTGCTCTACCCTGCCCTGCTTACCTCACTCCCCAATTCTGATCAAAAGTGTTACTGAGTTGATGGTTAGATGCCCAGTTGGCTAGGGAAAGGAAACAAGGCTGATAGCACTCAAACATATCAGTTCTGATCTCCTCTCAGGCATCCTCATGATTGCCCTGCTGATTCAGTCAGGGTGAGCACACCCATTGGTCAGATGCAAAGATGGAGGCACGGAGGAGGGCAAAGGGATTGGAACATGCTTTGTGTGCCATGGCATCTAGGTGGGGAAAGGGTGAGCCCGAGATTTCAATCATCATACCCAATGGCTGCACTGGAAGTAACACACCATCCTGGAGGTGATGCTGTCAGCCAGGGTCAGGATGCTATCTTTTGTGCGGGATGCGATATGTCCATAGCAGAGCAACACGGTACTGCTGGCCCACTTCCAGTGAATATCTTCCAGGTACTGCAGTGGGATCCAGAAAGACCCCTCTCAGGGCACCCCCCTCTTCCCATCTTCCTCCCCGGCTCCCATGGTTCAGGGCCAAGCTTAAGCGGCATATGCACGAGATGGCAAAAGAGATGCTGCCCTCTATTCCCGTTTCTCCAACTTGGTCCTGGCCCTCCAGAGGCAGTAGGGGAAAGGAGACAAGCAGTGTGCCTGATCTCCATTGGAAGTTCAGCTCAGAGAGGATGAGGTAAAAATCAGGGAGCATTGCTCAGTTAAATTTCCAGTGAACCCATTTAGGGGGACAGGATACTTGTGGCACCTAGGCGCCCCAGGCAGAAGGAAGGGCTCTTGCTTTTCCCCTGCCTCCTGGCAGAAAGACCTCAGACCCAGCCCATATTCAGATGCTTATCTGGGCCAGCCTTGAAAATAAGGGCCAGAAATCAACCCAGCCGCCTTGATCCAGGAGTAAACCCAACCTACATTGGAGCTCACCCCTGTTATTCGCTAGTCGTGTGTCTTTGGCAAAGAACTTTCTCTCTCTGGGCCTCTTCCTTGTTTGTAAGATGAGGGGATTGGGCTGCACAATGTCTGGGCTCCCTTAGAACCATTGTGAGTCAAGTGAGAATTGGGAAGGCTTTTCTTGTATCACTGGGATGAAGGCTTGGTAACCTTAATTATCCTTCGAGAGGAACTGCTGACCATTTGCCATGGAGCAGATAGGGGAGTTGTTGGTGTGCCAATCTGGGTGTCAACATCATTCTAGTTCTTCCTTCCCCCCACTGGCTTGAAGGGTCCCGAGAGCATCACTAAGTACCATGCTTACATACCTGGTCAATTCTAGAGATGGGCGCCTTCTCCAAGATAATGGTTTTGCTAAATTCCTCCAGCACGGAACAAGTAACGGTAAGGTGTTGAGTGGCTACAAGACCAATGGTGATGGCCATGCCCTGTGGGAATACCAACAACTGATGGTATCTTCTATCTGACAAAGAGCTTCCTTCCCCACAGAAGCAAGTCATACAGGCATTATTACCCCATTTTATAGACAAGGAATCTGAAGGGCAGCAGAATTAGAATCCTGATTTCAACTCCTTCTTGTACATATATGTGGTTTCTGTGACCATGGGCCTTCCCCAGTCTGGATCCCAGTTTCCTCCCCTGTGAAATGAAGGGGTTGGATTAAATGGCCTTTGAGGTCCCAATCCAGTAAAGGACTAACATGTGAAACAGGTTTAGGAAAATTATTATTAATCAAAATTAAAATTAAAAAAAAATCATCACAAAGTCCTACTTCAATGGCTCACCATGGTATGGATGTCATAGCGACCCTCAATCAAGAACAGGAAGAGATCCTAGGAGGCATCTACCCTCTAATTTTGTAAGGGAGGAAACTGAGGCTCAGGCAGTGAGGTGACTTGTCCAAGGTTTTGAACCCAGGTCTTTCCAAATCCAAGCCCAATGTTCTATCTACACCAATGTGGCTCCAAATTCTTTCTTTCTTTTCTTTCTTTCTTTTTTTTTTTTTTAATAATAGCTTTTTATTTCCAAATCCATGCAAAGATAGTTTTCAACATTCACCCTTGCAAAATCTTGCATTCCAAATTTTTCTCCCTCCCTTCCACCCACTTCCTCCCCTAGACAGCAAGCATTCCAATCTATGTTAAACATGTGCAATTCTTCTAAAAGTATTTCCACAATTATGCTGTGCAAGAATAATCAGATCAAAAGTGAAAAAATTGAGAAAGGAAAAAAAAAGAAAGCAAACAACAATAAGGTGAAAATTCTATGTTGTGATTCATATTCAGTCCCCCCAGTCCTCTCTCTGGATGCAGATGGCTCTTTCCTCTCAAGTCTATTAGAATTGCCTGAATCACCTCATTATTAAAAAGAACCACGTCCATCAGAATTGATCATTGTATAGTCTTGTTGTTGAAGTATGTAATGATCTCTTGGTCCTGCTCATTTCAGTCAGCATCAGTTCATGTCAGTCTCTCCAGGCCTCTCTGTATTCCTCCTGCTGGTCATTTCTTACAGAGCAATAATATTCCATAATATTCATATGCCATAATTTATTCAGCCATTCCCAACTGGTGGGCATCCATTCACTTTCCAGTTTCTCGCTACTACAAAAAGGGCTGCCACAAACATTTTTGCACATACGGGTCCCTTTCCCTCCTTTAAGATCTCTTTGGGATACAGGCCCAGTAGAAATACTGCTGGGTCAAAGGGTATGCACAGTTTGATAGCTCTCTGGGTGTATGGCAAACTCCTCTGTGTAGTGTTTAAATCTCTTCCCATACCGCCCCAACTATGGCTCCAGGCTGATTTATTCCAACCAAACTGGCTGGCCCAGAAAGAATATTTTATCTCAGTGCCTCTGGGCAGACCTGGAATGCTCTATCTCTTTTGCCTTTTCCTCTTGGAATGCCTCCTTTCTCCAAGGTTTAGCCTTGTACCACTTAGCTCAAGTGCTTCTTTCTACCTATGCATAGAAGGGGAAGTTAATATTTATTAAGTGCTTACTCTGTGCCAGGCACAGCATTTTATAATTGTCTCATTTGAGATTACAACAACCATATAGGTGCCATTACTCCCATTTTATATATGAAAAAACTGAGGCAAACAGAGGTTCGAACAGACCTTGTCCAGGGTCATAAGCCGTTAAATATCTGAAGTCAGATTTAAACCCAGGTCTTCCTGATTCTTAGTCCAGTGCTCTATCCACTGCACCATCTCGCTGTCTTGATTGAATGAAAGGTCCTTGAAGTCAGGGACTGTTTCATTTTTGGATTGGTGTTTCCAGAGAAGTCAGTCTTGGAATCAGGAAGTCATGGCATCGAGTCTAGCTTCTGATGTGTACTGGCTGTATAGTTTTTGGTAAGTCACTTAACTTTTCAGCGCTTCAGACAACTCTCTAAATTTCAGAGCAAATCTTGATCTATACTGATAGGAGTTTTCACATTGGGAGAGCCCTACACCAATGAAACCAAAGGTCGCCTCCATCCCCCCTGCCAGAAAATATCTATAGTGTCCAGCACATAGTAGGTGCTTAATCAGTGACTGCTGATTGAACAAGCTTGTTAATTCTCCTGCTTGTTAATGCCCTGACTCCTTCATAAAACTTTCTAGTTATTTCTCTATGTACATACTATTTTTTCCACAATAGAATGTAAATTCCCTGAGGGCAGGGATTATTTTATGGGCTAGAGCTAGCCCATGGCTCAGCTTGTGAATGGAATGGAATGGATTCAAAGTTCTATCTGAATGGGCAAGCTTTGAGTGCAAACAGTGGCAGTTGTCGGAGGACCTTGTGCCCTGAGGCCCAGTCCCAAAGCTGACATGAGACTAGATTGTAAAGCTGGATGAACAGGATTTAGCTATAAAACTAAGAAGCCCACCAAGTGACTCTTGCCTCCATTTCCTTTTCATCTACATTTCATCCAAATGGTGTGCTGGTAAATAATAACTAGCTCTGCCAAACAAATGGATTCAAGACACACTTTTAAGTTTAATCGGCATTATTGACATTTCCCCCCACCACTTTCTTAAGTCTAGGCTGACAACAAACAACAACAAAAATCAAGGCCCGACTTGTACTATTTGCCAATGTCTGAATGCTCACACTGAACATTTAACAAACAGTTCTTGGGAACTGGTTCTAAATGGCTCCAGTACACCCCGACTTCCATATCTACCACTAAAACTCAACAGAGACTTCCAATGTACCAAATTTAATTCCCTTCCCATCTTCCTTGATCTCTCTGAAGTATATGGCAATGTAGTATTTTCTGATATATACCCCATCATTTTCCCAGAATCCTTTCCCCTTGGTAATGTATTATTTATTGCCTTCTAAATACTTTCTGCTCTCTTGGCTTCCCTAAATGTCATCAGTGCTTAATTACCAAATCTAATAGATTTCTTTTTCTTCTAGTTCTACTATTTCACACCTTGTATGGGATTTTCTTATCATTTCTAAGGTCTATCCAGGCACAAAACTAGTTAATGGTGAAAGATATACTGGAAGAAAGAAGAGAATTCAAAAAGACATGGTCTCTAATTACACTTCTGTTACTTACCAACTGTGAGTCTCTTAAATTCTCAGAGTTGCACAATGTATCTTAAACTAATTTCATCTGTCTATAAGCTGGATTTCTAGAGGAGCCTGGAGAATTTTGTATAAGACTTTCCTAATTGGTACAGAGAATGGTAATTCAATGGTGTGTCTGTATGAGATCATGCAAAAGCTTTGAAGAGTAAAGACATTATTTATTCTGAAAGAGAGGTTATGTGTGGCTCCAAACTTCCTTTGAGACTGATTCCAGACACTTGGAGAGAGAAACAGACAGGATTTACAGACACATAGCAAAAGCCAGAGCCTCCACACGCGCCTGCTTACCTCTCTAGAAACTTTAGGAAATGTCCCTTTGGATGAGATTAGAACTCTCTCTTGATTGAAACTCACCAAGATCCTGCCTAAAAAGTGCATTTGCTTTCATATATTTTCTGATATATTCTAATCTGTAGAATTTCTCTGATTTCTGTTTAATATCTACTTGGATAAATGGGTTTATTTGCAATTCACTATTTGTGATTGTGTGTGTGTGTGTGGATTGTGTGTGTGTGTGTGTGTGTGTGTGTGTGTGTGTGTGTGTGTGTGTGTGTGTGTGTAATTAGCATTTGATGGGAAGGAGCTAAATGTATGGGTACAAGCTCAGAGCGGCCAGCTTTGTAGCTCCTTCTGCTTCCCTTCAACAAGGAATCAGTCTCAGGGATGGGCAAGATTTCTGAAATTTCTATTCATAACTACTCTCTGTACATTTCGACATCTCATGAGCATAGAAATTCTCACATGGGCTTCTGATTAGAAGCTATGTGCTCTCTTCCAAATACTGTGGTAAAAGATACAGGTCTTGAGTCTGTCTTTTCATGAACTCACAGGGGCTTAAACTACTCACAAACTAAACTAAAATTCGATTTTTTTTTATATCATTATAAATTCATCTCTATTCCTTGGCCTGATTGGCTAATGAAACAGGAAGTGAAGGAGCTCCACAGATATTTCTTCTAAGATGTAGGAGTCTAACATTTCTAGTCCCACTTGGGAAAGTAGGGCAGTTGGGAAGTAATCTCAAAGCATTTTCTTACCTCTCTCTGGAAGGCACGCTGGTGAGAAGTGCCTAGGAGAGTGCTCAGATGCTCCTTGACCATCTTGGTATTGTCAGATGCCCTCAGGACAACCCCATAGTACATGTACAGGCAGGTCTAAAAGCGAAGAGACATAACTCAGTCCAAAGTTCTACTATAATTCTATACTATATTATTATATTGTATTATATGTAGAATTTTGTAGTATATATATATAGAATTATATAATATTATTTTATACTGTCATAGGCTCATTCAAATAATACATCAAATGTTCCTCCATTTAGGACCATTCTACTCAGTTTCTCATCTGGCATGAGAGCATAATCATAATTTTATAGATTAAGAAACTAAAGCATATACACCGAGCGAAAGAACACTGGGAAATGAGTGTGGACCACAACATAGCATTTCTACTCTGTTGTTGTCTGCTTGCATTTTCGTTTTTCTTCCCAGGTTATTTTTACCTTCTTTCTAATCCGATTTTTCTTATGTAGCAAGACAACTGTATAAATATGTATACATATATTGTATTTAACATAGACTTTAACATGTTTAACATATATTGGACTACCTGCCATCTAGGGGAGAGGGTGGAGGGAAGGAGGGGAAAAGTTGGAACAGAAGTTTCTGCAAGGGTCAATGTTGAAAAATTACCCAGTATAATAAAAAATAAATAAATAAAAGAAAAATGATGAACTGGGGAAAAAAAAAAAAGAAACTGAGGCATACAGAGTTAAGTGATTTGCTCAGGGTCACAAAGCTAATAGGCACTGAGGCTGGATTTGAACTCAGGTCTGTCTGATTCATGGTCCAGCACTCTATCTACTTTAATTGTCATTCAATTTTATTAATCTTTTCTAAGAACCAGCTTTTTACATGATTTGTTTTCTTTAAAAAACAAGAAACAAAACATTTTATTTATGCCATTCTCACTCCCCCCCCCCCATTCCCTGTCATGAATGTTTGCTTGTAACAAAGAAAACCATTTTAGTATAACTAAGCTAAAAAAAATGACTTCCTATGACATATGTAGCTTTTTGGTCCTATAATCAATCTTCTGTCTCTTTCCTGAGAAGATGGGGGTATTTTTCATTAATCTGTTCAATAGGACAGATATTAGTCATTGAAATTAATTTGAGTTGTGCAATGTTTCATAGACTAATCATTTAATTTTATTCTTGTTATAGTTTTCTTTCATATTAATATATTCCTGTAAACAATTATGGGGACATTTATGGGACTTAATGGAGTTTCTCAGAAGAACCAGATGAGCTAATTAGTGCTGAAAGGAACAGGCCCCTTTATTTGTTGTGTTTAAAGAAAGGCTGCTATGTTTATTTGGATATACCTAAGGGAGAACTAAGGGAGGGGTCCCAAGGCAGAAGTCCCAAGGGCAATATCAATTTTGCAAACTAGAGTATCCCTCCAACCCCTCCAGTTATGAGACCATAGTAGACACCACCTTTTTCTGTCTTTTCCCAAGGATAAGGCAGAGGGTATGTCACTAGAATGCTTTGGACACAATGGTCATGGCAGAAAGAGAGAGTTAATGGGGATTTTGTGAACAGCAGATCCTAGGACTTGGTACATCTTTACCCCAAGTTAGGAATATTTGAATGTTTAAAAACCAATTTGAGGTGGCTGATGCATGTACAACCCACTTTTGGTTTAACTTGCCCTATTAATATTCTCTCCATCACTTTTTAAAATCTAGACCAAGGCTTCTTAAACTTTCCACTCACAACTCCTTTTCATCTAAGAAATATTTTCACCTAAGGGGTATATAAATATATAAAATAGGTATACAAATCAAACATTTACTGATAATAAATCATAATTTCATGACCGCTATATCTAGTTACACAATCCTATATGGAGTTGTGAATTATAGTTTAAGAAACTTTCATCTGGACTATCAACTAAACAATAAATCAAATTCTAATTTGGTGGCCATTACCAATTTTCAAGGTGGAAATGATCCTGTGGAAACTGAATATTTGATTCTTGTGAGCCAGTTTGAACTAATGCAAGCACATTTCTACCCCAAATGCTCAGATTTTCTTTCTTCTTTCTTTCTTTCTTTCTTTCTTTCTTTCTTTCTTTCTTTCTTTCTTTCTTTCTTTCTTTCTTCTTTCTTTCTTTCTTTCTTTCTTTCTTTCTTTCTTTCTTTCTTTCTTTCTTTCTTTCTTTCTTTCTTTCTTTCTTTCTTTCTTCCTTTCTTTCTTCCTTCCTTCCTTCCTTCCTTCCTTCCTTCCTTCCTTCCTTCCTTCCTTCCTTCCTTCCTTCCTTCCTTCCTTCCTTCCTTCCTTCCTTTCTCTTTCTTTCTTTCTTTCTTTCTTTCTTTCTTTCTTTCTTTCTTTCTTTCTTTCTTTCTTTCTTTCTTTCTTTCTTTCTTTCTTTCTTTCTTTCTTTCTTTCTTTCTTTCTTCCTTCCTTCCTTCCTTCCTTCCTTCCTTCCTTCCTTCCTTCCTTCCTTCCTTCCTCTTCCTTCCTTCCTTCCTTCCTTCCTTCCTTCCTTTCTTTCTTTCTTTCTTTCTTTCTTTCTTTCTTTCTTTCTTTCTTTCTTTCTTTCTTTCTTTCTTTCTTTCTTTCTTTCTTCTTTCTTTCTTTCTTCTTTCTTTCTTCTTTTTTTTCTTTCTTTCTTTCTTCTCTTTTCTTTCTTTCTTTCTTTCTTTCTTTCTTTCTTTCTTTCTTTCTTTCTTTCTTTCTTTCTTTCTTTCTTTCTCTTTTCTTTCTTTTCTTTCTTTCTTTCTTTCTTTCTTTCTTTCTTTCTTTCTTTCTTTCTTTCTTTCTTTCTTTCTTTCTTTCTTTCTTTTTTAAGACAAACTAGTGTAAAATTTTACACTTATACCTATCTATGTACATTATGCAACCACAGAACTGTTAATCAATACTTCAGAAATTAAACCATCGGTTTCATTCTTGCAGAGGAGCAAGCTGGGAAAGCATGCTCCAAGTTCTTACCAGTTTAATGGGTTGGATTTCTTAATCCATCTCTATATATCAGGGCAACTCAGGGATCAGGGCAGTTCAGGGAAGCTGAAAATGGCCATGTGTTTTATAGGAAGAGGTGAAGTCCCACTCAAATACATTTAATCATTTCACTAAGTCTGATGTTTGTGGCATGGAGGCGCCAGTAATCTAGGAAAGTTACTCTGGAAAGCTCTGTGCATGGAAGATCCCAAGTATGAAGTGAGAGGGAAAGGGATATCAAGCAGGAAGAAGCTTTGGCCTTGACAGACCATCAGATGGGACAAGACTCTAAGGGTACACCTCTGGACTGACTAAACACATTTGCAGATTTTGTTTCTTGATTCTTTTATTTTTCTTTTAATTCAGTGGCATTCCACAGTAAGCCAGTGGCTTGATCACTAGATCTGAAGAAGATTGGTGCTCAAGTTCTGTCTTTTACTTACTACCTATGTGACCTTAGGCAAGTAACTTCACTTCTCGGATCTCAGTTTCCTCAGCTGTAAGATGAGGGGATTGGATTCAATAGTTTCTAAGGTCCCTTTCACCCTACACTTACAATCCTTTTATCATTAGAAGAAATCAACTTGACCTGTTTTCTTTTCTTTTTCTTTTCATTGTTCTTCCTATTTCCTGATCAGAGGGTTATCTTAAACTTCTAGCTATATTTTATAGGAAAAACAGTGTTGTATTTTTTATTTTTAGATAATCATTTCTTATACTTCTCTGGGAATTAACCCTCCTTTTATTATATATTGTAGAATTTTCCCTTTGGAAATGCTAGTTCCTTTTCCTTTTCCGCATTCTTTTTAAAAATCATTTTTGTTTCCTGTTTCCATTAAATGCCCTTTTATTAACAAAAATAGATATATTTGAAAATTATTCATCTCTTTGTGCCAATCATAGCCAGGAGTAAACTCCAACTGACTTCAGAGCTAATTGTTATTTTCAGTGTAAACACTGTAAACACTGAAGAGATTGGCAAGGGATAAATTGTTCTGGTGATTGTTTAGATTTAAGAAAGTGATGGAGAAAATGATAACATTGCAGATTCAAATGAAAAATGTTTCCTGTATACATTTTTTCAGACAGCTAGTTGTTAAATATTTACCAGCATACCATGTCATTTACTACGATTAATAACATACTTTTTATCTGAAATCCTAATTTGACGAGTTCTATATCAGAAGAGATTCTAACTTTATTTTTACATCTTTCTGTGTTAAATCTTTTTTTTTTTCCTTTTCTTTTCTGAGGCTGGGGTTAAATGACTTGTCCAGGGTCAAACAGCTAGGAAGTGTTAAGTGTCTGAGACCAGATTTGAACTGGGGTCTTCCTGAATTCAAGGCTGGTGCTCTATCCACTGCGCCACCTAGCTGCCCTCTGTGTTAAATCTTGAGGAAGCTAGGTGGCGCTACAGTAGATAGAGCCTGAGACCTGGAGTCAGGAAGACTCATCTTCCTGGATTCAAATCTGGCCTCAGACATTTACTAGCTGTGTGACCCTGGGCCAGTCAATTAACTCTCTTTGCCTCAGTTCCTCATCTGAAAAATGAGCTGGAAAAGGAAATGGAAAACCACTTCAGTACTTCTGCCAAGAAAACCCCAAAGGTGTCATGAAGAGTTGCACATCAGTGAAACAACTTAGCAACAATATATTACATCTTCTCTAGAAACAGTAACAGGCTTAACATATATTCTTATTTTGTTAATCACTTATTAAGTCAGTGTAGATTTCTTCCTACCCTACTTGTAGGTAAGTAATAAACAAACCAATAAATTTTCCCTAGTCTTGTTTGTCTTTTTAGTGAAATCTGCTTTCAAAGTCATATGATCATATCTGCAAGGTGTGTCACTTTGGGGAGTGAACTCCAGATTTTGAAACTTATGTTATTAAAAAAAGAATGAGAAAAATAGGAGTTTTCACACAATAAAAGGCATGAAGCTTAAGCCAAAAGCCTACATAATACACAATGGAGAACCATTTGAAACATTCCCACAAAGAATAGAAACAAAACAAGGACACCCAATTTCATTGCTTTTATTTGACGAAATTCTAGCAATCGGAATAAGACAGGAAAAAGATTAAAAGGATGGCCACAGAAACAATCCAAATATCATCATTTGCAGATGACACGACAGTGTCTCTAGAAAAATCTATTCAATGAAAAAATTAATGGAGACAAGAAATGAGTCACGGAATATAAAATTAAACCACAAAAATGATTTGCATTCTTATAAGCAATAAAGATCAGGAAGAAATCATAAAAAAGAAATCTCATTTACAATAACAACAAAGCCCATTACATATTTGGGAACTAGTCTTCACAGAAAAACAGGACTTGTATAAAGACAATTATATATAATTATAATGACTAGAATAAAAGAAGACGTATAATTGAAGGAACATTCATTGTTCTTCCAATAGATTGGATTGGATTAATACAGTAAAAAATGACAATACCTAACAAATTAGTCTTCATATTTAGTAAAACATCAGTCAAAATACAAAAGGATTTCTTTAAAGAACTGGGTAAAATCCTAAATGAAATTTATGTAGAAAAACAAAACAATAATATCAAAGGATGTATTGACCAAAACAGAGTTGATCAAAGCCATATGGTGCTCTCATTTAAATGTATACTGCAAGGGGATTATTATGAAAACTATTGGATGCTGGACAAAAAATAAAGCAAAATAAATCAATGGCATATAATGGATTATATACCAGCTAAATCTCAAAGATAAATGTTTGATCAGTTTATTGTTTCAGTTGTGTATGACTCTTTTTTAAAATTTCTTTTGAGGCTGGGGTTAAGTGACTTGCCCAGGGTTACACAGCTAGGAAGTGTTAAGTGTCTGAGACCAGATTTGAACTGGGGTCCTCCTGAATTCAAGGCTGGTGCTCTATCCACTGGGCCACCTAGCTGCCCCTGTGTATGACTCTTTATAACCCCATTTAGGTTTTTTTTGACAAAGATCTTAGAGTGGTTTGTCAATTCCTTCTCCAGCTCATTTTACAGATGAGGAAACTGAGGCAAACAGAATTAAATGACTTGCCCAGGATTGCATAATGAGTAAGTATCTGAGGTTGAATTTGAAGTTAGCCTTTCTTGACTCCAGTTCTGAGAGTCTATCCACTGTATTACCTAGCTGCTTGGTAAATTTAGAGAAAATTTTTGCCATATTTAGAAAAAAATGGGTAACAATTTGGCAGGAAATAAATTTAAGACCTGTATCTTATATCATATACCTTGGTGACTTTCATCTGGTTATTAGACATAAACACTTAAAAAAAACTATTAAAAAGATCAACCCAACAGAATGACAGAAGGGTGAACACAACTGGGAGAAGGAAAAAGATGCGGTGGCATAGCGCCAGCTGCAGTGAAAGAGATCTAGGATCTTAGCTTGGGTCAGTCCTCTCCTGGTGGAATATCAGCTGCGCTTTGATACCCACCAACAGAATAGCTTTAAATGCCTGAATGGGAAATGCTGTGGAAATTAATACAAGAAAACTTCCCCAAAGGCTCAAAATCAGCAAAACAAATGGAATAGAATGTTCTCAAAGCAAAGGTGCTTGAGCTGCAAACCGAAACAACATGTCCTGTGAGCTGACTATAATTATAGATAAAAAAGAGGGGCCTTCAGTAAGAGAGAAGTATTTAAGTTAATTCCTCCAAAAAGTGAGGAGAGTATAATATTGGATGTGCAATACTCTAAACAAGGGCAAGAAAAGAAAGGTACATAAGTATAATTATGAACAGAACAGTGAAATACCATTTTCTCCTGTTCATAGGCTATTGCTAAAAAGTATAAAGGAAGAAAGAAGTGAGGGAGAAAAGAAGGAAAGAAAGGAAAGAGAGACACACAGCGAGAAACAGAGACAAAGAGAGACAGAAAAAGAGAGAAAGAGAGAGACAGAGAAAGAGAAGAGGAGAAGAGAGAGAAATGGAGGGAGGGAGGGAGATTGGAATGAAGTGTAAAGGAAAGAACAAGAAGAAGGCAACATCAAAGGACATAAAGACTGAATATTTCAAGGGACCAAGAATTGGAGACAATTTAGATGCCCAATGATTGTTGCTGTTCAGTCATTTCAATTGTGTCCAACTCTTTGTAACCCCATTTGGGTTTTTGCGGCAAAGATAGTGGAGTGGTTTGTCATTTCCTTTTCCAGTGCATCCATTTTGTTAGGCAATCAAAAGTTAAATGACTTGCCCAGAGTCACATAGCTAGGAAATGTCTGAGGTTGAATTTAAACTTAGATCTTCCTGACTCCAGGCCCAGTGATCCACCCACTGAGCCAGCAGCTGCCTCTTGTTCAGCCCATTGTTTGGAGAATGGCTAAAGAAATTTTGGATACATGGTTATCAAGACTAAATGAGTTTACAGAAGCCATCCCAGGTAGGCTGCATCTGGAGTTCCCTTGGAAACGTACAGGGACTCCAAGAACAAAACCATTCACTGCTTGTGCCTTTGGGAATGATGTCACACACAAAAAATCTCAACCTCCTGGTTTCTCTTGCAATGTGCCTCAGGATTTTTTGGCAATTTAGAATGATTTGATAAACAGCAGAAAGAACAGGGGGCTACATCTGCTAAAAGAAGAAACTTCCAACTGGCTGCCCACCTTACCTGTAGTTTTCTAGGTGATAAGATCTGATTTCAGTGAGTAGAGCAGGATGATCCTTTTTTACTCTGATAGGTGGGGGTTCACTGTGTAGAGCCTGGACTCAATAACTTGGTTTATATGTGGTCTTTCTGGCTGCCTTTTGTCTCTTGTATGTTCCCCTTCTTTTGCATTGAGCTTGTGAGCATTAAAAGGTCCTGAAAGGCCAGCAGGGTCTGGTGAAAAGTAGCTGGATTTCTCCAGGACAATTGTGTTTGCAGCAGCAACAGCAGGAGTAATAGGCTGGTGCCAAGGGAAGACTCAGTATGGGGGCACTGGGAAGATGGTCATTCTTGTCATTTAACCAGGTTGTGCTCTGGGGAGGTGATACGTCATGGGTAATTGACAACACCACCCAAACTGTTTAGGTCCCAACTAGGCTTGAATAATTAGCCACTAATTGATTGTACTAATACTAATAATAAGTTATTGTATTCTGTTCTAATCATTCTATCTTACACACTGTGCTTTTAAAAAATATTTATCACTCCCTTTTCTGAATATGAACAAAGCTATTCACATAACTTTATGTTTGCCACCGCCATCACTTTTGGGGGGTAACTCTAAGACTAGAGACATGGTAAGGACAGTAATTAGCAACTTTACTCAGGGAGCTGAGGTGGCTGTGATAAGCCAATGAATGCAAAACCTGGGGAGCCTATTTTCTCTTTTAGAAAATTAGGCCTCCCCCCAGAGCCAACTCCTGGGCAAACCATTAAAGTAGATTTCAAAAATAGGGATTAATACAGGTGACCGACTCTGTGGCCTTAATAGAGTAGTACACTTAATAGAGTAGGATTGTTGGTGGGGTGAGGGCAAGGAGGAGGCCTTTGTATTTACCCATAGGAGAGAGTCTCCATCCTGGACTCTTGATATTGGATCTGTTTTTCAGGGATCCACTAGGAGAAAATCAATCTTTTTTTTTTCCTATTTTGTCTTGGATTCTAATGGAACAGTCTGCTTTCCAGGATGCTTTCTTTTAAAATCAAATTGGTTTCTGGGAGATAGCTTTTGCTTGTGTGAAGGCCTTAATTTTTGTGTATTAGTCCTATCATGTAACTTTATCTGTTGTTAATTTTGCTTAGTTTTCTATTAGTTATGTGCATCTAGTTTAGCTATTTTGTTAATTTTGTTATTTAGGAGAGTTATGTTTTAAGTTGGTTGTTTCATTTTTATTGATTTGTATGTAGTGATGGGCTTTGTGTACATATGATATCCTGTATATAATTTAGAGTTTGGTCAGAAGCAAGTAATGCTAAAGAGCCCAAGGTCATTGTCAAGATCTTCAGGAAAGTGATAGAGTTCTGCTAAATAATTTCAAGATCCACGCAGCACACAAGAGAAGACTGAAGAAAGCCAGTCTTGACATAGTCATTGAAATACTGGGCAACTTGCTTGTGTACAAAACAGCTCCAAAGAATTGTTGGGGCCACATAGAAGCGATACATCAGAATCACTTGTTGCTTGCTTAGCAGGAAGAAAGGAGCAATGAACAATAAACCAAGGGAACTCTGAGAAGAATACTCTCTCCAGTTGCAGTCACTCAACAAGATCACAAGGACTTAATAATGGGGAAATGGGACAAAAGAGAAAAATGACAAATGTTGGAAGGGCTGTGGGCAAACAGGTACATTAACACTGTTGGTGGTGATGTGAATTGGTCTAGCCATTCTGGAAAGCAATTTGTAACTATGACCAAAAAGTCACTAAATTTTGACCCAGTGATACCACTACTAGGCTTCCACCCCAAAAGAGATCAAAGAAAGAAGAAAAGGACTCATATGTATAAGGATATTTATCATAGATGTTTTTATGGTAGTCCCAAACTAAATTAAGGGAATGGTCACATAATGGGAAATGGCTAAATAAATTGTGGTATATTAACATAATGGTGGTACAATGGGATAGAGCACTGAGCCTGAAGTCAGAAAGAATCATCTTCCTGAATTCAAATATGGCCTTAGACAATTACTAGCTATATGACTCTGGGTAAGCCAATTAATTCTGTTTGCCTCAGTTTCCTCATCTAGAAAATAAGCTGGAGAAGGAAATGGAGAATTTTTCTGGTATCTTTGCCAAGAAAACCCTATATGGAGTCACAAAGGGTCATTGTTTCAACAATGTAATGGAACAATATTGTGTCATAAAAATTATAAAATGAATAGTTTCAGAAGAAACTGGAAAACCTGTATATAAATTGGTACAGAGTGCAGAGAGAAACCAGGAGAACAACTGAGACAATAACAGTAACATTATGAAGAAAAATAATTTGATGAGTGCCATGACAAACTCTAGAGTCTGGAGGACTAGCAATGAAAGAACAAAGCAGGGCACTTACCTCTTGCCGGGGATGTGTTGAACTTAAAATGAAGAATGAGACATTCATTTTTGAACATGAGCCATGCAAAAATTTCTTTTCCTGCACTATGTGTACTTTTTTATAAGGGTTTTTTTTTATTGTTTAATTAGAAGAGACGTTGAGGGAGAGGGAATAAAAAATGCTTATAAAAATAAGTGAACGAATAAATTTTTTAAAGATAATAACTCAGAGGATTCTGATTCAAACAAGGAATGATATCAGTGTTGGTACTCTCCAGAAGGTTGGAGAAGTTTGGCCCCATCTCAAGAGAATTCTATTTGGAGAAAGATGGAGGTCTGAACCCAGAGGCAGTCTCTTTCGAGCCTGATACTCCTGCTGTGGAGACAGCTAAAGAACAGAGGGAACTATCCCAAAACCCTGTGACAGTGATGGACAGTCTGGACCGTCCACAAAGTTACAGGGTTAGGGTTGAAGAGCCAACAGTGACCAAGCTGGAGAACTAATAGTGACTACTATGTAGTCAAACAATGTTTATCGTAAGAATAAATATGATATATGCCTTATACATAATTGTTGCATCTGGCTTTGAGCTCCATTTGAAGAAGGAAGAATATTACGAAGTCACCCAGAGTCACCTCAGCCTCAATTCTTGAGTCTCACTATTTGATGATGATGTCCCAGCATTTGTCCCTCTTGCCAATTCCAGGGACAGTCACATTCTGCCACTGCTTTGTTTAACCTTTCACCCCACTAGGCTGATAAAGATAGTGGACACAGTTGGTAACACCAATACAGGAGCACAAGTATACTTTTTGACGGTGAATAGCAGGACAAAGGAGCATGAGGCTGAGACAGAACCAAGTAGGATTTTTCCTCCAATCTTTTATGTATTCTAAGGTTTTAATTATCAGGCAGCACCACCTACAGAAGTGTGCTAACAAGGTGCTGGTGGTGGGGGCTGGGTTTGAAGGGAGCAAAGGGCCTGAGCAGGCCATTCTGGACTTTCAAGGAGAGAACTAAGCAATCCTAGAATCCTGTGCTTCCCCAGAACTCCCTCTTACTTCTAGGGTCAGACATCAACTCTTCTGTTTGGCATTCAAAGCCCTCCACAATTTGGCTCTCATTTACCTTACTAGACTGATTACATATTACTCCCCTTCCCATACTCTTTGGTCTATATCCCACTTCTGGTATTATCTCCTTTCTCATCTCCATTTCTTAGAATCAAAGTCCAGATGAATGTTACCTTCTATAGGAGGTCTTTCCTGATCGATCCCCTCCCTCTGTGCAACTCCTCCCCTCCCCTCCTCTCATGAAATTATTCTGCATATACCTTATAAAAAGAATGCAAACTCCTTGAATGTAGGGACTCTGTCATTTTTACTTTTGTATCCAGCATTTGGCATATGATTGCCATTTAATAAATACTTGCTGATCCACTGATTCCTAAAATGTCATGCAAATCACCGAGAGCTTGCACAGAACTTTCCAGTCTCAGTACGAAAATCAGTCAGCTCGACTCTGTGAATTCTATTTCCTTTCACAGAGCGACAGGAAGTTCAAAGTAAGGTTTAGGAAGACCTCCATGAACTGATACCAAATGAAATGAGCAGAATCAGGAAAATCATTTACACAATGATCACAATAAAGTAAAGGAAAGCAACAAGGACAATTCTCTATCACTCTAATCAATTGTAACTTCAGCAGACAATAAAACCTATCTCTTTTCCTGTAGGCAGAGGTGGGGGACTGCAGGTACAGAATGAGGCATGCATTTCAGACAATATGTGGATTTGCTTTTTGAAAGTATATTTCTTTGTACCATTAGAAGGTACATATGTAAGGATGGGGATGGGGTGGGGCAGATGTTATTTGGAAGTTATAGCATTATTTGTTTTAAAACCCCCAAAGCACCAATACAACAAAATGGGAAGTTGTCTGGACAGACTATAACTTTACTTCTTTTGTAACAGGATTACTAGATCAGAGATTACTAGCTATCAGGGTTACTAGCAAAGGTTGCTTAGATTTTAGATAAAGTCTCTCAAACAAGTCTTGTGGACAAGATGGAAAGAGGTGGGTTAGATAATGGGATAGCCAGGCAGATTCAGAAGAGGGTGAGTGATTGGAGGTTAATGTCAGTTTGGAAGATAGGTATCTGTTCCAGGTATCTGGGCTTGGCCGAGATTAACGTTTTTATCCGTGATTTAGAGCAAGGTTCATTAGATTTGCAAATGACACAAAGCTATGAGAGAGCAATCAGGATCTAAAAAGATGGCATCAGCATTGAATATTAAACTGAACTAAATATGATGAATTTTAATAGGAATACATGTGAAGTTTTAGGCTCAAATTCAAAAAATAATCAAGCCAAGGCTAGAGAAGTCCATTTGTTTGGGTATGGGTTAGACTAGATAGTCACTAAAGGCCCTTGAGGTCCTAGAATTCTGGGATAGTATATTCAAGTGCAGCTTCCATTCTTTTGAGAGGTGAATAAAACTTTCTTAAACATTGAATCTAGTGGATTCTTAAAATCTTTATTTGCCCCTTACTTAATTTCTTTGGAAGCCTCGCTTTATTTTTTTGAGTTTCTGAGCCTGGGATTGCTGACTAAAGTCAGATGTAAGTATTAGCCACTGATGCTGAAGACTAACCTTCTCTGACGATTGTCCAGGGTAGCAGCCTTCATATTTGTTGATCTCATGATTAAGTTCTTCTTTCCAGGATTTCTTTGTGAGTGCGGGGGCAGACATTTCTCCAATCTGGAGAAAGAACACACTCACTCAGATGGGGAATGGAGAATGGGAGGGGTGCATAGCTCAGGAATCTATCTCTGTCCCACTCCCACCTTTCCCGACCTGCTTCCTATTCTTCAATCATTCTTACCTGGAATAACTGGGATTCTAAGTCATCATATTCTGTAGTAACTGAAGTTGAATCTGAGAAGGAGAGAGAGAGAGAGACCAGTCTACATTTGGGGATTTTCATAGTATTCCCTGAGAAAAGTAATTCAGAAGTGGGGATTCCCTGAGGGCCTAGGATGGGGATGGGAAGAGAGGCATTTCAGTGACAACAATTTAATCCATCTCTTTTCACCTATTTAGGTAGCCCAAGATCATGCAATAATATGATCTTCTTAAGAAGACACAAGGAAGAATGAATTTTTATCCTAAAAATAATATAATATCCCTTTTATTCAAGTGTACAAGTGAGAAGAGAACAGAGAAATATGCAATATACACAGGTTAATGGGGATGAGATGTAACAACAGTCAAATTGGGAGGGACAAGAACTGCAGTCACTTCATATCCACCAGTTGGTCGGGCAGGATTGGTATTCACAAGATGGCAGCAGTGCAAATCTGTATTCTAATTCATACCTCCCCCTGAGTTGTTTTTTTTGTTTTGTTTTATTTTGTTTTAGATTGATAAAGGAAGTTTATTATGGGGTTTGGAAGCAAAGTTAAAGTCTAATTAGTAAAAGGTGAAGGTAGAGATAAGAGGGCACCGGAAATAGGATTCCAATGGGCAGAGAGTCTTTGGTACCAGGCATGGTACTGGCATGTTTAGACCTTCTGCCCCCCCTGAGTTTTTAGATGCATTTGCTTGCAGGAGTGAGTGTTCCAAGAGCACACATTCTTTTTCATCATGATAATCCTTCAAATAACTGAAGATATTTTAGAAGGAATACTGTGGGTGAGAGAATCAGGAACCTTTTGGGCTTTACAGGCTAGAATCTAGAGCTGAATCTAGTGAAGGTGACAATTAGTAGGGTTAAATGTGAAGATCTCTATATGAGTCAAAAAAAGCAATTTCACTAGTACAAATTTATGTGCAAAATATCAGGGAGACTTAGGGGATGGATTTGAATATGATATTGAAACCAAAAAATGCTAATTAATATGTTCATTGGATTTGTTAGGAGAAGCATAATATTCAGAATGAAGAAGTGATAGTCTCCTGTACTCCGTCTAACTACAACTACATTTGGAATATTATATTCTGAGAGAAATTGTGACTTGCAGTAGTAGATCAAGAACTGGCTTCAAAGTAAAAAACAAAACAAAACAAAACAAAACCCTGAGTTCATGTCCTGCCTCTGACCCATATTGGCTGTGAGACCCTGGGCAAGTCACTTGATCTCTCCAGTATTCCCAGGAGACTTCCTATGACAATATGTTGTAGAGAAGGTACCGATCTGCATCAGTAGAAGTTTTCTCATGCATGAATATCCTATAATAATGAAATCACAGATCCCATCCTTATTCCTATCTGGATACTATATCTTGGGAAGGACTTTTGACACCCTTTGAAGTGTACTCTGGGGAAGCCTACCAGAGTTATGAGGGCATTCGATACTACGTTATAAAAGTGAATAAAAATTGGTGATATCAACTGGAATAGGGACTTGAAAAGCTGTTTTCAAGTATCTGATGAGCTGTCATGTGGGAAAGGATGAGACTTGTTCTGCTTGGCACCAGGCAGAACCAGAAGAGATTGGGGGGTTGGAGGAAATAGGAAGGATATAGGAGAGTGAGGAAGATGCAGAGATTTAGGTTCTAGGTAGGGAGAAACTTCTTTTTAGTCTGTCCCCAGAGTAGAATGGGCTTCCTTAGGATGTTACAGTTTTCTCATCAGCAAATGTCTTCAGGAGAGGCTCTAATCATCTAGCCTACTTGCCAGGTATGTTGCTGTGGCAATTCCTATTCAGGAATTCTTTTCTTTTTCTTTCTTTCTTTTTGTATGTGTGCCTAGGATTTGAATTCAGGTCCTCCTAACTCCAGGTCTGGTACTCTAGCCACTGCACTATCTAGGTGCCCCTACCCCTGTTCAGCAATTCTTGTTCAGGTGCACTGGATGGTACTTGGTGTCTCTTACAGTTCTGAGATTCTAAAGCTTCAAATATAAGAAGAATGGCTCACTGCTACTTCTTGTGTTCATTACCCTTCCTAAGATGGTTCTTTGACTACTCTTTTCTTTACTGGAACCCCAAGAGGAAAAGCCAATGAACATCATCTTCTGGTTGCTTTCTGTTTCAGATCAAAGAAAACTAGAGTGAGGGCAAGCAATATCTACGTGCTCACAACTGAACCAACAACTCCCGGTTTCCCAAGTGAGAATGCTCAAAGAAAAAGAGACAGCAGCCTGAAGAGATCTCTCAATGGCTACTATGCAGAAATATGCTGGAGCCAGCTCACACCAACTATTAAATTTTGAGTGTGAGCATTTACATCTCAGAAATATACAAATCCTATAGTATAGAGCTTGTTTTGTCGATACCCTAGACTCAAGAAAGTGATGGAAAAATGATAATCACACAGGTTAAACTTAAAGTGTCATCATGCTTTCTGGAGAGTCAATTGTCAATCGTTTTTCAACACACCACTGGTACCACTGATACAGAATTCTACATGTTTTTATTATATGGTTTTCAAAGGTGAAAATAGGGGTTTTGGGCATCATAATTGGTGAAGGCTGGGGATAGCGGTAAGGAGTGGGGAGAGAAGGATCTGGAAAGAAAGCAAATGCTGCATTACAGATTGCCAAGGCAATAATCACTTTATAAAATATCATATGGGGTTGAGCAAAAGCTTAGGAAGAAACCAAAACATGGTATTCTAACAGCAGAGCAATGTAAAGGGCTCCTCAAAGAAAACCCTTCTTGCTTCTCACCTGGGTGACCTTGAATAAATCATTTCCCATGCCCAGCCTTAGTTTCTTTATCTCTGAAATAATGGGGTTGAGCTCACTAGCTTTTAAGGTCACTTCCAGCTCTGATATTTTGTGTTTTAAGTTCTATTCTAAGTTCTACATGCTATGATCTTATAAAGTACTTCTCTTCTCTGGGGCTTAATTTCCCCCTCTTGCAAAACTGGACTAGGCGACCTCTTAAAATTCCTTCTAGCTCTAACACTCTAGGATTCTATGAACCTCTAAACCAAATTGCCACACAAATTCCCATGATGCCACATTGCTCAATGGAGCTTCTGATGGGCTGAGACTTTCAGGGAAATAAACTGGTTTGGGAATACAGACTGGCTTCCAACATTTCTATATATTTCACCTCCCATTCATTTCTCTGACTGGAAGGACAAATTGCCAAAGGTTCTCTAGGGTCATTTAATAGGTCTTAAAGCTCAGAGCAGGAAAAGACCTTAGAGATCAAGTCCAAGCTCCTTATTTTACATATGGAGAAAGTGGGGTCCAGAGATGTGTAATAATCTTGCCCTGTGTCACACGCCTATAAGGAAGCAGAGTTGGAATTCCAGTCTAGATACCCTGTTCACATCACTCTATTTCTCATGATTTACCCCTTCCTCTCCACCTTTTTCCCTGCTGGTGTCACATACCGTTGGACATGATCTTTCCCATGGCATAGAGGACACTCCGATGAGGGAATTCTCCAGTCCAGAACATGCTGACCAGCTTGGGCATGACATACGAGGTTGAATGCATCCACAGTGCCACCAGGAGGTCACTAGCTGCATTCTGGTAAGCCTCCTCCAACTCCTGAGCAGAGACAAAGAGAGGTCAGAGGGCGACTGGCTGGGCTTGAGCTTGAGTTTTGGTGGTCTTTTTTAGAGGACCTTTAGCCCTCTCACTTCCTTTCAGTGGGTTTTTGTTTGTTGACTCCTCTCATTCCTCTAGTCACAGTCACAAATCTAGGCATATCATGTTATCATCTCTTTCTGTTTGAGTCACAACCCACACTGTAACACACTGTTACAAACTACCTGGTCCAAAACCTTCCATTCTGGTCTTTTCTCCTACTCATTCCTCTGTAGTCTCTGCTCCAATAAATTGTTCTACTCACTGATTTGTATCCAATTAAGTTCTGGGCTTTTCTTACTTTGGTCTTTATTTACACTGTCCTCTCTCCCTCTTTACCTATTACATTCTGACACATTGTTTATAGCCCAATTCAAAAAGCACTTTTTTTAAAAGTTTTTTTTAAAGAATGTTCAATAGTATTTTATTTTCCAAATACATGTAAAGATAGTTTTCACAATTCATTTTTTTAATTATAGCTTTTTATTGACATAACATATGCATGGGTAATTTTTACAACATTGTCCCTTGCACTGATTTCTGTTCCAACTATTCCATTTCCACCCTCCACCCCTTCCCCTAGATAGCAGGCAATCTCATAGATGTTAAATATGTTAAAATATATCTTAAATACAATATATCTGTACACATCCATACAGTTATCTTGTTGTACAAGAAACATCAGATTCAGAAGGCTAAAAACAACCTGGGAAGAAAAACAAAAATGCAAGTAATCCACACTCATTTCTCAGTGTTCTTTCTCTGGCTGTAGCTGATTCTGTCCATCATTGATCAATTGGAACTGAATTAGATCTTCTTTCTGTCGAAGATATCCATTTCCATCAGATTACATCCTCATACAGTATTGTTGTTAAAGTGCATAATGATCTCCTGATTCTGCTCATTTCACTCAGTGACAGTTCATGTAAGTCTCTCCAAGCCTCTGTGTATTCATCTTGCTGGTCATTTCTTACAGAACAATAATATTCCATAACCTTCATATACCATAATTTACCCAACCATTCTCCAATGGATGGGCATCCATTCATTTTCCAGCTTCTAGCCCCTACAAAAAGGGCTGCCACAAACATTTTGGCACATACAGGTCCCTTTCCCTTCTTTAGTATTTCTTTGGGATATAAGTCCAGTAGTAGCACTGCTGGATCAAAGGGTATGCACAGCTTGATAACTTTTTGAGCATAGTTTCAAATTGTTCTCTAGAATGGCTGGATCCGTTCCCAGTTCTAGCAACAATGTATCAGTGTCCCAGTTTTCCCACATCCCCTCTAACATTCATCACTATCTTTCCCTGTCATCATAGCCAATCTGACAGGTGTGTGTAGTGGTATTTAAGAGTTGTCTGAATTTACATTTCTCTGATCAACAGTGATTTGGAACACCCTTTCATATGAGTGGAAATAGTTTTAATTTCATCATCTGAAAATTGTCTGTTCATATCCTTTGACTATTTATCAATTGGAGAATGGCTTGATTTCTTATAGAGTCAATTCTCTGTATATTTTGGAAATGAGGCCTTTATCAGAACCTTTAACTGTAAAAATGTTTTCCCAGCTTATTGCTTCCCTTCTAAGCTGGTCTGCATTAGTTTCGTTTGTACAAAAGCTTTTTAATTTGATGTAATCAAAATTTTCTATTTTGTGATCCATAATGATCTCTAGTTCTTCTTTGGTCATAAATTCCTTTCTCCTCCACAAGTCTGAGAGGTAAACTATCCTATGTTCCTCTAATTTATTTATAATCTCATTCTTTATGCCTAAATCATGAACTCATTTTGATCTTATCTTCATGTACAATGTGAAGTGTGGATCCATGCCTAATATCTGCCATACTAATTTCCAGTTTTCCCAGCAGTTTTTGTCAAATAGTGAATTCTTATCCCAAAAGTTGGGATCTTTGGGTTTGTCAAACACTAGACTGCTATAGTTATTGACTATTTTGTCCTGTGAACCTAACCTATTCCACTGATCAACTAGTCTATTTCTTAGTCAATACCAAATAATTTTGGTGACTGCTGCTTTATAATATAGTTTTAGATGAGGTACAGCTAGACCACCTTCATTTATTTTTTTTTATTGGTTCCCTTGAACTTCTTGACCTTTTGTTCTTCCATATGAATTCTGTTGTTATTTTTCCTAGGTCATTAAAATAATTTCTTGGGAGTCTCATTGGTATAGCACTAAATAAATAGATTAGTTTAGGGAGTATTGCCATCTTTATTATATTCACTCAGCCTGTCCAAGAGGACTTAATATTTTTCCAATTATTTAAATCTGACTTTATTTTTGTGGAAAGTGTTTTGTATTTTGATCATATAATTCCTGACTTTCCTTTGGTAGATAGATTTCCAAATATTTTATGCTATTGACAGTTATTTTGAATGGAATTTCTCTTTGTATCTCTTGGTGTTGGATTTTGCTGGTGATGTATAAAAATGCTGAGGATTTATGTGGATTTATTTTGTATCCTGCATCTTTGCTAAAGTTGTGGATTATTTCTAATGCCTTTTTAGTAGAATCTCTGGGGTTCTCTAAGTATACCATCATATCACCTGCAAAGAGTGATCATTTGGTTTCCTTATTACCTACTCTAATTCCTTTAATCTCTTTCTCCACTCTTATTGCCGATGCTAGCATTTCTTATACAATATTGGATAGTAATGGTGATAGTGGGCAACCTTTTTTCACTCCTGATCTTACTGGGAAAGGTTCCAGTTTATTGCCATCACATATGATGTTTACTGACAGTTTTATATATATGCTCCTGATTATTTTAAGGAATAGTCCATTTATTCCTATACTCTCAAGTGTTTTAAGTAGGAATGGATGTTGGATTTTGTCAAATGCTTTTTCTGCATCTATTGAGATGATCATATGGTTTTTGTTTATTTGGTTATTGATATAGTTGATTATGCTAATAGTTTTCCTAATATTGAACTAGTCCTGCATTACTGGTATAAATCCTACTTGGTCATGGTGTATTATCCTGGGGATGATTTTTTATAGTCTTGTTGCTAATATTTGATTTAAGATTTTTTCATCAATATTCATTAGGGAGATTGGTCTATAATTTTCTTTCTCTGTTTTCAACCTATCTGGTTTAGGTATCAGTATCCTGTCTGTGTCATAAAAGGAATTTGGTAGGACTCCTTCAATCCCTACTTTTTCAAATAGTTTATATAGCATTTGAGTTAATTGTTCTTTAAATGTTTGGCAGAATTCACATGTAAATCCATCTGGTCCTATGGATTTTTTCTTAGGGAGTTGATTAATAGCTTGTTCTATTTCTTTTTCTAAAATGGGACTGTTTAACCAATTTACTTCTTCCTCTGTTAATCTGGACAAGCTATATTTTTGAAAGTATTCTTCCATTTCATTTAAGTTATCAAATTTATTTGGCACAAAGTTGTGCAAAGTAACTCCTAATTATTGCTCTAATTTCCTCTTCATTAGTGACAAGTTCTCCCTTTTCATTTTTAAGACTAACAATTTGATTTTGCTCTTTCCTTTTTAAAATCAGATTTATTAAGAGTTTATCTATTTTGTTGGTTTTTTCATAAAACCAACTCTTAGTTTTATTTATTAATTTACTTTCAATTTTATTTTTAGACGTTCAAGTTTAGTATTTGACTGGGGTTTTTAATTTGTTCCTTTCCTAGCTTTTGTAGTTGTAAGCCCAATTCACTGACCTTCTGTTTCTCTATTTTATGCAAGTATGCCTCCAGAGATATAAAATTTCCCCTTATTACCACTTTGGCTACAATCCGCACATTTTGGCATGACATCTCATTATTGTCATTTTCTTGGTGAAGTTTTTAATCATGTCTATGATTTGCTGTTTCACCCAATCATTCTTTAGGATGAGATTATTTAGTTTCCAATTTTTTTTGGTCTAATTTCCCCTGGCTTTTTATTGAATGTAATTTTCATTGCATCATGATCTGAAAAGTATGCAGTTACTATTTCTGCCTTTCTGCATTTTAATTTGAGGTTTTTATGTCCTAATATATGGTCAATTTTTGTATAGGTTCCATGAACTGCTGAGAAGAAAGTATACTCCTTTCTGTCTTCATTTAGTTTTCTCCAAAGATCTACCATACATAACTGTTCTAGTATTCTATTTACCTCTTTAACTTCTTTCTTGTTTTGTAGTTTGATTTATATAATTTTGGGAGTGCAAGGTTGAGCTCTCCGACTATTATAGTTTTGCTGTCTATTTCTTCTTGCAGCTCTCTTAATTTCTCTTTAAAAAATTTAGATGCTACAGCAGTTGGTGCATATATGTTTAATCTTGATATTGCTTCATTATCTATGCTGCCCTTTAGCAAGATATAGTACCCTTCCTTATCTCTTTTAATTAGATAAAGTTTTGCTTTTGCTAAATCTGAGATCAGGATGGCTATCCCTGCTTTTTAAACTTCACTTGAAGCATACTAAATTCTGCTCCAGCCTTTTACCTTTACGCTGTATGTAACACCCTGCTTCAAGTGTGTTTCCTGTAAAAAACATATTGTAGAAGTCTGGCATTTAATCCATTCTGCTATCTGCTTCTGCTTTATGGGGGAGTTTACTCCATTCACATTTATGGCTAAAATTACTAATTCTGTATTACTTGCTATCTTGTTAACCCCTGCTTATGCTTTTTTTCCTTTCCTTCCCCTTACCCCCCCCATTATTAAGCTTGTGAGCACCACTTGCCTCTCACAGCCCTCCCTTTTTAGGATTCCTCCCTCTACCTTAGAGTTCCTCCTCTTTTCTCACCCCCTTTCCTCACAATTTCTGTATTCCTTTTTTACTTTTCCCCTCCCACTTTTCAATGAGGTGGGAGAAGTTTCTCTGTAAATCTAATATGTCTAATATTTTTCTCTTTAAGCCAATGATGAGAGTAAGATACACATTATGTTCATCCCCCTCCCTTCTTTCCTTCAGATATAATAGGTTTCCTTTGCCTCTTCATGAGATGCAGTACCCCCACTTTACACTTTTTCTGGTACAATTTCCTTTCCACCTCTAGTTTCTTTTTTATATTATAACTTTAAAACCAAATTATACATGTGTTCTTTATGTATATTTATAGCAGAAATATAGTTCCCAAGATTTCTTTTTATCTTTTTATGTTTCCTTGAGTCCTATATTTGGAGATCAAACGTTTTGTTTGGTTCCGGTTTTTTCATCAGAAATAGATGAAATTCACTTATTTAATTGAAAGTCCATCTTCTTTTCTGAAAAAAAGCTCATTTTGGCTAGATAAGCTATTCTTGGCTGCATACCAAGTTCCTTAGCCTTTCAGAATATCAGATTTCAGGGCCTTTGATCCTTTAATGTGGACACTGCTAGATCCTGAGTAATCCTTATTGTGGCTCCTCTATATTTGAATTGTTTTTTTCTAGCTGTTTGTAGTATTTTTACCTTGGCCTGATAGTTCTGGAATTTAGCCACAATATTTCTTGGAGTTTTGATTTTGGGGTCTCTTTAAGTAGGTGAATAATGAATTCTTTCAATGTCTATTTTACCCTCTGTTTCTATAACATCTATAACATTTTGATAATTTTCTGGAAAATAGTGTTTGGCTCTTTTTTCATCATATTTTCAGGAAGTCCAATAATTCTCAGATTATCTCTCCTATATCTATTTTCCAGGTGTGTTGTTTTCCCAAGTAGATATTTGACATTTTTTTCCATTTTTTTTTTTTTTTTGGTTTTGCTTGACTGATTCTTGATGTCTCCTCAAATCATTCATTTCCACTTGTTCATTTCTGATTTTTAATGAATTATTTTCTTCATTTACTTTTTTATTTCTTTTTGTAATTGTCCAATTGGGTTTTTAAGTGAGTTGTTTTGTTCTATGGAATTTTTTTCCATTTTGCCAATTTTATTTTTTAGAGAGCTTTTTTCTTTTTCCAATTCACTAATTCTGTTTTTCATGGATTTGATTTCTTTATCCACTCTATTTTTTAATGAGTGGGATGACTTATCTAGACCCTCTTGCTAAGCTTCCCTTTCCTTTCCCCATTTTTCTTCTAGCTCTCTTGTGAGAGCCTTTTTAATGTCTTTTATGAGAGTCTTATGTGTTAGGGATAGATCATATCCCCCTTTGGGGATTCATCTGGAGACACTCTTTTTTAGTCTCCTCAGCATTTGAAATTTGCTCTCTATCCATAAAGAAGCTATCTATAGTTAGAGCACTTTAATTTTTTGCTCATTTTGTCAAAGAAGAATCAAAGAAAACAAACAACAAAAGCAAATGTGGTCTGCTTTTTTTGGGCCATATGATATTGCCGAGCTTTTACCAAGCTTCCTCTACAGACTGCAGGAGGTAGCAGTGAGGTAGCAGCAAGACAGCAGTGACTGTGCTGCGTCTGTACTCTGAGATTCTGAAAGCCTGCTGAGTCACTCTGGGTGTTGGGTGGGTGTGGCCAGGTCCCAAGAGACTCTAGTGTTTTGGGGTCACAGTCTTTACCCCCTGTGTTTATAGCTTCTCTGCTGATCTACTGGCTTGCTGCCAGGGCAAAGTAGCCACACTGTGGTAAAGTTCTCCCTGTAGATTTTCTGCTGGCTGAGATCACACCCCACCCCACTCTGGTCTGCTAAGTGTGAGTTGCCTTCTGTGCTCCTGCTGCCTGCCTGTAGTCTGTGCCTGCTCTAACCATCCCTGCCCACAAGCAAAAACAGAATGACCTTTTCTGGCAAATTTCAAGGGTATCTTCTGTTGGTAATGTATTTGTGGATTTTTTTCAGTCAAGCAGTAATTCCAAGGCCATATCATTTTAAAAAGTATTCTGAGGGACAGAAAGAGCTTAGATAGATATGTGTATCCTCTCCACCTTCTTGGCTGGAAGTCCAAAATTCATTTTTGTAAGACTTTGTGTTCCAGATTTTTCCCCTTTCCTCCTTTATCTCCCCCTTTTCTAAGACAGCAAGTATCTAATATAGGTTAAATATGTGCAATTCTTTAAAACCTATTTTCTTATTTGTCATGTTGTATAAGAAAAAAATTGGACCAAAAGGAAAAACCACAAGAAAGAAAGAAACAAACAAACACACAAAAAGGTGAAAATACTATTCTTCAAGCCACATTCATTCTCCATAGTTCTCTCTCTGGATATGGAGGGAATTTTCTATCCAGAATTTGTCAGGACTGCCTTGAATCAGCACACTGTTGAGAAGAGCCATGTTGATCATCACATAATCTTGTTATTGTACACAATATCCTCTTGGTTCTGCTCATTTCACTCAGCATCAGTTCATGTAAGTTTTTCCAGGCTTTTCTGAAATCAGCCTGCCCATCATTTCTTATAGAACAATAATATTTCATTACATACATTCATATACTATAACTTATTCAGCTATTCCCCAATTGGCACTCAATTTCCAGTTTCTTGACACAACAAAAAGGGCTACTACAAATATTTTTCCACATGTGGGTCCTTTTCTCTCTTTTATGATCTTTTTGGGATAAAGACCCAGTATGGAGGCTGCTGGATGAAAAGGTATTTATGCAAAGGATTATAGGCAATTCCAAAAGACTTGGAATGGGAAATTTCAATCATAACCAGAGAGAGAACTATGGAGACTGAATGTGGATTGAAGCATAGTATTTTCACCTTTTTACTTGTTTTGTTTGTGTTTTTTTTCCCTTTTGGTCTGATTTTTCTTGTACAACATGGCAAATATTGAAATATATTTAAAAGGATTGCACATATTTAACCTATATCAGATTGCTGTCTTGGGGACAGCTAAAGTAAGGTAGGGAGGCAAAAAAATTTAGAACACAAAATTTTGCAAAAATGAATGTTGAAAATTATCTTTACATGAATTTGGAAAAATGATTTTTTAAATGAGAATTTTGCCAGGAGTCAAAAGCACATTTAATTCATATTCAATTTATTCCATTTTTTGAAAATTAAAGCATCTGTCCTTCTTCAATCCTGTGATAGATCTCTTATTTTCCATGGTATTTCAAATATCACTGGAAGATTTGGCCCTAGTGGCTGCCTGAGTGGGAGGCAGACTATCTATCTCCTATGTAACTACCTACTCCAAATTTGGTACCAGGCCAAATAATGATCAAGAAATATAATAATAAATTAAGAGAGACTTCTTCCACAGCAGAACTACAGATAAAGTCAGCCAGAAGCCCAAGGGCAATAAGAAAGGGGACTAGCAGCAAAGCCAGTGCCATTACAGGGTAACTCTGAAGACAACCACAGATGAGCCAGTGATATAGGTATAACTAAAGATCTGTATCTGGAGGCAATAAGAACACACGGTTTCACCTGAGAAAGCCCCAGGGTGGTCAAAAAGAACCAGAGTAGAACTTCAGAAGTACAAGGAGCAGCAACAGGCCAAGGGGTTGTAAGGTCCATAACACTCTATCATTAAATTCCAGAGAAGGCTTTAAAGACCTAACGCTCTCAATCTTAAAGATCTAATGGGGGCCTTATCACTAGAAGCTGAACAAGAACCCAAAGAACCCAGAGCAAAGCAAGCAGGGCCAACCAAGTCCCCAAAAGAAGAGGCTGACCTTGGTACAAAGTCCCATTTGAGGAACTAAAGCTGAGTAGATGTGTATACTAAAGAAAATGTAGACTTGTGTCAAAAATTATTGTAATTCTAGTGATTCCCCCAAAAGTAAAGAATAATTTGATAATAGCTACAAGCAGATGCAAATAGAAATGGATTTTTCACAAGAATTACATTAATATTTTAAAAGAAAAAAATTAAGGAAAAGATATTTTTAATGACAAAATTAAAAATGTGAAGAAATAGAAGAAAATATAAGCTATTGATTTCTGCTGTATAGTACTTTACTGTACTGTATAACTTTTACTGTTCTATACTATAGCATGCATGTTATCTCTCTGCTACTTCCCTTAGCAACAAGATAGAGAATTAGACATTTTTTCTGATCCCTATGACCTTATGCTCCAAAGAGAAAACACTTCAACTTTCTTCATGGTCTAATATATACCAAGAAAGAAAGTTAAAAAATATTTGAAGCTCTCTTACCCTAAGCACCCTTTCCCCATCTTTCATGCTACCAGCAAAGGGGTTGTACTAGCAGGTCCAAGGACAAAACACATGTCAAAACCCAGTCCCACATCCCTGATCCTCCCCTCCTTTTTCTGGTGCCATGGAGACTCTGACAAAAGGTTATAAAATTGGCTCTGCTTATGAGAGTCAGCAAAGCCACAACTCTTCATGAGTAAAAACCTACTAGGGGATGTAACCCCACAGCACCAGCACTGCAAAGCTCCCAGTGCCAGTTCCAGGCCAAAAGACTAAGAAACAGAGAGAGCTGGACAGGAGTACAGGAAAAAATACTATGTATAAGAGGGTGGGAATGGGGGACTGTGTCTCACTCTACTAAGTCTGAGGGAAAGAAAACAGATCTAGCTGGGGCCAGTTCTGACCAACCAAAATTCACTTTAGGATAGACATCTAGGCTGGTGATCAGTGAATCACTTGGTGTAAGAGGAGGCTGATACTTTGAGATCCATCCCCCAAGGAATCCACAATCAGAGGAGAAGGAGTCAGAGAATAAAACAATAGGGGAGAAAATGTCAGGGGGCAAGGGGAAGGACTGAAGATAGTAAAGATCTTAGGAAGAAGAAAATTCAGAACTTGAACATAGGCAAATAAATGAACAAGGAAAACATGAACAACAGAAAGAAATATGGCCTCTGGGTCTAGTAAATGAGTTTAGGCATCTATAATTAAATACTGTAAAACAAAGGAAAATGATCCAACACTTGATAAAACAGAGGATCCTGTGGAATTGAAGAATACGGAACAGTAACATGTTGTTCTTAAGTGGTTTAAAAGAGAAATGAGAATTATGAGGGAAGAATTTACAGCCTGCACAGTAAAAATAATAGGCAGAATAGAAAAACTGGAATCTGTCAGAGCAAATCTTGCCAAAGAGAAAAGGATGGATTGGGAATACAAATACACAAAAAAAAAAGAATAGTCTGGAAGAAAAGAAACAAAAAAGAAATAACCCTAAAAGAAAACATACAGAGAGAGCAAAATAGATGGATCTTGAAGACAGGATGCATAGAGACAAAGTAAAAAATAAGAGATCTCCCAGAAGAATACTACAGGACAAAAAACCTTAACACCACAATGAAGGAAACAATAAAAGAGAACTTCTCAAAATAGATATTAGAATACCAATGGGAAAAATTTACAGATAACTTCCAAAAAAAACCACAACAACAATGACACTGCAGACTCTAGGTTATATAATGGTTAAATTTAAGAATTCAATTCAGAAACATTAATTCTGCAAACCTGATGGAGAAAGATCAAATACAAAGGAAAAAAATTCATATAATTGAAGATTGTTCTGTACCCATTAGAAAACGTAGGAGGGAATGGAATAATGTGTTCTAAAGAGCAATGGAGCTTAGGATACAGCACGAGGTGACCTATCTTGCAAATCTGAGCTTAATCATACATGAAAAATAACAAACATTGAAACATAAAAATATATTCCAAATATTTGTAGAAAGAAAACATAAAAGAAAGATGTTACAGATAGCTCTTTCTTTATGTAAATTTGTAAATTCATTTTAGGCAAATTAAACTTTAAGAAGTTCTGAAAGAATTTTCTGAAAGAAAAACTGAAAGAAATCTGCATTCAAACCCCCTTTCCCACCTATATTAACTTTACTGTGCTGTACTATAGCATGCATGTTATCTCTCTGCTACTGTCCCTCAGTTTGGGGCCTCCCACCCCCATTCCACTTTCCACCAAAACAATAAATAAACAAAAAAACTATAAAATAAATTCTCTAAGTGAAAGCAGAAGAATGGACATGCAGAGAGACCATCACTGGGCCACTGCTGGATTGAGGATTTGTATTGAAACCTCTAGAATCAACAAAGGGAGCATTTGCCCTGCTCTGCCCACCCACTTGTGTATCTATCCAGTATCTGTCTTCTGTCAGTTGGCCCTTGGGTACTAGTAACATGTATTTGTATTGGGCCCTGTACATCACCTGACTTCTCTTGTGTCCATGTCTGGCCCCAACTACCCTCCCCTGTGCTGTTTTCTGTCCCCTGACCCCATGTGTCCCCTTGTTATAGAACCCCTCCTGCTATGGTGAGTGGTCCCCTTCTTTTATCCTTCCCTTCCTCCTTCCTCTATATTTAGGCAAATTCACATTACATTTTTATATGGGGGTTTGCAGAACAGTCCACTTACATAAAGTAAGAACTGTTTGTATTTGCTTCTTGAACACTCCAAATTGCAGATAGAAGGGGTGAATGTATTCAGCAGTCAAGGACAGCAGCAGGAACAGAGTGACAGCAGAGAGACCAAAGAGACTCTTTCTAAACATACACAAAGAGGCAGAGATGGAGGTGGAAAATGAAGTGAAAAGGGGGCCAAGAAGCATTATGGACAGAACCTGGTGATAGCCTGCCTACAGAGGAATCAATGTATGGTTTTGTTTTGTTTTGAAGGATTACATTAAAACATGGGGCAGCATATGAAAGGCAATGGGACAGAAAGGAATGTATGATGTGCCAGGGTCAAAATAAAGGTGGTTACTGAGGGGAAAGTGACCCCTGTGGTCTCAGAAAGAGAAAAGCCTATAGGAGGCTGGGTGAGGAGGAAGGGCAATGACTGAAAAGGGGGAAGGAAGGAAGGTGGAAGGGGATTCCACTGATAAATGCTTCTGTGGGTGAAGAGAGATGGTCTGTGAAGTGAGAGATATATTTTATGAAAGACTATTCATGCTACCTAGGGAGGGAAGGAGATAGAACACCTGAGGGCAACTGGCACAGGAAGGGGGGTGGGGAGTGAAGCAGCCCAGACTGAGGGAAGAGAGATCTTGAGGCAAATGGGGAGAGAAAAGTAGGGGAGGATATATAATCAGAGATTAGTGAGGAAGAGACTATATCATGGGGAAATATTCTCTCTGACACTTGGTAAAATTGACATTATTTTGGGAGAGACACAAAATGGGTAAGGGGAATACTCCAGGAAAGCCCCTGGAGAGATAGTGGGCCCAGAGGAGAGAGGCTTTGACTCCATAAGTAATACAGAAAAAAAGAAAGAAAATGAGGGTCTAGAGTAGACAGAAAGAGAAGATGGATAGATGAGAGTGAGATAAAAAGCTTTTAGAAGGTTGTACAAAAAGTAGAATTTTAAAACAACTTAATTAACAAGATTAATTGAAGGAGAAGAGAGACAAGGGGAATCTACTTGATCAAGAAGAAAAGAAAGGTGGGAAGAATTATATAGTCAGATAAAATCAAGAAAGAAAAAAAGTAACAAATAAGCAAAACCCTAAAGTTCCCTAACAAACAAGAAGAGGGGATAAGTGATGAGAAGAAGAGAGCCAATGAGAACAAGGTTTCCTTTTAAAATAGATTAAAGTTAATGTGGTTGATGGAGACACTGGATGATGGCAGGTGCCAAATGTTGGGGTTTGGTCATGTGAAGAATTCTCTTTGGCAAAAGGTAGGTTTATATAGGGGAAGAGATTATAGACAAAATAAGAGGTACAATAGACGCCAGGAATGGTAAATATGAAATAGGGTTTGGAGAGCATAGAATGGGGTTTTAAAGGGCAAGTTCCCTAGTGCACCTTGCCATTTACCAGGAGAAAGGAAACACTCCATGAGGTTGGGGCATGCCTTTGGCTGGCAGGCTAAACCCTGAAAGGGACTTATCATCCTAAAAGAGTTAGTTAGCTAACTAACTAAAAGTTAGTTAGCTAAAAGGAGAAGTAGTGTCAAGAGAGGAAAGAAATCATAAGACATGGTAGGGTTAGATTTATCATGTGGCATGGGGGAAGAGTAAGAGAAAGACACCATGAGGCAGAGTGCTGTGGCAGATTGACCCAAAGGAGGACTGTGTTGAAGACATGGGCCACAAGCAGATTTACAGGGAAAATTTAACCATATGTATTGGAACAAAATTCTGACTGGATTACATTTCCAGAGAGTAGGATCATGGAACTAAACTGATCTCTATTGGAGACTTCTTTCTTTCACCCACCATTTAGGACTTTATCAAAGTAACTGAAGGAACGTAGGACTATGTTTATAGCAGAACAGGGAGAAAATCATAACTTGAAAAAAAATATTAGAGACAGATGGAGAAAAATACGAATGTAACTCTGATTATTTTAAATGTGAATGAATTAAGCCATTCAATAAAACAAAAAATGACAGATTGAATAAGAAAACAAAATCCTACAATCTGTTGCTTATAAAAACACATTTAAAAACAATTATACACAAAATAAAAATGAGGGGATGGGAAAAACTTTGCTATGCATCAAGCAAATCCAAAAAAGCCAAAGTTGCACATATGCTATATGACAAAGCAAAAGCAAACATTAAAAAATAGAAAAGGGATGAATAAGGAAATGCTATGCTAAAAGGAACCATAGAAAACAAATAAATGTCAATAATAAACTTGTACATTTCAAATGTCTTAGGATCCAAAGGAATAAAAGAAACATTATTTGAGCTTCAAGAAGACAGACAGTAATACAATAATTACAGGAGACTCCAATATCCCTCTTTCAGTTTTGGATTAGTCTAAAAGGAAGATAAACAAAAGAGAAAGTGTAGAACTGAATGAACTGCTGAAGAAACAAAAGTTAAGAAACTTATAGCATCTTCTTGCTATAATGGGATGGCATACAGGTGTGTGTGTGTGTGTACATAAATATATGTATATTTCTCAGCACTACATGGAACTTTTACAAAAACTGACTGTACTAGGGTGCAGAAATATTGCAAACTAATGTAAAAAGGCAGAAATTTTACTACAGCCTTTATAGATTATAACACCATAAAAATAGTGATTCAGGGACCACAAGCAAAAAACATAGGCCCCATATGGAAACTTTACAATGAAATCCTAATTAATAAGTGGAATCAAAGAACAAATGATAGAAACGATAACTATGTAAAAGAAAATGATAATGATGAAACAACATTCCAAAGCTTCTGGGATGCAACTAAAGTAATCCTCAAAGGGAAAATCTTATCCTTACAAACATTTATTAACAAAATAGAATATTGCATATGCATTATGGAATATGCATTAAAAAGCCAACACACCTAAAATAAACACAAAGAGGATATATTAAAAATCAGAGGGGAAAATGAGACAAATCCAAGACAAAACATACATTAAAATGATAAATTCCAGCTCCAATAGCATATATCAAAGTTGCTGCAGTTTAAAAGCTCATAGCTAGATCTTGGAATAGAAGTAGCAATCCACCAAGAGACAAGCTGCCTTCTGTCCCAGAAGCTGCCTTTTGACATCCCCTTCATGATCTTAGCTGAGTGTACTAAAAAGCATCTGGACCATGGACCATGGACCAAAAGCATTTGTTTTGAAAAAATTCTTGTTCAAAGAAGGTGCAAGTTATCTGGACCCCGTTTCTACTTTGTTGGTTTTCAGATTTGGCTCTCTCTAGAGCATTTGTACTGTGCTTAAAAACTTGTTCTTAGAAAATACTCATAAAATTGAGTGGAGTGGTAGATAAGTGGCTCAGTAGATAAAGCAGTAAGCTTTGAATCAGGAAGACCTCCAGTCTCTGATACTCACTCGCTGTATGAACCTAGGCAAGTTAGTTAACCCTGTTTGCCTAATTTTCCTCAGCTGTAAAATAAGCTTCTCCTGGATAAGGAAATCACAAACCACTCCAGAATCTTTGCCAAGAAAACCACCCCACATGGGATCAGGAAGTTTCGAACACAACTAAAATGACTGAAAACTAACAAAAAATAAAATTGATAAACCCTTAGCTAATTTGATTAAAGAGAACAGAAAATTAAATCAATAAAACAGCAAAGGGGCAAAAACAGAATAAAGAGAATAATCAGACTTATACAATTATATGCTAATATAACTGAGAACACACACACACAAAATCGAGGAATGCCTTCAAAAATATATAATACTCTAACTGAAGACCAAGCAGAAATCTTAAATAATCTAATCTCAAAAGAACAACTAGAACTAACTGTAAAAGAACTACTAAAGATAAACAAAATGAAACAAAACAAAAACATAACTTCTAACCTGATGGATTCACAGGATAATTCTATGAAACTTTTAAGTTAGTATTTATGCTTCACAACTTATTCTCCAAAATTAAAGCTCAACAAAAGCCAGCAACAACACCACTTTTGCATGTAAATTTAGTTGAATCAATACTACAAAGAATGGAGTTAAATTTCAAGCCGAATCCCTGACCCCATTCCTACCCCCAACCCTGAGGTCTTGGTGATGTAGGGGGATTATGTCCTTAGGGTACTGAGGAAAATGCTCATATGGAGTAATTTTTTCTTTGTAAAAGCTAATCTGATGGTATGAGATAAAATAGAACTGTGGACCCCCCCCAAATGGGGACAACACAGCTAGTGAAGGACTTGAGCCAGTGATGACAGTAGAAAAAAACACTTTCACCAAACTCTTAGAGTACCAGGGAGCTTTGAGAAGAAAATGTCATTTGTTCCTCAAGGAAGAAGACCAGAGCAAATCTTACTACATAAGGAATCTCTGTCAGGATCACAAAAAATCTGGCAGCTTCAACTAAAAATGAGAGAAGAACTTGGAATGCAACATTCTAAAAAGTAAAAAATATTGGCTTACAGCAAAGATTAATTTACTGTGCCAAGTGGAGGATGATATTTCAAAAATAAACTGGATCTTTAATGATTCCTAATAAAAAGACCAAAACTGAATAGGAGTTTTGAAATTCAAACATTAAAAGCCAAGAGAAACCTAGAAAGATTAATTTATTTAAACAGCTGGAAGGGACTATATTATGATGTAGTGTCAACATCTTAATGGAGGGAAAGAAATAAGAATCCCTTTACAACTTTAATCTCTTCAATCTTGGGTATTAAGGGAGTTAAAGATATTTTTTTTAAGGATCTAGGGTGAGCTGTCTCTTTTCTGAGAGTCGGAAGAGGGAAAACATAAAGGACAATAAAACGAGAAACAATTTCCCCAGCCATTCTTTCCCGCATTCCCTAACCAAGGAGGGTTTTACGCTAGTATCTGGGCATCCCCTCCACAGTCTGGAGTATAAATATATTAAACTAAATAAGGAAACAAAAAGCTATAAAGAAGGGACAGGGTGTTAAGATGAAGGCTAATATAGAAGGACAAACTTCTTGATACTTGAAAACAGATTAAGAGAGAGTACCAAAAAGTAGTGATTTAGAAGAGATTGTCTATTGAGTGGGCAATGGCTGAGCAAACTTTCATATGCAATGGCATATTGTTATGCCGTAAAAAATTATGAAAGAGGCAATTTCAGAAAATCTTAGGATGATGTTATTCTACATAAGTAAAGTGAAATGAGAGCAATTGAAGCAAAGACAGCGACACTATAAAGAAAACCAACCTCAGGAGACTTCAGAACGTTGATCTAAAATATCCTTAAAGGATCCATGATGTGGTAGTTACCTACCTCCTGACAGAAAGATGAGGGACTCAAGGAACAGAAAAAGAGACATATTTTGGGGCACAACCATTGGGTGGGTTTGTTTTGCTAAATTATGTTTTGTTGTTTTCTTTCTCTTGGTTTTTAATTGGGGGAGTATGTTGTGGAGAAAGAGGAGCACTTGGCAATAATGATGCCAAAAAAGAGAGAGCCATTGAAATATTTATTTTAATGCACAGAAAGGAAGTGATGGAAATTCAGAAGCAACACAGATAAGAGGGTTATTTTGAAAGCAATGTGTGCTGACTTGGGGAGATGGGGAGAGGGAGAAACAGTGAAGATTGAATACTCCATAGAAGGGATAATGAAACTTCTCTCTTCCCTCCAGACTAGGAGGTATAGAAAAGAAGTGATTAAATAGCAAATGCACGTCAGAAAGCAATTCTGTATCAGATGGTTTTGCTTAATTGTTCTTCTTTGTCACAAGAGAAGGCTCAATTAGAAAGGGGAGGGATGGGAAATGAATAAAAGACAAAAGGCATAAAAAATGTGGTTTTCAAAGAGAATAAAGAAGTTTAAAAGCAAAAGAAGAAAATGGTGTACTCATGTGAGAAAATCATGGACAGGAAGAAAGAATGGATGAGAAATTCACAAAGCAGATCACACACTTGGCAGAAAGGCATGATACAGGGATGGGACTTTCAATTAAGCGAGCTCAGCAGGAGTTCCTTTCTTCTCCCCAAAGCAGTGTTGCTAATAACTTTTTCACTTACCTTAATGATCAATTCATGCTTCAAAAGATGAAGAAACTAACTTGGGGAAATTCTAGTCTGAATCTGATTCTCATTAAGACATTAAGAATTGGTTGCTGGGATGGAAATAATGGGAACTTTGGGGAGGTGGGAGCAAATACTGGCTCTTGGAGTTTGTGAGAGAGAGAGAAAAAAAGGCAGGCCCATCTGCTACACAGTCTAGATTTGAGGAAAACAGGTTTCAAAAGAGTTCAGAGAAAGGCTAGATATACAGGCTATGAATGTCTATGGGTGACAAGATGGCTCAGTGGATAGATTTCCCATGGCCTCAAGTCAGGAAGACTCCCCTCCCATAATTGAATTCCGACCTCAGACACTGACTAGCTGGGTGACCCTGGACAAGTCACTTTATCCTGTGTACCTCAGTTTCCTCATCTGTAAAATGAGCTGGAGAAGGAAATGACAAAGCATTTCAGTATCTCTGCCAAGAAAACCCAAATGGGGTCACAAGGAATTGGACAGGACTGAACAACAACATATGTTGATGTTCCCAGGATTTATTTAGCATAACATCTAATATACAGTGGTTGCATAATTAATGTTTATTGAATTTTTACATACAATATTATCTTCCTCCCCTTTTCATGATCCTATTCTTTTTGGATAAGGTGTACACAGTCAGAGTCATATTTCAGGCTTGTGTTTATTCCTGCCAAGTCTCAGGACTACTACTTCTACTACTACTACTACTACTACTACTACTACTACTACTACTACTACTACTACTACTACTACTAGGAGGGTGAATTTGCCTCTTGGCATTAGAGAATCTTCTCCTGTTGCTTAAATTTGGGCTATTTGTTCAAAAACCACTTTCACAAGTACAAGGAAGAGGGGGTCCATGGGAAGATAGCAGGTTTTTGGAAAAGTATCTGTGGGCTTTTGTGTACAGTAAACTCAAAAGGAGTCATGGGTTTGATGTGGTAGAGAAAAAACACTAATGCTCTCTTGAACTGCATTGAAAGGCCATGTCTAGAGTAGCATGATTATTTAGGGTACCACCATTTAAGAGGTTGAAGAGGAATGTAAGTAGGATAGGGAAGGATCTCTGGCCATGTCATGGGAGGACCAGTTGAAAGGACTGGGGATGTTTAGTCTGGAAGATTCAGGAGGTGACTTTGTTCAAGTATTTGAGGAGATGTCATGCTGAAGAGGAACCAGGGTTCTTTCTGTATAGCTTCAAGGGGAAGAAGTGGGAGTAATGGATAGAAGTTATAATGGGTCGAGGTAAAGTTTGATGTCAGGAAAAGTATTCTTGATATTAGAGCTGTCCAAAATGTCTCAGGTTATGGGATCCATCTCATTGGAGCCAGATGGTGGTCATGCAATTCATTTGGGGCATGGGTTAGACTCCTTGGTTACTAAAGTCTTTTGATGGTATGATTTTGCTGTCAAGAGACCGAGACTTTCACAGACCAAAACACAGTCCAAAACTTTTTGCTACTTTGCTTTGCTATTGAGAGATATTCACAATAAAGACAGGAGTTGGGGCTTGTTAGATAGGAAACACAGACCTTGTCTCCCTCACCACCTTCTTTCTTTGGTTCAAATTCATTAGAAGCTAAGCCAAAGAGGATCTTGGGAAGATTAAGAGTATTAGAACCCTAACTTACCTAACTTATTTGTAAATAAAGGTTTGATATCTAGGGAGACATAAAGGTCAAAAAAGAAAGACCTAATCTTAACTACCTAACTTTATTATATCCCCAGAATCCAGAATATTGTCTAGCACATAGGGGGCTCTTAAAAATCCTTGTGTGCAGTGGGTCCCCCAGCTGAGACACTTCTCCCAAGTGAATCATCATGACTGAAAGTGGAACCTCAGGTAAGAAATCATTCCTGAGTAGGGAGATAGTAAGAAAATACCCAGTTTTCCTTAACTAAGTCAAATACCTCAGCCCAGATTCCCACATACTCAAAGGATTGAGCTCTTCAAAAGACCCTGGAGAATGGAAGAGGTGCCATAGGACTAAAGAAGGGTAGAAGGCCTTCTTGCTTTTCCAAAAAGGGAAGAGAGTGAAGTGAACTTTGATTCCTAACAAAATACTAGTACAGTGCTCACAGAATACCCAAGATGGCTTGATCAAGGACAAATTATACCAGAAAAGGTCAGGAGAATACTAGAGTTGAGCAAAGATTTTGACAGTCTTTCATACTATCCTTGTGAACTATATGGAAAGATATGGACTGCATGATTCTACATATTCTGGATTCAAAATGCCCTGAACCCAGAGAGTTCCCAGTAATGGTCTGACATTATGATGTCTCTCCATCATAAGTATTATAGGGTGGTCCAAGAATTTATTCCAAACCCTGTATTGCTCAACATTTTTATCAATTGACTTGAATAAAGGCATAGATAGTATTCTTGTCAAATATAAAGACTGACACAAATGGGGAGAGGTGGAGAAGAAGGGATTTTTGAAAGGACATTCACTCACACTCAGAGTGGCAAGGGACTTGAGAAGATTGGCAGCAGCTGCTGTAATTAATCCTGCCAAGGGTACCAGGTTCTCTCTCACATTCTGAAACTCCATTTGTCAGCTTTTAAAAGTAGAGCAGTAGCTTCTAGGTTCATGCTCCCTAAATTGGCCCATATTCCAGAGATGTATAAAGTTGAAGGTGTTATAA
This sequence comes from Sminthopsis crassicaudata, assembly GCF_048593235.1. NCBI lineage: Eukaryota > Metazoa > Chordata > Mammalia > Dasyuromorphia > Dasyuridae > Sminthopsis > Sminthopsis crassicaudata. The sequence continues at coordinate 64,359,412 of NC_133623.1, read as the reverse complement.
GGAAGAAGTAAAGCTATTCCAGTGTGGGTCTGTATTTATGTTTATATAAGTTTCTCTGGAGAAATCCTTCTATACTGGGTTGTACTTTGAGCTGCCTGAAGTCTTAGGTACAGAGTATATACCAAAGGGCTGAGTAGGGATGATTCTTTCCCAGAAGCTCAATGACAGTCACATTCTCTACAGTAATGAATTTACCATTAGTCAAAGGTTTTGAAACCCTGAGAAAATCAACTACGGGCATACCTCATTAATTTATTATGCTTTGCAGATAGTGAAATTTTTTTATTTAAACAAATTAAAGCTTTTTGACAACCCTACATGAAGAAATCTATTGGTGCCATTTTTTTTCTAGAGACAATTGGCTTACATTGTATCTCTGTCACATTTTGGTAATTCTCATAATATTTGATTTTTTTCATTATTATTATATCTTTTTTTCCCCTTTTTATCTGATTTTTCTTGTGCAGCATGATAAATATGGGAAAATGTACGGAAGAATTGCACATGTTTTACATATATTAAATTACTTACCACCTAGGGGAGGGAATGGGAGAAGGGAGGAAGAAAAATTTGAAACACAATATTTTATAAGTGTGAATGTTGAGAATTATGTATATATTTTGAAAATAACAACAACAACAAAAACAACTCCAAAAAAACTTCAAGGCAAGACCCTCCACCAGCAGAAAGATTGGCTTATTGAAGTCTCAGATGATGGTTAGTATTTTTTTTTTACAATAAAGTATTTTTAATTAAGGTATACATATTTTTTAGTTGCACACTTAATAGACTACAATATAGTATAAAGTTAACTTTTATATGCACTGGGAAAGTCAAAAATATATGACTTATTTTATTGAGAGATATATTGAGATGTTCACTTTATGGCAGTGGTCTGGAACCAATTTTACATCTCCAAGGTATGTCTGTATTTCATATCATATATCATCAGAAACCAATCATCTTACTTCTTTATTTCTTCAACTGACATCTTCAACCAACTGTCCCACATCCTTAGGTAACCCAAGGCTCTGAGGATATATATAGGCTCAGGGAATATCCTATAATAACTATGAGTACCGTCACTAGATCTGTCTCTGGAAGCAGAGGGCTCCTCAACTTAGCGCTTACCGTGACCTGAAACATGTGCTGCAGAGCCAAGCTGGTGAAGATTTGGATCCAGTGTTCACTGAGGAAAGGGCCCGAGGTGATAATAGACACCAGCACTTGTAATATACGAAATTTGTGCCTGGCTTCCAGTTGCTATGGGAAAAGAAGAAAGGTAATTCAATCCCCCAAATGTTTTAGTCTCTGCTATGCACTTGGCCGGGTGTCTTAGCACTGAGTTTGCAAGATAATTAAGACACAGTCTTTCACAGTAGGTTTAAATTGCATATGTGACTTTAATATTAAAGATCTTGGCATATTAAAAAAAGGTAGCAGAGAAATAGATTGTACATCTCTTGCAACAATGGATAGATGTATTCTTAGCCAACTGAAGAACAGAAGCAATTACAAAAAAAATAGATACCTTTGATTACATAAAATCAAAAAGCTTTTGCACAAACAAAATTAATATATCTCAGATAAGAAAGGAAGTGGTTGGGAAGGGGGAAACTTTCTTCCATCAAATTTCTCAGATAAGCCTTGGTATTCAATATATATAGTCAACTAACAGATATCTAGATAGATTTATAGATCCAACTATTTATTTATAACATATATATATATATATATATATATTTATAACATTGATGGGGTTCTAATGGCATTAGAGAGTTGCGGAAATCCCCTTTTGGTCAAGTCAGGTCCTTTGTGAAAGAATTCACAAACCCAGAGAGTTCCAAAAATGGAAGCTTATTCTTGGATGAGAAGTCAGCTTTGCTAAGGACTGACTTCCTCAGTGGCAAAGTCCTATTAGGGAAATGGAGACTGGCACTGAGAAGAGAATATCTTCTCAGTGGGCAGGGTCCTGGTAGCTGAACTAAAGAGGCAGAGCATGCTACTTTTGACATTCTGCAAAGAAATGAGTAAATAGAAGCCTATTATATGAGGAGACCTTAGCCAGGGCTGGAGCAGTTTGAGCTGATCAGACCAGGATCTCCTAAATGAAATTGCTTTGAAGGCTTTTTCAGCCTGAATTTGAATGGAGATCTGGCTAACAGTGGAGGTGATTTGCCTTAGAAATGCCACAGACTGAGAAGCTCTCTCATAGACTCCATGGAACTTGGGAGGGTCAGGAATCAAAGGGGACAGAATTTCAGAGTATTAATTTCAAAAGGGAACACAGTTTCACACCCTCATCATCATGATCATATATATATATATATATATATATATATATATATATATAACTATATATATGTATGTATAATACCCCAAAGCCACAACCCAATAGATAAGTGGTCAAAGGATATGAAAATATCTTTTAAAAATTGAAAACTATTAATAGCCACATGAAGAATGCTCCAAATAACAAATAATAAGAAAAATGCAAATGAAAACAGATTTTATACCCTGCAAATTGGCAAAAATGACAAAAAAACAGAGTAGCCAGTATTGGGATGTATATGAGAAGATGGGTACACTAGTACATTGTTAGTGGAACTGTGAATCAGTACAACCATTCTGGAAAGCAATTTGGAATTATGCATATAAAATGCTAGATAGTGGGTCTCAACTGAACATTGTATTCTAATCATTCTGAGAGACATTTGCAGAAAATACCTTTATAGCCTGTGAAAGAATTGGGTTTTGGGGAACTATCTGGCTATATGGGACAAAATGTAAGCTTAAAGTTTCCTTAGGAAGTTGTTGGGGCCCACGGGAAGGAGGCCAAGGGCTCGATTACCAATGCACTAGAATATTAGCTTTGTATCTACTACATGAAATAGAAATTCTTCTGCTTGGTTTTTGAGATCTTTCATAACCTGGTTCCAATCTCTCTTTCCAGCCTCAGGGGTCATCCTCCCCTTCTTGTATTCTGCTACCCAGCCATAATCCTCACCCACGACACATAATCCTCCATTTCTTTGTTTTTGCCCTGGTAATTCCCCATGTCTGCAAAGCACTCACCTCCACCTCATAGAATCTCTGTCTTCCTTCAGGGTTCAGCTGAAGCCCTACCTTTCACAAGAAAACTTTCCTAACCCCCCCCCCCAGCTGCTAGTGCTCTCCTCATAAATGCCTATTATTTTGCCTATATTTGTATTTATTTACTTTATATTATGCTTACAAACATGTATTTATTATATACATACATACACATGTTTGTTTGTTGTTTCCTTTATTAGCATGTAAATTCCTTGTGAGTAGTGATTGATTGATTCTTCTTTGTATTTGTACTTCTACCACCTGGCCTAGGGTTGCTTATATAGGAAGTGCTTAATATGCAAACACTTTGCCTCTCTGGACCTTGATGAGGATAGCCTAGGACTCTGAATTCAAGAGCCTTAATAGCATGCTTCCCTGCAGCCTTGCTTCTAACCCATCATTCAGGGGTAATTTCCTGTGGAGAAGAGATCTACCTTCCTCTCCACTATCAAGACCAGCTGCTGTTCAAGTGCCATGGATGAACAGGTAAACCAAGAGCCCCAGGAATGGTAGCACTCCCTGACCACTGGTCCTACTTCTCAAATCTCACAGCTATCATCCCAGGAGGCACCCCACCACCCATCTGACTTGGTAGCTGCTTCTGCTGGAGCTCAAAGTATAATAACTGAAGACACAGAAATGAAAGTTCTCCTACTAGTAATGGGTAGGCTTGACTTGGGTTGTTCCTCTGCTAGTTTAGCTAGCTTTTGCCCAGTGGTTAGAGCACTAGGCTTAGAATCAGGAAGATTCATTTTCATGAATTCAAATCTGGCCTCAGACACTTCCTAGGCAAGTCACTTCACCCTCTTTGCCTCAGTTTTTTCCTCTTGTCAAATGAGTTGGAGAAAGAAATGGCAAACCGCTCAACTAAGTCTGCCAAGAAAATCCCAAATGAGGTCCCAAAGAGTCAGAAGTGACTGAAGTGAGTGAACAGTAACAACAACTGGAGCAAACCGAGATGAGCCCAGGTCATTTGACATTTAACAAAATAAGGGTTACTTAGCCGTGGCATGGAAAAGAGATGGCAGAGATGCTACAACACTTAGTTTGAATAGGTATGGGCCTCCTTTGCCTCCATATGGACACATCTATCTAGTCAGCAGAGTAGAGTTTGGTGATTCCCATCACTATACCACTATCACCTTAGGAATCTGCCAAATCTGACTGGCCCCGACCCTATGTGGGGCATCTTTTTATGCTCTTAGTTTAATTTACCAGGAATCTGGCCAATTAAGGGAGGTTAGCTTAAACCTTAGCCCCTGGAGCAATCAAATCTCTTATACAACTTTGTTACTTTTCAGGGAAAAACTAGGCTAACCTTTAGTGTGTGCAGTGGAGAATGTGGTTAGATGATGGCTCTATCATACTACCAAAGTCCTGGGAACTGCCAAATGTTTCCCCATCAGAAACCTATATCATTTCGCCCGGAAAAAAGACATTCAGGAAGAGTCATTACCATCAGCTTTGCTGCTATACCCTAAGGAAACTGAGGGAGGGCAGGGAGCTTTCTCTCTGATCATGTGTTTTCTCACCCATGTGAGCTCCTTGAGAGCAGGTATGATGTACAAAAAGTTAGAGAAACATAGTTTCTGGGTAACTAGTCATGTTATTAAATTGCTAGGACATTATTGATAAAAGGATGGTCATTTGGTCATCTCTCTTTGACCAAAAGATCAATCATGGAACCCACTCAATACTTATGTGCCTTTGGAAGACTAGGTGCTCCTGAGGTGGAGAATCAACTTTAATTGGTTAACAATTCATGAGAGAATCACTATTATAATGACAGGGAGACGTATTCTACTGAGAGTCTGTATATGTAACTGATCACTCAGTTTTGGTCAAAAGAGACTTATCTTTAATCATCTCACCAATCTGACAAAAGGGAGAATTCACATTTTCCCAGACCTGGACAGGACTCTATCTATTAAAAATCTACAGCTGGGCCCAGAAAGCTGGGGAACTACCCCTCTTCTCTTTTCACTAAGGAGCCAATTGGTTCTGAATCAAGTAGGTCTTGGTGTAATTGGGGCAGTCAGGCCTTCCTGACTACACATGCAGAACTCTATCCCTTGCACCACCAATAAACATTTATATAGCACCTACTATGTGCCCTGTCCTGTGCTAAGCATTTTACAATAATTATCTCATTTGATCTGAACAACCACCTTGGGAAATAGGTGCTGTTATTATTCTCATTTTACAGATGAAGGAAATGGAGCAAACAGAGGTTGTTGGTTTTTAAAAATGATTAACCCAGGGCCATACAGCTAGTAAGTGCCTGAGGCCCTGATTGGCTCAGAATGAATGTAAATAGTAATTGTTTCTGTTTTAGTTAGAAATCCTGAGGATCTTCCCTTCTTAGATTGCTTTTTTTTTTTTTTGACTAGGTAAAAGAGGCCATTTTCTCCCTCATTTCTTACCTAACCTTAAACACTGAATGGATGTTGCCTCAGACAAATTGAGACCTGTTAAATATCTTAGCTCAAAAAGGCCAAGGTCTCCCACTGCATCCAGGCCATTTCCAGTCATACTCATCTCTGTCTTGCCACTGGATTCATATGGCTCCAGAGGAGAAAATGAGACTGGTTATTTTGTACCACCCTGTCTCGCTTCAATCCAATTCACTTATATGGCATCACCTCCTTGATGTTATGGTCCTCTTTGAGAACAAAGGACAAACAACAAGTCTGAGGCTTGTTCTGAACTCAGGCCTTCCTAAGAACAGGCCCGACCACTTGCTCCATCGTACCACCTAGCTGCCTCTAGGAGGGAAACACTAGAAAATGGGATGCAACCAAAGCTATAAGTCATTTGTCCCTCGGGTGCTCAAGTTGGGAGGCAATTAGCCAAAGAATGTAAGTGCTGGTAATAATATATTTTCCCACTCTTTCAAATCAAAACAAAAGGGTTTCAAATTTTTAAAAGAGAGAAAAAGGAAGCTCACATGAATCCTTTAAGGGAGTTAGCTAGTACAATTAGAGCAAGAAAAAAGGACAAATAATCCACAAGAGACAACATTCAAAAAGAGAGCCCCAAATTAAACTCATATGGCTTCAAAAGTACATACGCAAATGGGAATAAGATCCTTAATGAACTGGGTGCCCTGGAGACCTTCATGCAAGTAAGGAAATGTCTCCTAGGTATCACCACTAGGAATGTGGGGAGATGAGACCCATAACTGGGATATATCCAAAAATACGGTCAGTAGGGAGGGGAGTAGGAATTTGAACTGAATTGGGAAGAAGAGGTTATATAGTAAGAAGCTAGGATCTTGAGAAAATCCAGGAAGCAAAGAGAAGAAGCAGGGTAGGGAAGGCATGGGCATGAGAATCAGTGGCAGAAGAAGTAGCCATATTGTTTGGTGTGCTAGAGCAGTAATGAAGAGGGGTTTCAACTAGCTTAAAGTCTCCTGGAACCTTTCTTTGCCCAGACCAGTACAGTAGACTTTATCAACTATTTTCATCTTCAAAGGGAAGAGGAAGACCCCAAAGGGACTATTTATCTGGATCGGATTCACTCCAACCATTGCACCATTGCACTGATTCTAGAGGTCTTCAAGCAGATGCTGGTACTACTGTAGAGGGGTTTTGGTCAGGCAGGAGTTAGACTACATGGCCTTGGGAATCCATTAACTCTTTAAATCTTTGACACTAAATGTGGCCTTGGTCAAGCCCTTTCACATCCTTGGGCCTCAATTTCCTTCTCTGTAAAATGACTCCCTTCCCAGAGAGCTGTCCCTTATCTTGAAGATTTTTTTAAAAGAAAGGAAAAAAAAGAGGAAAAAAATCAGCATGACTGATCAAGTCATAAAAACCAGCTGCAATTGACGTCTTTTTTTCATCTCTGTGAATGTCCCACCCTAGTCTCTGCAGAGAAGTAGGAAGGTACCTTCTCATCCCTCTACTCTGGCCCCAAGCTTGTTCTTTGAAATTTTGTAACATTCATTTTCAATTGTTTCATGACTGTCCTTTCCATTCACAGTATGGTAGTCATTGCGTATATTGTTTTGACCACATTTGTTCCTATCCCAGTTCTGGGAATGGTTCTTCTTTGATTTTATTCAACCCTAATCTAATTCAATAGGTTTTAATTAAATTTCTACCATATGGGAGGCCTAGGGTTGGGTCCTGGATATACAAAGACAATTATCATAGGTCTTGGTCTCCATGAGCAAAATCTAATAGGGGAAAATACATGTATATGTAATCTGAGTTGCAAGACTGGAGTAACATACACAAGTGAGAACACTGTAAAGGTGGATTAAGACAGAGTATGATGGGAAACGTAAGGAGGGTGAGGCAACTTTCATCTAGAGGGGTCAGGTACAGAAAGCTTCACAGAGACTTTGAATGAAAGGAGCAACTCTAACACTCTAATAGCTAAAGACAGCAGTGGGGAGCAATCACAAAGATGGAGGCTGTGCCTTAGATGAGAAAAGAGGTCCAATTAAGTCATCCTCTGTTAGGTTTTTACTAAGTGGTAAGTTGGTACTTGGCAATTCTCTAGCTCAGAGTTCACACTTTTAGTTCAAACCTTTACACTTTTAAACTTCTGAAAAGGAGTTTACGCACCTTTAAAAAGGAACAAATTCATTGGTTGTAAGTAGTTCCCACAAGCCCCTGGAGTACCCACAAGCCCATTCTCTGGGAGGATAAAAGGAGAAGTTAGAGTCTGGAAATTTAATTCTGGATTGGGTCAAGGAGAAGATGTCTTGTGGATTTGCAAGTCCAGCAATCCTACACTTTTGGAGAGGAAGAAGAGGATTCGAGATTCTACCTTTGCTCTGGCTGGAGGCTCCAGAAGCCTCCCAAGAAACCTGCTCACAGAGGAAAAGATTATACAGAAAAGAAACCTCCTCCCAGAGAAGGATTACAATTGAGAGATGACAGAACATTACAATTTGGCGCCCAATGTGGGGCAAAGACTTTTGCTTATCCTGACAAGGACTTATTCTGAGCCCTTCAGAGGAGCTAGCCTGGACTTGACAATCCTCATAGAGTGAGGAGCCAGAATACAGAGGACCTAATTGCCAGAGTCAGAAGTTTATCATTTGTCCAGTGAATGATGGGAAGCCATTTTTAGAAAGGTGACATAATAAATCTAAATCCTATTTGCAAAGTATTTTCCTTCTGAGACCCTGTCACATGGGCAGTACAAATACAGTACTACTTTCTAGATGAGGAAAATGAGGCTCTCAGAGTTGTCATTTATCCATGTTCACACAGCCGGTAGAGAAGTAGGTCTCAAACTCTCGTGTACAACATGGTGTGGTGATCAGAGTGCTCTACCAGAATGATGTCAGGCTGAGTAGAAGATGAATTGGAGAGGAAGAGAATGGACATGGGGGACCAATTAAGAAGCTATTACAGTCATCTGGTCAGGGATGATGAAGGTCTGGTAAAGAGAAGAATATGAATGGAAAAGATTCATAGATAAGATCAACAAGCCTTGATAATTAATTAGATATTCAGGAGTGAGGGAGAGAGAAGGGCCAAAGATGATTCCAAAGTGCACAGACTGAAAGATAGAGAAATTTGGAGAGGCAGATTCAGGGATAAGTTCCATTTGGAATAAAATGAGTTTCCTTTTCCCAGTGTGGGTGTTCAGTTAGGTCTGATTCTTTGTGATCCCATTTGGATTTTCTTGGCAAAAATACTGGAATGATTTGCCATTTCTTTCTCCAGTTCATTCTACAGATGAGGAAACTGAGGCAAGCAGGGTAAAGCAACTGGGCCAGACTCACATAGCTAAAAAGTGTCTGAGGCTGTATTTGAACTCAGGAAGAGACCTAGTGTTCTATCCACTACAGCGCCACCTAGCTGCCCTCCTTTCCCCAATATTACAGAAAGTAAAATAGAAGCTCTCGGAGGAGAAATGACTCATTCAGAGTCACTCAGATCATTTGGAAAGGAGCTAGGATAGAAATGTAGGTGTCCATATTGACTCTCCCTGCAGTAAAAGTCAAGAAGAAAGCATCTTATCCACATGGATGAGTGTGAATGTAGACACATACACGGCCCAGCTTCCATGTGGCCACGAAGTATCAACTTGGCTGTTATGATGCTAACTCAGATTTTGACAGTCCTTTGGGGGTTTCCTCTTACCCCAATAACTTCCCTCCCACCTCATGAACTATTACCCCCATTTTATAGAAGAAGAAATGATTTACCATGGGTTATACAGCTGATAAGTAGCCAGGATTTATGCTCTAACTTGATCTCTCTAAATCCTCTTATACACTGCCACCCAACCTTCTTCAGACTCCTTCTCCACATCCCTAGGTCTAGTCCTCTAGGCTCTCTGTGGGAAAGACTTTGCCTCACTTTGACCCCTCTTCAGTTCCTTGTCCAAGCTCTGAGAGGTTGGGGCCTATGCTCTGCTGGCTTACTGAGTAATGGGGACAATTTCTTCCCTTCTTATTCCTCCCAGGACATTGCTTGAGGATACAGATCAGACTGTTTGTCCCACCAGAGCCCAGTACTCTATGGGACCTGGCTGTCTAGGGGCAGAAGGACAGTACCTCTTCATTATCTTGGAAATATTGTTGGATAGTTGTTAGCACGGTACCCTGATGACGCTGTGCCATTTCACAAAGGTTTACGATTGAGGTTTTTGCATGGTGATATTTCTTCACTCCCAGAGATTTGAGGATTTTGAAACAGATGGCTAAAGGAAGGGAGAGAAAAGAAAGTATATAGAATTTTAAAATGACAGTATATCTTCCAGAACAACCCTCTTTTATGGATAGGGAAGGTGAGGACCAGAGAGCAGTTAATCAATAAACATTTAGTAAGCACCTTCTATGTGCTAGGCACTGTACAAAGTGTTGGGGATACAAAAAAGGCCAAAGACCTTTCCTGATCCCAGTGGCTCTCAGTCATACCTATAGTTAATGGCTGAGCGGAGGCCTGGATCTAAGTTTGAGCCTTGGCTCACAATATAGGATAGTACAGAGGAGTTAGAAGCCTGGCATTTAAATGCTGCTTTTGCCACCTCCTACCAATTTAGCCTTATACAGATCACTGTCTTATTCTGTGCCTCAGTTTTCTCCTGTGTAAAATAAGGGGATTGGACTAGATAGTCTCTCATAGTTCTAAAATCCTATGATTTAGAAGTGGCCAAAACTATTAAATCAGAAAATGTCAGAGCTGGGAAAGACCGGAGAGACTATCTCATTCAATATCCCCATTGGACAGATGGGAAAACTGAGGCCCAGATAGGAGAGATGACTATAGAAAGTGGGCAATAAAGGAGGGACTAGAAGCCGGATCTCCTGCCTAGTGTTCCTACTACCCCTTCCGGGATCTTGATGGACCTCTTCCCCCTCCCACATACTCATATCTATTCTGTGTTCATTCCTGAAGGACTTTGGCCTCCGCCAAATAATCCCTGCTAAAGTGTTACTAGTTGATACTGGATTATGCTCTCCCTGTTCCCAGGAACATTTCCCTAGGAGACTCCAGAAGACTGAAGTGCCTTCACAATCCAGTGGAATGAAATTCAAATGATAGGTTGTTTCAGGCACCACCAAGCTCAGTGGCAAGATTTTGGGGAGCAAAGGGCCATTCCTGACAACTCTCCATCCCCAAATCACATTATAGAGGTGACTGCTGACTGCCTACCCATAAGGCTTTGAGATCAAATTGCCTCTAACTAACACTAGCCAGCAGACTAGCAGTTGAAAAGCTCAGGACTCCACATATGAGGGAGAGGGGAAGTGGAAGAGAACCTTTCTAGGCAGAGAGTAGCTGCTGGATCATTCCTCAGAGTCTCTACCCACCTATGACTCTGGGATTCTGTCAGCAGGGCACCCCCGACTTTGCCAAGCACCCACCCACTCTCCGTTGGGGGCTCCCTCTCACCTGCATTCCTGGTTTCTTCAGTAAAAATCCCTACATTCACCCGCTCTGGTTCTATTCGGGATTGATAGGTTTTTCGGAAAAAGACGGTCCAGTTGCGTCTAAACTTAGGGGTGATGGAGCCAGAGTTTTTGGAACCGCCTTTGACTGTCTTCTTGGGTTTATCATGATAATAAGAAAAGACCTTGTGTGCCCAGTAGTGGGAAAGGCTAGACACAGTCCTGCTCCCTGTGGACAGGTCTGTCTGTCTGAAGAGAGGGCTTTCAATTTCCTGGTCAGTGGCTGTATCAAAGTTTTGCAGGGAGGGATGTCTAAGGTAAGAGACTGAGGACCTGTAATAATAATAATAATAATGATAATAATAACAATAATAAAATTCACATTTCTGTAGAGTTTTAAGGTTCACAAAGCACTTTCTAACAACCCTGGGAAGTAGGGAGTAGCAAAGTCCCCGTTTTACAGATAGGAAAACTGAGGCTTGGAAAGGGGGTGGTTGTCGTTTTTATTACAAATACTATTACCATTATCTAGTCAATGTTTGATCAGAAATAGATGGGTGTCAATCATGTATCAAAAGCAAAGGAAAGAAATGGACAGAGAAGGGGCCATGTTGGTCCTGGCAGGTTAAAGATTCCAAAGACTTCAATTGGTTCAATCCCCTGTGGAGTATTCAACAGCCTTGTAAATCTAGAGCCTGAAGGAAGGGACCCTAGAGGCCATCAAATCCCAAACCTTCACTTTAAAGGTGAGGAAACCAAGGCCCACAGAGAAGTACAATGCCTTGGCCAAGGTCCAGCAGTTCATATCTGAGGATAAGATGTACGTGGTTTGCCATCTTTATCATTGCAGAGTTAGAGAGTCAATAAATATGGCAGGTATGAGGACATTTGTTCTTTCCCATGTCAGCAAATAGGGCTACGTGTCCATCCCAAGGGCTACACGTGGCCCTAGGCATGGACAGTCATGGTGAGGAGTGGGGTTGCTGGACAGGGAAGAAACTGAAGATTGTGGGAAGAGCAGAGGCTTGGGTGTTGGGAAGTGGGCAGGGACCGGTAACTAGAAGAGAAAATAAAGTCTTTGCCTTTGTGGCATTGGGGAGGTGACATCAGAAGAATGGAGGATTGTACAGAGACTTCCTGGCCTCACGTGAGAAGGTCCATCCTAGTCCTAGGAGGCATGAAGATCAGCAGGGAGCTGGAGGAAGAGGAGAAAAAGAGGTGGGAATAGGGAAGAGAGAAAGGGAAGGGAAGGGAAAGAGGAGTGAGAGAAGGGAGAGAGAGGAAAGGAAGTCGAAAATGGAGAGGGAGAGAGGTAGAATTACAGAGAGACAGAGACACATACATAGAGACAGAGACAGAGGAAAGAGAGAGAGAGAGAGAGAGAGAGAGAGAGAGAGAGAGAGAGAGAGAGAGAGAGAGAGAGAGAGAGAGAGAGAGACTGAGACTACCATCACAACCCATCCCCCCTTCAAGTGGAGACAGGCCAAGCCAAGACTTGAGGGAAGTGGGGTGGAAGCACAAAGGAGTCCTCAGATTCAAGACTGTGACTCAGTATTTAGAGGCTTTTTGGGCATGAATGTTTGCTCAAGCTCAGATTTCTGTTTGGTTTTTCTACTTTTAATAAAAATCTTTCTATGTAAAATTGTGACATATAGACTTAGCAGTGGAAAGTAAAGTTTCCAAAGCGGGGGCCAAGGGAGTGAGGACATTCTTCAAAGTACATCTGGGCCCTGTGTGTGTCTGATATGTGGGTAGCAGCGGCATCATTCCCATTTCCATATTTTAAGGTATATAAAGTATTTCTTTACAACAATGCTATATCAGATGACCTAGTTATTATTCCCCAATTTACAGATAAGAAAACTGAGTCTTAGAGAGATTAGTAGTTATAGCAAATGCTATTACTAAGAGTGCATATTATTGTACTTCATGGTTTTTAAAAAGCTTTCTTTTTAGAAGGGAAGGGGTGTGTGTGTGTGTGTGTGTGTGTGTGTGTGTGTGTGTGTGTGTGTGTGTTTGCAGATAAGGAAACTGAGTTCGGAAGAGGAAAATGACTTGTCCACTTGTCCATAGACACATAATAACCAACTAATAACTAATTAGCACATCCAGGTCTGCTGCACTTTTCACTAAACCACAGCTGCCTTAACACTAGTCAGATGCCTACTTAATAAATGCTAATTGATAGTTCATTAACAAATAACACATATGTCTTACTTTTTACTTTGCAAAGAATAAATATACATAATCTCATTTGAGTTTCACAACATTCCTGTATGGTAGGGAGGGCAAGGATGCTTCCCATTTTGCAGATGGGAAAACTGAGGCTTATAGAGGGGAAGAGACTTGTCCTTAGCTGGGTGAAAGGGGAAGAGGCATATCCAGAGCCAGGTTCTGGAGGTGGGGGAGGCTCAGGATTATCAGCTTAACTGGGGAGCCTAGGATTTGTTGCTACAAATTCAGGGCTAAGGAGTCCAAATCAGCGGTTCAACAAACCATGGGGAGCAGGAGAATTTTGAAAGTCCCAAATTCAATAAGAGATTATTCATCCCTCCTCCCTTCAACTACCCTGTCTTCCCTGAGGAACTTTACCCCATCTTCCATCTCTGTTCTACCTAGAAACAGCCTCTCTCCAACCCATGTCCAGAAGATGAGCTTGCCACTCTGTACTGCAGTCAGAAGGCAGACACTTAGGGCTCTCTCCAGGGCTTAACCCTAGCAAACGAACGGAATGAAAGCCCTCTTCCCCTTTAATCCCTCAAAAACAACAAGACAAGCAACAAAAGGAGTTCAAAAATAAAGAAAAAGGAAATAAAACTCAACAAGGAAAAAAGAATTTCAGAAAGACAATCAAAATTTTACAACCCTAAAAAGTGAATGAGTATTATAAGATGAAGAAAAGGAAGGCAACAGCTCCAGAACATGGGGACAATATTACCAATAATGACAATTCAACTCCAAGGAATGATGATAGAATGTCTGTAAGAAATCCCAGAGCAGTTTAGGAACTCTTTGTTGAAGAAACAAAGAAAAGAAGAAATAAAAACAGGGGGAAAAGAGTGAAGTGAAAACTTCATGAAGAATTTACAAAAACAAATGAAAGGGAAAGAATTGACTCTATTGAATGAAAGAAAGCTCATTAAGACAGATGGCAATCTAAAAAAGAGACTGATAGTTTTGGATTCTGAACTCAAAAATTAAGATGGAAGAAAGAATCCTCCTCCTGCCCCTCAGTGACTTGGAATATATGCCCTAAGAACCTACCTGAGACTCAGGAACTTGAAGGGAGTCATATAGCTAATAAGTGTTGGATCTGGGATTTGAACCCGACACCAAGCCCAGACCTTTATCTGTTTGCCCACTCTGCCCTTCTAGAGGAAAAAAAATACATAAAAGTAAAATCAAAAGACAACAAAATTGGAGGAATGCTTCCGGTCCTCTACAAATCAAAACCTTGAAGACAGACCATAGCAAGCTAACTCAAGGAATGTTGGTCTCCCAGAAACACAAATGATGAGCCAAAACACTGCATAATCCACTCCAGAAAATCATCCTAGAAACTTCCTAGGAGTTTTGGAAACATAGGGCAAAGAAGAGATCAATCGAATCCACAGGATGTTGGCTAAGGACTCCACGCTCACCTCACCCAGAAATGTAGTTTCCAAAATCCAGAGCTTTAAGATTAAAGAAAAAATCTTGCAAATAAGCAGAAGAAAACTTTTTACAAATGAAGGAAAAAAACCAGTCCAAACCATGCAAGACAATTTGGCAACTGAAATAAATTAAAGATTGGTATATGATACTTCAAAAAAGCAAAGGAAATCAGCAAAATAATATTTCCTAAGCCATTCGAATATAATATAGTCTAATAAAGCTAAGCTAAACCATAAATGAAAAAAGACAGTTTCATCTGGCATAAGGCATTTGAACTTCACTGCCCCTCCTATCCCGCAATCAACTTAAAACTGCACGGATACCCTTTCTCTTTTTCTTTCTTTCTTTCTTTCTTTTTTTTCTTTTGAGGGCCTCTGTCTGACTCTTTGTTCTCATTACAGAAACTGGGCACATCATCAAAGTTCAGTGTTCTAAGTGAGTCTCTATGATGATAAGTTGCAGAGAAGGTGCCAGTCTGTATTAGGAGAAAGAACCAGTCACAGGTCCAGTCCTTAGCCTGATGGTTCTTTGTCTTCTTTGTGTTACAGCAATCAAGCTGGTGAAGCCTAGGGATTCCTTCTCAGAAGCATGCTTTTAAATGCACAAAATAAAATACAGAGAATTACAGAGGAAACTGATGGCATTGAAATAGTTATTTAACAAATATATACAAAATAAATAAAAATACAATACAATGTAGATGATGTGAATTTGTGGGTTTCTAAGTCTCTCTGCATCTATTTGAGTTTGACATTACTGGTATAAACCCCAGCCTCTTAAACTGTGGTTCCATCTTATAACTGGATTTTCGGGCCACAAAATTATGGTTTATTATCCACATTTGATTTGTATACCTATTTTATATACCTATATGTCTGAGTTCACATAAAATTATTGGGCAAAAAGGGGTCATGAATGGAAAAAATTGAAGAAATCCTGGTAGAGAAGCTAGGGGATTGGACCTGAAGTCAGGAAAAACAGCCTTCAAATCCCACCTCTGACACTCCCCAGTGTTATGAAGACTTAACATATATTTGTAGGCAAGGTCTACAATTGTGCCATAGCATGTTGAGATCACATAAGATTCGTTTATAGATACCACCAAGAGACAATCATAACTAATGGTCAGGAAGTTATAAAACATGGAGGCAGCTGCTTGCCAAAGGAGCCCACCAGGGTCATGAATTATGTCCCTCAGACTCCAAATAGAAGAGAGCTTCCCTAGAAGTCCAACTTCTTCCCTAGTACCAAGGAAGGGCCAAAAATTCTGACATTTTCCAGGTGCCTGCGATGTGGAAGGAATAACAGTACATTAGTTCCTAGTACTACACCTAGTATTTAGACATTGGCTCCACCACTAACAGACTTCCCCTCTCAGACTTGAATCCTTCCTATCTCCAGGACTTTGCTCCCCTGCAACTGTACCCTCCCCTCCAAATTTAATTCTTTCATGGCTCCTAAAAGGTAGGCTTGGGTTTCCATGCCTTCAGTAGCAGTTAACTTTTTACCTCTGGAGCACAATCCATTTGTTCTCTAGTATTTTGCTGCCCATATCTCCAAAAGGTAAATTCCTCCTCTCAAGAGCCCATTAGCCCTGCTCCATCTCCAGGACTTCACGTCTTATTTCCAAAACATAAGCCTTGTCCCCAATACCTAAGCCTCTCTCTTGGTACCCTTTCATTTGCAGTGTTAGCCCTCAATACTTTTAGCATTGAACCCCCATTTCTACAACTCAGCCCTCCTTTTCTAGTACTAATTACTCAACTTTCAAGAAGTAGCATCAGCATTTGAAGAACTTAGATCTCCATATCCACTTCTGATATATATTATCTCTATGACTTTGGACAAGTCCCTTCCCCTTCCTGGAACCCAGTTTCCTCCTCTGTAAAATGAGGGGACTGCATTGGATGGCCTCTGAACTTCCTTTCTGCTCAAAATTTATGAGCCTATGACACCAAAGAAAATGCAGACTTTTTTTTTTTAAGTCCAATGGATTGGATGACTAAGAGATCATCCATTGGTCAGGCTATGGCACAATTGTAGACCTTGCCTACAAATATATGCTAACTCTTCATAACACTGGGGAGTGTTAGAAGTGGGATTTGAAGGCTATTTTTCCTGACTTCAGGTCCAGTCCTCTAGCTTCTCTATGAGGGTTTCTTAAATTTTTTCCACTCATGACCCCTTTTTGCCCAATAATTGTATGTGAACCCAGGCATATAGGTATACAAATCAAATGTGGATAATAAATCATAATTTTGTGGCCCCAAAATTCAGTTATAAGATGGAACCACAGTTTAAGAAGCTGGGATTTATACCAGTAATGTCAAACTCAAATAAATGCAGAGGGACTTAGAAACCACAAATTATCACACATTATCTACATTGTATTGTATTTTTATTTATTTTGTTAAACATTCCCAATGACATCAGAATCTTGTTGGGGCCTCACTGGGGAATTTTACTCGCCATGAGTTTGAAAACTTCTTCCCTACTCATGTAGCTTCAACAGCTACTTGATAAGCCAGAGGGTTTCCTAGGCTTAGAGGAACATGCTCCAACCAAAAACATTCTGGGCCTATCATTTGAGACCAGAGACCAAGACAATGCCCCTCAGATATCCTTTAATAAATCTGGCTTCAGATTCATAAAAATAAAAGAAAAGGAAAAAAGGAGGAGCGGGAGAAGAGAGAGAAAAAGAGAGAGACAGAGACAGAGACAGAGAGATAGAAGAGACAAAGAAAGAGATGAGGAGAGAAGCAGAGATAAGAAAGGAGAGAGAAATAGGAAGACAGAGATAGAAGAGAGAGAAAGAGAAATGGAGAGGAAAGCCAGAAACAGATAAACAAGATCATTGGTAAACACTGATGAAAAAACTAGATTTACAAAAGGTTGAGGAAAATAGTACATTGTGAGGAAATGGAGGGAAAAAGCAGGGTTCCTATCTTTTTCAAAAACTTGAGCAATGGAGAAAACAATTATGAAATAGGCCTTGTCCTCAAGGAGCTTGCATTCTATGGAGGAACAATAGGTTCCCCCCCCCCCCCAAGTATACACAAAATAAATAAATAAAAGGAATTTGATGCAGGAAGGACATTAGCAGTTACAAGTAGGAAGAAGCATCAGTTTAGAATTGGAAAAGATCTTAAAGGTTAACAAATCCAACCCCCTCATTTTACAGATGAGAAAACTGAGGTAAAGACACAATAAATTGGCCCAGGGTTACACAGCTAATAAGTGTCTAAGGTGGGATTTGAACCCAGGTCTTTCCCATCCTGAACATCCTGAATCCAGTGTTCTATTGACAATGATACAAATCTTTCTGAGGACTATTCAAGGTTTCATGTACAAGGAAGGTAGTGCTTGTAATCACCAAGACTTCAACTTTCCCCATCTGAAGTACCTAGCATCCCTTGTCACTAATATCATAACCAACAACAGTTGGCTTCTCGTTTCCAGGATTTCATTTATCATCTCTGGTATTTAGTTCCCTCGTTCCCCAAAACTAAGTAGTACTTAGCTTCCTCTATTCCCAGGAAAAATCCCAACTTTTTGAGAAGTGAGGGAGCCAGAAGGACATAGATGCCAGGCCTGGGTTGACCTCTGCCCATACTGTCTTTGTGTCTCTGAACAAGGCACTTCCTTTCTCAGTACTCCAGACGAAACCCTAAAAACATCAGACACAGAGGAGATGCCAGCCTGAATTGGGAGAGGGATTTTCTTCATCAAGAGTTCCATAGACCAATGAACTCAAAGTGTCAGCTCCAGAAAACCTTTTGACATTTCTATAGCTTTCAAGTCTGCAGTATATTTTACATATATTATCTTATTGGGGACCATAACAATATTATTAGATAGGTACTACCGGCAACTGACATTATTGTCCCCATTGTAGAATTATTGAAATTGAAGCTCAGGAAAGTTGCCCTGGATCACACACCTAGTTAGTGTCAGAGATCGAAGGCAAATTCAAGCCTTGCTGGCCCTAAGACTAGCGCGTTGTCTTCTACACTACACCAGGCATTTGGAAATGCTTTCATCTATAGAATGCAGGGGGGCAGCAGAAAGCTGTGCAGGTCCACCAAGTGGGCATCTGCAGCACTGCATTTAGCGGGTGGCCATGACCGCACCAGCAACATCCTCCAAAAGGAGCATGGCATTTGAAAAGATCAACGATTCAGCAAATGTCCTTCCTTTGCCTCCTTTCTCCAGGAACACTGTCAACATTGAACCTACTCCCAATCCCAATCTAGTCCCCTTCATACACTTCCCACTCATTGGCCATGGGGCAATATGAATGACTGGAGAATTGGGAAAGAGGTCCTATGTAGAAAGGTAAAAGGAGTTAGGATTAGTCAGGAGAAGGGGAAGACTGAGTTTGGGACTCAATAATTTAGGGAATACTGAGAGCCAGTGGAAAAAGCACAAGACTGCCAGCTAAGAGACCAACGATCTAGTCTTGGCTCTGTCACTGCTTTTCTGTGTGATCTTAGTCAAATAATTTCCCCTCTTTGCATCTTACTTTAGACAATAACCTTCAAGGTTCCTTCCAGATCTAAATTAAAAGACATTGAAAAGTGTTGTACAAATGAAATCAATGCAACAGAGTAGGAAGGAAAGCTGTCGAATGTCCCCTCCCTCATGTCTCCATCAAAAATCTCTAACAAACGTCTGAAATCCAAGATAAATAGGAAACACAAATATTTAAAGCAAAGTCAATAAGGCAACTTCCTTTGACTTGCTATTGAGACAGGACAGATTAAGCTTACACGCAACTAAATGGTCTCTGAAAACTGTTGGATAGATGATGAAGGGGTGGGGCTGGACTCTTTTCCCATGAGTATCTTGAAGAAGAACATAGATTCCCCTTTGGTTCAGACATAATTTAATTTAGATTTGCTAATCATCTTGGAAAGCAAGAGATTGAACTAGAACAAAACTTCTTAAACAGTGTGTCACAACTCCATATGGGGTTGTGTAACTGAATGTGGGGGTTGCAAAATTATGATTTATCATCACTAAATATTTGACTTGTAAGTCTATTTTATATAATTATATACCAGGGTTGCCTAAAAAGTTTTCAGGAAAAAGGGGTCGGGAATGGAAAAAGTTTAAGAAGCCCCAGCCAAGAAGACCTTGGGAGCTCTTGTCATCTCTAAAGATTATATAGTCCTAGAATGAAACCCTTCAACACAAACAGCAAAAAGTGAGAATTACCTGTGGGGCTGAGTCATCTTGACTGGGAACCACACTTGGTCTCTGTATAAAAGGAAAATAAGGACCTCAGGCAGCTGTCTCCTTCCTGTTAAGAATCAAGCTAAATCTGCTCACTCTGTAGGTTCTTTGGACTGTTCTAATTCTGACATCACGAGTGATGTCATAAATTCCCTCGGGACAGAAGGGAATCTAGAAGCAAGAGGATCAGCTCATTGGCTGGCCAGCACTAGGAGTTTCCAGACTCCCCAGAACTTACTACTTTGTGGAAGGAGACAGAAAAGGTCCAACATAGGTGACTACATTGTCATCTCATTCCTGTAGTCAAAACACCTCCAGGGTCTAGCTCTGTATACAGAAAGTACTTAATCAATGTTTGTTGAATTGTACTGACATTCAACTGAACTCATTTTTTCTAAGCTTTTTAATATTTACCACAGTCTTTCTTTGAAACAAGATAGAGAGGCAAAGGACAAACATATTTAGGTCTTTGGGTCAAAAAGGGAAAGAGGGCCAAGGTCTGTGATCAACAGAGACAGAATTCCTGGTGAGGCCTAATTACTCCACGGCCCCAATTCCTGCCCCCTGCCTCACACTGCTGTCCCCCAAGAGTCTGAGTTCTGAGATGGCTTCTCAAAGCTTTGGAGGGAGCCAGGAAGCCTGTCGGCGTAGGTTGACCTCACACACAGGCACATCTGGTAGAGTCTGAGGCTTGCCTGGAATGTTCTACCATGGCCAGCCCCATTTCTCCCTTACTGATGTCTAAAAGTCTACCCTGGAGAGATTTAGGGGGGTAAGAATTACCCTCCCTCTATTAAAATGTGACAGCCCTCCCCTCCCACCTCTAGGGCAGAGAAACATGGGGGGGAACCTTAATTACTTCTCGATGTGGATGAGTATCAGGATTCCCTGTGACAGGTAAGACAACTCCCTCCCTGTCCTGTGCAGAGCCACCCCTCTCTCCCAATAGCCCAACACACACACACACACACACACACACACACACACACACACACAGGCTTGGAAAGAAGGTCTGAGGAATTTCAGGACACAATATAAGAACTGGACCAAGTGCTTGATGTTATTTGAGGTATAGCACTGAATATTGGGGTTCAGTCACGTGAAGAATTCACAATAGTCGTTCTCTTTGGCAAAAGGTATATTTATTTATGAGGTACAGATAGAATGAAGAGATGCAACAGAGACATCAGGAAAGGTAAATATGAAATAGGTTTGGGAGAGTATATGGTTAGAAACCATGAGGAAGGGAGGTGAAGAAAGACACCATCAGCCAGAATGCTGTGATGGGCTAACCCAAAATGGATTCAGCAAAGATGGCATGAGCCATGGGCAGATTTATAGGGAAATTTAACCTTGGGGGTTTAACATAACTTGGCTTTCTGATTGGATACAGTAAGGTGGGGTTACCCAACATCTCCACAGGGGGTGAGCCTGGAAGGTTGAGCTGATCCCCATCAGTGCCCTTCCCTGCTTGCTTCAGGTAGTATTCTTATCAGTATTTCAGGCTTTCTCTGCCAACCCATCTAGTGACTAAGGACCTCATCATGACGGGGACACAAAATGGACCAAAACTCAGTCCCTCCCTTCAAGGAGCTTACAATCTAATGAGGGAAGGGGATAACATGCAAACAAATATATACAAACAAGCTCTATAAAAGGAAATAATGAACAGAGGGAAGGGACTGGAATGAATAGAAGTTGGGGAAACCTTCTCGAAAAAGATGAGATTCTATAAATTGTGGTATATTGTGAAGTCCGGGCTAGCTCCCTGAAGGGCTCAGAATCAGCCAGAGTCAGGATAAGCAAAAATCCTTGTGCCATGTTGGGCACCAAAATGTGATGCTCTCTTTTCTCTAGATTGTAATCCTTCTCTGGGAGGCAGGTCTCTTGGGGAGTTTCTGGAACCTCCTCCTGCCTTAGTTTCAGTTTAGTTCAATAATCCCAAAATGCAGCCAGGAGTTAAAGTCCAGATCCTATATTGTGTCCTTCAAAGTCGTGAATCTTTTTCCTATCAGAATGTCTCCACCCAGCTTCAGTCTCTAACTCCCTCTGCATCCAAAGCTTCCAGCCAGCATGAAGGTAGACATGGGAATGAATCAGACTCTGCCACCAAGAGTGTGGGATTGTGGGTTTCCTAGAATTCAATCCTAGTTGTGAATCTCCTGGAAGTCCATGATCAGGCTTTTCCTTTAGACTTGTGAATCTGCTGGACTTGCGAATCCACTGAATCCTACCTCTGTATCTCCTGGAGCTTCTCTGAAGTTCTCCTGGGAAGTCCTCTCCTTGCCCAATCCAGACTGACTTCCCCACTCAATGTTGACTCTTTTTATCCTCCCAGAGAATGGGCTTGTGGGAACTCCTTACAGAACCAATGAGCAAACTCCTTTAAAAGTGTAAACTCCTTTAAAGGTTTGAACTCCTTTAAAGGTGTGAACTCTGAGCTAGAGAATTGTTAAGTATCAGACAACTAATTTAGCACCTAGTAACAATCCTAACAGTATATGAATATTATGGAATATTATTGTTCTGTAAGAAATGACCAACAGGATGATTTCAGGAAGGCCTGGAGAGACTTAGATGAACTGATGCTGAGTGAAATGAGCAGGACCAGGAGATCATTATACACTTCAAGAACGATACTATATGATGATCAACTCTGATGGATGTGGCCCTCTTCAACAGTGAGATGAACCAAATCAGTTCCAATAGAGCAGTAATGAACTGAACCAGCTACACCCAGTGAAAGAACTCTGGGAGATGACTATGAACCCCTACAGAGAATTCCCAATTCCCCTAATTTTTAAAAAAATTTTTTAAAATTAATTTTATAATTATAACTTTATTTTGACAGTACATATGCGTGGGTAATTTTTTACAACATTATCCCTTGCACTCCCTTCTGTTCTGAATTTTTCCCTCCTCTCCACCCCCTCCTCTAGATGGCAGGCATTCCCATACATGTTAAATATGTTATAGTATATCCTAGATACAATCTATGTGTGCAGAACCGAACAGTTCTCTTGTTGCACAGGAAGAATTGGATTCAGAGGGTAAAAATAACCTGGGAAGAAAAACAAAAATGCAAACAGTTCACACTCATTTCCCAGAATTCCTTTTCTGGATGTAGCTGATTCTGTCCATCATTAATCATTTGGAATTGGATTAGCTCTTCTTTATGTTGAAGATATCCACTTCCATCAGAATACATCTTCATACAGCATTGTTGTTGAAGTGTACAGCGATCTTCTGGTTCTGCTCATTTCACTCAGCATCAGTTGATGTAAGTCTCTCCAGGCCTCTCTGTATTCCTCCTGCTGGTCATTTCTTACAGAGCAATAATATTCCATAACCTTCATATACCATAATTTACCCAACCATTCTCCAACTGATGGACATCCATTCATCTTCCAGTTTCCAGCCACAACAAAAAGAGCTGCCACAAACATTTTGGCACATATATGTCTCTTTCCCTCCTTTATGATCTCTTTGGGATATAATCCCAGTAGTAGCGCTGCTGGGTCAAAGGGTATGCACAGTTTGATAAGTTTTTGGGCATAGTTCCAGATTGCTCTCCAGAATGGCTGGATTCTTTCACAACTCCACCAACAATGTATAGTCCAATCCCTCTGTTTTTGTCCGCCTGCATTTTGGATTTCCTTCACAGGCTAATTGTACACTATTTCAAAGTCCGATTCTTTTTGTACAGCAAAACAACTGTTTGGACATGTATACATATATTGTATTTAACATATTTAACATGCATTGGTCAACCTGCCATCTGGGGGAGGGGTAGGGGGAAGGAGGGAAAAAGTTGGAACAAAAGATTTTGCAATTGTCAATGCTGAAAAATTGCCCATGTGTATTCTAGTTGAGACTTAAAGGAACTCTAAGAAATCAGTTGTTGAGACCCTAGATATCTTAGAGAATCAGCCAGAGTCAGGATAAGCAAATGTCTTTATTCATGGTCTCTTAAGGTCTCAGTTAGGGGATTAGATCTAGGAATCTCCACACCTCCTTCCTCTCTCTCCATGGCCCAAGAATGATCCTCCTCCTTCTACTCCATCCGCTGATCTCTCCTCCCTTCTCTAACCACACCCACAGATGGAGCCAGCAAAGAGTTGAGTAGGGTCATCCTCCAAACATGTTAATAGAGAATTGTCCAATTAGTAATTAGCCTCAAGTGCTAGGTTAAGTGCATCTGCTCAGTTCTAGCCCTTTACAGTCAATAATCAGAGTAGAGGAGAGAGAGAGAGTATTCCAGGCCTAGGAGACAGCCAGAGAAAATGGCCAGAGTTGAAATGGAGGATCTTTTTGGTAGAAGAGACAGGAGACCCGTGTCATGGATTGGAGAGTATGCATTGCAGAGTAAAATCTAAGAAAACTGGAAAGCAGGCCAGGGTTCGGTGATGAAGGATTTTGAATACCAAACAGAGCTTTTTGTATTTGCTCCTGAAGCAATAGGGAGCCACTGGAGTTTATTTGACATGATAGGAGCTGCACTTTAAGAAAATCACTTCTGTGTGGAATAGAGGATGGACTGGCATAGGGAGAAACTTGAGGCAGGAGGATTAGCTCCACCTCCCATTCCTGTTATTGCAATAGTCCAGGTTCAAGGTGATAGGGCCCAGGACCAGAGTGGGGGCAGCCTCAGGACAGGGAAGAAGGTGGCGCCCTTTACAGTAATAGGGAAGGTAGACTGCAAGGGAAGGTTTAAGGAGAAAGACAATGAGTTCTGTTGTGGAGAAATTGAGTTTAACATGTCTTCTTGTTCAGTTTTGATCAAATGCCTGTGACCCCATTTGGGGTTTTCTTGGCAAAGATACGGGAACGGTTTCTTTTTCCAAGATGAGGAAACTGAGGCCAATAGGGTGAAGTGACTTGTGTAGGTGGCAACAGCTAGAACATATATTAGGTGGGATTTGAACCGGGTAAGAGTCCTCCCGACTCCAAGATCTCTCTCCATTGTGCCCCCTAGGGCCCCTTAAAATATCTACTAGAGATCTAATTCAAGATGGCTGAAAGGCAGTTGGATACACCAGATTGGCCAACAGTGGAGAGACTGGGACAGGGTAGATATGGCGTTTTTAATCATCAGGGTAGAGACGGCAACGGAATCTGTGGGAGCCGAGGAGATCACTAACTACAGTATCGTAAAGACCGGGGACCAGATTTCCAGAAGGAATGGTCTGGGGAAGGTTCAGTAAAAGAGGTGATGCAGGAGCAGAGAAGGCTAAAAGCGGAAGTGACCTCTGAGGTCATTCATTTGGAGGAAATGACCTTAAGACCTGGGAAGGGAAATGACTTATTCAGGGCGCTGATGCTGAGGCGAGCAGCTACGAAAGGAGCTTTCGTTCCTTTTTTGCTTCTCTGAGGAACAAATTGAGGTTCAGAGAGGGTCAGTAGCGAGGTTCAGGCCACCTAGGGAATACAAATATAGAAGTAGAAGGTGTCTCGGAGGTCAGCTAGACCAACTGCCACACACGAGCTAACTGAGGCCTGCAGAAGGATGGTGATGGACCAGGGAGGGCAGGCCTAGGTCTCTGACACCAAGGTAACCTTCTCTTCCTCCCCACCCCACCCCCACCCCCCTCCCCATCCTCAGAGTCCACCATGCGCCGGCGCGGCGAGGGCACAAGCAAGTCCTTCGGTTCGGCCACGAGCGCCGCCGAAGACAACGCGAACGAGCGCGCTCCCGCCCTTCACGTGCTTCGGCGGCGGCGTCGGGCGGTTCGCCTCCGGCCCCAGGGCCTGCGCCAGGCCCGGAAGAGGGCGTGGTTCCGGGTCTTCCGTCGTTGGTCTGGGCCCCTAGGCGGGCAAACGCCGCTGCGGCGGCGGCTGCAGCAAGGGTTGGGGCTGGGGCAGGAGCTGGAGAGAGATCGAGGGCGGGGCGGCGATTCGGAGCTGGAGCGAGGGCGGGGGGAGTCGAAGAAGCGAGGGCGGGACGACTCGGAGGAGCGAGGGCGGGGAGGTTTGCAGCAGGAGCGGAGGCGGGGCTCGGGGGAGGAGCAAGAGCGAGGGCGGGTTTCGGAGCAGAAGCAGAAGAAGGAGCGAGGGCGGGTCTCAGAGCAGAAGCAGAAGCACAGGCAGAAGCACAGGCAGAGGCAGAGGCAGAGGCAGAGGCAGCAGCAGCAGCAGCAGCAGCAGCAGCAGCAGAAGCTGGAGCCCCAACAGGAGGTCAAGCTGGAGCCCTTGCAGGATGAGGGGGGAGGGCGGGGCCCGGGGCAGGAGCAGGGGCAGGGGCAAGAGCAGGAGCAGGGGCAAGAGCAGGAGCCGGAGCAAGAGCAGGAGCGAGGCCAGGTCCCGGAGCAGAAGCTGAAGCTGAAGCACAAAAAGAAACAGAAGCATAAGCAGAAGCAGGAGCAGGAGCAGGAGCAGGAGCAGGAGCGAGGGCGGGTCTCGGAGCAGAAGCGGGAACGGGAGCAGGAGCGAGGGCGGGTCTCGGAGCAGGAGCCCAAGCGAGGGAGAGTCTCGAAGCAGAAGCGAGGGCGCGTCTCGAAGTTGGAGCAGGAGCTGGAGCGAGGGCGGGGTTCGGGGCAGGAGCAGGAGCTGGAGCTGGAGCGAGGGCGGGGCTCGGAGCAGGAGCAGGAGGGAGGGCGGGGTGAGTCGGGGCAGGAGCAGGAGCGAGGGCGGGGTTCGGGGCAGGAGCAGAGGCGGGGCGTGCGGAGGAGAATTCTCTGGCGAGTGCAGCGGCGGCGTCGGCGTCGGCGTCGGAGGCGCAGCGCGACCCGGACCCCGGACCCTCTGCCTTGGGCCGAGGTCGGTATCGTTCCGTCCTGGGTGAACCGAATGCTGACAGCTAGCGCGATGGCTAGCCGGCAGGAGGAGGAGGAGGAGGAGCCGTCGACGTCGGGGACCCAGCAGGACGCGGTCCCGGGGCCATCGCCCAAAGGTACGCCTTGGAAGCGGAAGAGGAAGCCCCTGCCGACTCCGCCGCCTGCCGAGCCCAAGGTGGAATCCGTGCAGGTGACCAACCGCAGCGTGGTGGCCTGGCGCAGCAAGGCCGAGTGGGAGCAGGTCATGGTCTACCTCTTCTGCTCGGACCCGGAGCTGCAGCGCCACGCGCTCAATCGAGTGTCCGCCTGGAAGGGCAGGTCAGTGCGCGGCGGGGGGCGCGCCCCGGGCCAATAGGCCGGCTGGCTGGCGCGGGGGGGAGCAGGCAGGCAGAAAGGCGGGAAAGTGGGAAGGAGGGAGGCGGGGGAGGGGCAGCCCGCTAGGGACTGCGGGGTAAGGCAGGGCCTAACAGGGGGCTGGGAGGACGTGGTGTGGGCGGGCGTGCACGCTGGGCTCTTGATCTTCCTCGAGGCGTCTCCCTCAGACCAGAACCCCCAAATTGGAGACAAAGGAGCTCCCCCGATGTCTAGGGGAGAGCAACTCCCTAAGTGTCCGATT
This sequence comes from Sminthopsis crassicaudata, assembly GCF_048593235.1. Classification (NCBI taxonomy): domain Eukaryota; kingdom Metazoa; phylum Chordata; class Mammalia; order Dasyuromorphia; family Dasyuridae; genus Sminthopsis; species Sminthopsis crassicaudata. Next base: position 64,332,180 of record NC_133623.1, on the reverse strand, counting down.
GGAATTCGCGAGGGGGGCCTCCCGGGGCTTTGTTAGACCGGCCCAAATAATCTAAGGGCTTGGCAGCGTCCCTAACATGTATTGAACCCCTCATCCCTCCAGGAGCAACCTTCGCTCCCCCAACCTCTTTATACAAGTTACATTATCTTCCTTTTCTCACTTTGGCGTCGCCCCTCCCTCAAGCCCAATTCTGTTCGGGACCCTTAAAATGGGGATAAAAAAGTGCCCCCCCCCACCCACAAAGATTATGGGAATATGGCCCCATGAATCTCTGATTGGTTTGGGACCCGCCCCCTTCTTTGTCACACCCAACCCGTGTTATAAATGTCGGCGTCTGCAATGCGGCAATTTGGAGACCGTACCCCGCATGCTCCCAGAAACAAACCAAGATGTCATCCTTGCTCAGACCAGCCCCCCTCCCACCTGCTCTTGCTCTTCCCTCCTCCCACCTGGGCTAGAAGCCCCAAAGCTGAGACAAAGGAGCCCCCCCGACATCCGCGACTGAGGAGGGGTATGGGAGAGAATGGTCTCTTATCTCTGATTGGTCACTGCTCGAGGTCCCGCCCCCATCTTTGTCCCACTGGGTCCCTATTATACTTGTAGTTCTGAAGTGCGTCAGTGCTGCATTGCGAACCGTACCCCGCATGCTCCAAAAACAAGGCTTATGTCATCCCTTCCCAGACCCCGCCCCCTTCCATCTCAACCCTCCTCCCCTCTCCAACTTCTCCCTCCCACCTGTGCGTTGCCCGGACCCCCGCACCCGAAGCGGAGACAAAGCGGAGAATGGGGGGGGGGAGGTGGATGGACCCCATGAATCTGTGATTGGACTCTGCCAGGGGATCCGCCCCCTTCTTTGTCCTACCCGGCCCGTGTTATACTTGGGTTCTGCGGGCATCTGCAGTGCCGCAGTGCGCATCGGACCCCGCATGCTCGGAAAGGAAGCTTTATGTCATCCCTGCTCAACCCCTCCCCTCCCCTCTCAGAGCTACTCCCCCCTCCTCACTGACTCCCTCCTCCCACCTGCGCCTTCGCTTTTCCCCTGCACTGCAGTCTAAGCTTGAACCCCCAAACCGGAGACAAAGAATCCCCCCACCCCGAGAGGAGGGGAGGGTTTGAATAGCCCCTTAAGTCCTTGATTGATTCCTTTCCGAGGACCCGCCTCCTCCTTTCTCCTCCCCAGCCCCTGTTTTCAATGGGTCTTTCTAGCATCTGCAATGCGACAGTGGGCAATGCGCGCTCCCCCCGCCCATCTTTTCCAGAACAATCTGCAATCCCTACTTGAGTCTCTCCCTCCCGCATCCACATTTACCCCTGTATACAATGAATCCGTAAATACGCTGTTGCACACCCGAAGCTGGTGGAAGGGGGCTTGGAAGAGCAGCAAGTGCACCCATCCCCCTCGTCTTACAGAAAAGGGGGAAACAGGTGGTGGTAGGGAGGGGCATGCATCCTAACTGTAGAGCTGAAAAGAACCTCAGAGGCGGGGAAACTGAGGCCACCCAGAGGTAAAATAATTAGCCCCAGGTCTCATGGAGGACTTCAGTCAATCAGTAAACATTGATTAAGCTCCTGCTTTGTGCCAGGCACTGTGCTGAGCTCTAGGGATACAGGTCCCGATAAGAACAAAACCAGTTCCCCTCCCAGGGTAAGAGAATTTCCAGATTTCCAAATTTGGAATTCCCAATTTCCAAAAGGAAACCGAAAGGGGGTGGAGGGAGAGGGCCAGCAAAGTCCCAAAACAATGGGGCTGGGGAGGAAAAGGACACCCCCGATAATTGACTTGCCCAGAGTCAGTCACACAAGTAGTGAGAAACAAAGGTTGCCATTTGAGCTCATGTCTTCTTCCTTCCAATTGTATGTACCATGGAGAGACAAAATCAGCAACAGGCCCTTAATAGCTGACATTCTGTCTGGGAAGCAACAGGTTCCTACAATTATCTAGAATTTACAGGCTGCATTAAGCTTTTTTTTTTTTTTTTTTTTTAAATATATATATATAAACAAAGTTCTTATTTCTGTACAGGCTGCATTAAGCTTTTTTTTTTTTTAATATATATATAAACAAAGTTCTCATTTCTGTACAGGCTGCATTAAGCTTTTTTTTAATATATATAAACAAAGTCATTTCTGTACAGGCTGCATTAAGCTTTTTTTTAATATATATAAACAAAGTCATTTCTGTACAGGCTGCATTAAGCTTTTTTTTTTTTTTTTTTAATATATATAAACAAAGTTCTCATTTCTGTAGTTTCCAAGCATCTCTTTAAGGGCTGCACATGGGGAAACTGAGGCAGTCAGGAAGTGGCAGGGGCCAGATTTGCACTTAGACTCAAGGGCCAGCTCTTACTTAGCACACCCCTAACAGCTGCAGATGTGGCTGGGGATTGTCTAGGTGAAGGAGGAGGGCTGGCCATGGGGAAAGCATGATAAAGGGGACAAAGAGCTGACTTTGTCACCTCTGGTGTTTATAATGTGTATGTCCTTGGTCACTTAGCATTCCTAGGTCTTATTCTCCCCTCCTCCCCCCCCAAAAAAAACCCCAAAAAACAAAAAAAAAAGGTTGGCCCTATCTGGGGAGAAATGGTGCCTTCTGATCACCTGAGTATTCAGAAAGGTTTCCTAAGCTGGGTGATGAGGAAAGACAAAGATTTTAACTGCTTAGATTCCTCTGAGGGGCATGTGCACAGTTAAGCCTAACAAGATTTTTCATCTTGTCTAATAGCAGAATATGAAAACAGAATTGAGGGGTTAATGGAAGGGGGAAAGAGGATTCAAATAGAGAGGACTAATAGAATTAGAGAATAGAAAAGAAATCTTCAAATCTCACAGTGAAAAGAGAGCTGCTCTTTTATCTGAGGGAAAGTCCCATCTCTGACATTGATTCATTGGCTTATGAGTCACCTCTCTGCGCCTCGGTTTCCCTCTCTGGCCTTTGAGATCTTTTCCAGCTTGACCAAAGAGACATCTAGTGCTATTGAGGTGTCGTAAGTTAGAACGGTAAAATGCAGTTTTGGAGCGGCCTTTAGAGAGGCCCTTGAGGGCCCGCTGAGCTGGTGGGAATCTTAGAGATGACAAGGGTTGACTCCCTAGGAGTTGAATTCATGTTCTCTATCAGCTAAAATGGCTACATGCGGGCTTAGGGAGGGGCAGCCATTGTGAGTTCCTTATGAAGGAAGCCTTCCTTCCCCCCTCTGCAGAGGCCCCCCCCTCCCTTTCCCCTTCCACCCCCGCATTTGTTCTTTCTCTGCTTCTAATCCTTGGTCTGCAGAAGTCTCTAGGCAACTGAGGGTTGCTAAGGCAACCAAGAGTTGCTAGGCAGTCAAGCATCACTGCCTTGGTCTTCTCTCTTTCCCTCTCTGGCTCCCCTTCTGGAGAGCAGGGACAATTACTTCTGTTTCCTTTGAGGGAAAGGGAGGGGGCAGGAGCCCAAGAGTTTTGTGTGTGTCATGAAAGCCCTTGGCCGAGGTGCTGCTCTAACGGACTCTACCCCTTCAGGTGCAGCAACAACCTCCCCCTGGCTGTGGCCTGCACAACCGATCTCGTGCTTTGCAAACTTCTGGATGGGACCTCCTCCTTGGGGACCCAGGAGCTCGTGCTCCTCTATGGGATGGCCTTGGTCAGGTAAGCCTGCTGGGCCCCCGAGGGCCTCCAGAACAGCAGGGAGTGGGGAGCAGCTCCACAGCTCTAGCTGCTTCTTGCCTGTGTGGTCTGGACTAAGGCACTTCCCTTCCAATACACAGTATCTTCTCTCACTTAGCTTTAGCCCCTTCCCAGTTGCCAACAAACATGGGCAAGCTTCCCCAATAAACCCTCACTTGATTCTTCTTAAGCTGCCATCTTTTTCACTGCCAAAGTCCAGGAAAACCCAGTAACATTACTCTCCCTTGTCATCCATTGCAGTGTGACTAGATTTCATTCCTTTTCCCAAAGTCCCCACTGATCTCTTAATTGCCAAAGTGCCTTTTCTCTTGGTGCTGGGCACTTTTGGCCTGACTAGTCACCCTTTTCTCTATCGGCTGCTGGGAGCCCCATCCTCGTTCCCCGTCTCACTGCTCCTAAATGTGGCCAGCCCTCAAGGCCCTCTCAGCTCCCAGGCAGAGGAGGCACTGTTGCTCCTTCTTCCCCTCCCTCCAGTCCTCTGGCTCCTCCCCCTCTCCCAATTGGGCAGCTGTAGGAGCTTCTCAAGGTTCGGCCCCTCTCTAAGGGTGTCTTGCACACAGCAGCTGAAAGGATTTGGCTAAATCTGAGGTCTGATCATGGCCTCTTCTCTCCCGCCCCAGGTTTGTTAATCTTATCACTGAGCCGAAGCAGAAGATCATCAACATCCCTTTGCGCCGCCTGGCCCACGAGGTATGAGCTCACCACCCCCATCTTTCCAGGGGCAGGCCTGAGGCAGAGGGACAGACAAAGAGAGAACAGGAAGGTTGGAAGGGGCAAAGAAGGCCACTGATTTAACCTCCTACCTAGAGCAAGAATCCTTTCTATACCTTCTTTGGTGTGGGTAAGATGATCCAGTGAGTTTCTGAAGCCTTCCGGAGATGGGGAGCTCGCTCCCTTTAGAGCCAGAAACAATTCTCATTGCTTGGAAGTTGATCCTGAGGATGAACCAGAACCTACCAGAACCTACCTCCGCTCTCCCATCCCACGAGTCTGGGTTTGAGAATCCCGGGAGTTCATGGGAAAAATTGCAGCTCACTCCTGGCCCACTGGGCCCAGAAGTCCCAGCTGTAGCGGAGCCTTCTCACCCATTCCGTAGTAATGTTCTTGGCACAGCAGAAGTGAGGCAGTACGAGGAAAAAGAAGGCAGAGCCCCCAAGGTGTCCCGGCCTCATCCGATAGGCATTTCCCATACTAGAGTAGAAAGAGATGGGCAAGGCCCCCTGGCCTAAAGGGTATCTGCGGATAGATAGGCCCTGGGCGTGCAGTGTTTCCTAGGGAAACTGCCAAAGTAGGCTCTTCTTGGTAAGGAAAACTGAAGCTTTCATGGGCTCCACATCCTTTGGGAGCTTTCTCCCCCTTCTCTCTTCCATTTCTCCCCTTCCCCTTCCTCCCGGGTCTCTTCTCTCCCTGTTGCTGTTTCTTTCCCCCACCTCCCTTTCCTCTGTCTCGCCCTCCCTGGCCTTCCCTCTCCCATCGCATCTTCCGGTCTCTTCCCACCAGATGCACATCCCAGAATGGGTTGTGAACCTTCGCCACAGTTTGACTCACAGAAATCTCCCAAGACTGACTACCTGCAGAAGAGGTGACATTTTCCCCTTTGGAAGAAGTGGAGCTGGGCTTGGGGGTGGGTTTGGGCCCCTCTGCGTTGGGGATGAGGGGGGGAGTTTTCCTTGCTCTTTGGAGGGTGGGACTTAAGGGAGTAGGGTGGAGGAGAGCATAGACCTGTAACCGTTTCTCCTGGCTGGACTGGCCTTCAGAGACTGGGTGGCAGAAGCCCTTGGCTTCCAGGTAGGGCCTGATGATTCTGCCTTCTTGCTCTGTCTTCCGTAGGCTGCGAATTTGTCTTGGAGTGGCTCCGTCGGACCTATTGGTGCCGTCAGCTGGGGAATGACTTGGGTGAGCCCTGGGATTCGGGAGTGTCTATCCGGGAGATAGAGATGGCGAAGTCCGAAGATGGAGAGCGGGTGGTGGAGCTCGAAGAAGAAGAAGAGGAAGAAGAGGAGGACGTGGAGGAGCTCCCCCGGGAGGCACCTCTTTCCACAGAGGCTCGCAGACAGAGGAACGTGCACGGTATGGCTCACACGGGGAGGAAGAGGGCGCCGGGCACAGGCCAGGCACACCAGGGAAGTAGTCCAACCAAGAAACTGTTGAGGCCCAGAGGAGAAAGGAGATTTGCCCAAGGTCACACAGCGAGTGACCAATGTAAAGCCCATTAGCATGGGCCGGACAGTCGTCTAGTCCCTCCTCCTTGTGTTAAACAGAGATACAGCCGTGTGGTCCCCGGCCAGCTAGTGAGGGAGCCCCATTGCTGCTAGGAGCAGAGCCTGGGCCCTCTGTCTCTGCATGCATCCAAGGTGGGCAGGGCCCCCAAGCATAGGGCTAGAGCTGTTGGCCAGTAGCCCCTTCCGTTGAATTTCCATTTGGCTTGAAGGTGTCCGCTGTGGACCTTAAATAATAAGGCTTTTGGTCATTTTTCTTTCTTTAGAAAAAATCCGGAAACTTCTGGTGTCCTATGGAGAACAACAATTTAAGGTAAATAAGCTTGACACACACTGCCGCCCACCTGCTTCAGGGGAGGCGCCGTTTGACAGCGCCTGGATTGGGCCAGCCGGAAGGATAGAGAACGGTGTGGTCGCATGGTTACCGGTGTGTGGAAAGTTCTAGACAGGGGCGAGCCCGCCAGCTCCCAGGATGCTCTGGACAGTCATTTTAGTCGGGGCAGACTCGGCTCTTGTGGTCAGAGTCACAGTGGGGGGGGGGGGGGCCTCAGGGTGTGCTGGGAAATAGGGGCTAGTGCTGAGTTGGACACATTGGGGGACCTTTTGGTCCTTTCTCTTAGGGTATGGCTCTTCCTAACTCCTGTGCCAACCCACATTGTACACAGAGGGCACTGTGACTGCCTCTTTTCCCAAGGGGAGGGATTCCATCTTTCCCCCCACTTTTTTGCTGCCTGAACTTAACTACAGCAGTAGATAATGGGCCAGCCTTGACAGCCTGTCCCCTGAACCCAGGCCAGGGCACTGGCAGTTGGGTGTTGACCCAGGCATCACATAGTGCAGGTACTTCCTGTGTGGCTAGTCCTTCTTTGTCAGGAGTGCTCCGATGGCCTTTGAGCTCCGGCCTGTCGTCCAGGGCTCACTCCCCGGCGGCCGATCCCTGAGCTGGCCCTCTTTGCTAACAGGTGATCCGGCGCTCCAGGCAGCTGCCCAAATCTATGAAATTGTGGACCAAATCCACCCGCGAGGTGGAACGTTTGGTGGGCCGCCTGAAGAAGCTGGCCAAGGAGAACCGGTATGGGGGGCATCAGGGAGTGAGGACTGGGAGCTTGGATGTGAATCCTGCATCCTCTGGCACTTTTTCTGTGTTTGATCTTCCCCTCCTTGGGCCTATTTCCTCATCAGTAAGCTGAAGGAGATAAAGCCTTCACTCTTAGTAGCGGAGTAAACTTGGTTCGACTCGGCTTCCTCCTTTGTAATTTTTAGTAAGGAAACTCACCCTAGAGTTTCCCAGGGGGTGCCACCCTTTCCCTTTAGGCCCAGGGACCCTGCCAGCTATAGGAATCAGAGCCAGAATCTGGAGAACAGCCAAGTAAGACAGGTGGAATCCAGAAGCTGTGTAGCCTAGGGCTGCGGCCTCTGCCTCTCTGGGCCGTGCCCGTTGGCCCCTTGGTCTCGTTCATGGATTGGTGTGAATGTTGTCTTTCGGGCCCGGGCCAACCTCCTGGGCCTTGGGCCACTTCCTCCCAGGGGTTGAGGCCAGTCCCCTTCTAACCGAGCCAGCAGGGCTGCAAAGGAGGCCTCAGCCTGCCCCCCCCAAGGTTGGCAAGCCTGGTATATTTTTCCTATTGCAGAAATTATATGATGGACACCCTGCTTGATGAAGGCTTCCTCATTCCTACTATTGAGCAGCTGGAAGCTCTGAAGATTCAGCCAATAGGTGCGGGCTTGTGGGCCCAGGAACAGTTTCAGTACTCCCTCCGCCCCTCTCTGGGCTGATGTGGCTGGGCTGTGCCCCCCACCCCGACCATTGCCTCGGGTGCCAGACCGGGCCCTTCTGCCGGAGAGCTGGCAGGTTGAGTGGTCCTCGGTTGTCTCCGCCACACACACACACCCCTTCTCAGGATCTGATTGCAAGGGGCTTCTCTTTTACTGCCCAACAGGCAGCTGGGGGGGGGGGGGGGAGAAAGGAGCTGAACTTGGCCCAGGGACCTGTGGGCTGGGGATGGCTGCCCACCCGTGGCTGTCCTGGGACAAGTAGGCCTCGTGTGCGGGTGCTGAGCTGCCCTCTTTCTCTCGTTCCTGCTTTCACCCATTAGAAGTCGTGAATCTGGTGAGCCTTCTGATGCCACGCGCCTTCTCCACCTTCTGGCAGCCCCTGCTCAAGGGCTTGCAGTCCCAGTCTTTCATGCAGACCCTGCTGGAGAAGATGCTCAGAGCTCTGCCGGTTTGTGGCGAGACGGGGATCCGTCCGGCCTATCTCATCTGCTGGATCAATGAGCTCGTGGTGCTCTACACCACCCCTGGTGAGGGCTGACCCTGCTGCCTCTTCTCTGCTCCCTTCCCCCTTTAGCCTTCTCCTTTTCCCTCAAACTCGCTTCTCTTGCACTTTCTGAACTGAAGAGATGCCTTGGGGCGTAGCAGGGAGAACATCTCCCCTCCTGAATTTGGACTCTCCTCCCCAGTGTGGTTAAAGTTCCTTAAATATACCTTTACGAAGGTTTGCACCGGGGGAGTTGCTGAGCTAAGGAAGGGCACAATCTGTTGAGGAACGAGGTGCTGAATAAGCCTTTTCTGGACTTGTTCTCTATAAAAATCAGTCCCAGAATACATTGAGGAAAGTGCTAAGAGCCAGGTGAGATCTGAATGGCAAGGTCCTTGGTGAGTGAGAGGGCTCCTCAACCCGGAGCCGGTTTACCCATTCAGAGCTATTCCACTAGAGAGAAGGGCTTTGAGGCTAAGGAGTCTGGGATTTGTCCCGTAAACTTTGGGGGGGTGATCTTGGACATCGGAATAGGATGGATACCAGGATCTCTCTCCTCAGGACCCTGCCAGAAGCGCCTCACCTTAGGCCAGAGGTCTGTTCGCAAGAGCTGGAAACTGGGACCCCGCAAATTCACCTATAATTGGTCCCAGTTGCTTGATGTCTGCCTGGATGCCACCTGCTGGGCCACTCCCCACCTCGTTCAACTGTAAGTCCCAAATGGGATCAGGTGAGATTAGGAGGGCTCTGCCCCTTCCCTCCAGGGACAGCTTTAGCCAACCTAGCAATGACACCTTGATCTTCAGTAACTAAAAAGGGGTTTTCTTCGTCTCATCTTTTCGTCTTTTGCTCAGGGTCCTCAAGGCCATGGAGCCCCAGCTACCCCTGGAATCACAGCAGAACCTGCTGTGTCTCTGCACCATCTACACCCAGGGTGGGAATCCTGCTACTGCCGCGCCATCCTGCGAAGGGGAAGACCCCCACAACAGGCCCGTCTACACCCTGGAAAACCTCAAGTGGCAAATAAAACGCAATTACATGAGGGAGAAAAAGAAGAATCGCAAACCTGGAGAAGAGGACGAGGATGATGAGGATGATGAGGAGGAACCCGAAGAAATCGAGTCAGAAGATTCCTCTGAACCCGAAGTGATGGAGGTGGATCCAGAACCAGAGCAGGAAATTCTGCTGAAGGAAACTCCAGAGATGCTGGCAGAAAAGCAGGCTGGCTTGGAGGGCTCCCCGTGGCAGCTGTGTTTAGGTAAGAGGCCCAGGCCTGGCTCCCAAGCAGCCTCCTGGAGCCTATGATGGCTCACCTGGAGAGGATGATGCCCTCGGGGAAAGCCCCTTGCCAGGCTGGGATTGAACTGGGCCCCTCAGATGCTGGGAGGGGGGGGGGCAGGAAATGACACGAGACTGTAGCCTCCTTTCTCTACCTTGCTTTGGCCATGGTACTTCCCTTGGTTGGCTAGGCCTCAGTTTCTGAATCTGTAAAATGGAGGGACTGGCTTCCAAACTCCTTGCTAGAGCTGGCTCTTTAATCCCTCCAATCCAGATGACATAAACTGGAGCGACTTTCCCCTGGGCAAGGTTCCAGGCCAGGGCGACGAACCAGATGAACTGATGTTGGAAAACTACACCCTGATATCTGTCATGGATCAGCCTGTGATCCAGGGTCTGGATGATGAGGCTCATTCGTCTACTTTTGGGTGAGTAACCTTGGCCCCGCCCTGCTTCCTGTTCTGGTAGGTACAGCCAGCTAGTTGCTCTGAAAGGCAGAGAACCATTCTCCTCCCCTAGGAAAAAAAAAAATCTTCGTGGGAAACTCGAGCTTCCCTCCCCTGCTCCCAAACCCGCACCCCACCTCCCAAGGCCTTAAGATGCCTCTGACATCCAGGAGCTGATGCCATAGAGGAAAAAGGAGGAGGAGCTGAAGTCAGGCCGGCCTGGCTGGGGGGCCTACCTGCACGGTGGCCGCTTGCTGCTCCTCCCCCTCGCTATGGGCCCTTCCAGTTCCAAAGCTTAGGATTTGATTTCTTATGTTGTGTTGGCGCCTTTTGTTCTGCTACCACAGACATTTCTCAGTATGCCCTTCCTCTTCCCCAAGGTTCTTCCCCCATCCCCACTGAACAGAGAAAGGCAGTTTAGACAAATCGACACAGCAGCTGAGACTTGACAGCATGTGCCCGTTGTTTATCACAGTTTCTCGCCTCCACTGAATAGAGGAAAATATGTTTGGTCATTTGTTCTCTGAAACCAAGATTGTTTGTGACAGGCGGTCAGAGCTCGGCTACCTGTTAGCACTTTGACCTTGTGGGAAGCCCTGTGTTCAGGTCTCACCTCTTGACACATCCTGGCTGTGGACGAGTCACTTAACCTCTCAGTAGTTCTCTCAGAGGCTAAGTTGCAGAGTAGGCGCCAACTTGTACTGGTGAAGGGAGTTTTCCAGGTCTGGACAGAGGCTCTATTGTTATTTTTGGTCATCGTTTTGACCATGTCCTCACTCAGGCTTTCTTCTCTGTGCATCAGCTCCGATAAGTCTTCCCGGAGTCCTTTGTTGTTTGTCAACTTTTAGGACACGGCCTTGGGTTGCTTAGTTGGTACCAGAATTAGCGAGGACATCGGAGGAGACAGGTAGCCAGGCAGGCTCTGCCCGAAGGTCTCTGATGAAGTGCTAGCTAGCCAGCTACTGGTTCGTGAGACTCCTCAGGCCACTTGGGGACTTCTTTTAAAAATTGGGTTGGGTCCGGCCCTCATTCCACCCCACCCTAAGTTTGAAGCGTCTGTTCTCTCCCCAGTTCCCTGGACCTGAGAATCCCCAACATGGAAGGCCCACTGTGGACCCAGAATGAGCTACATAGCCTCAAAGGCAACATCCAGTTGTTCTAATAGAGTGGAAGGGCACCCCCTCCCTCTCTGTTCAGACACTCCCCTTTCCCCACAAGCACTGGAAACCAAGGTGCCCACCTCAGTTTACTTTGCTTAGTGTCGGTTGTATTTTTTTGGGAGGAAAAAAAAAAAAAACTCCTACTCCCCTTGCTCTGCACCATGGGCCTGCTGGCCTGTGCTTCTCCCAGAGCTGGCCTGGGTTGGGGGCCTGCAAAGGACCCCCAGCTCAGGAATCCCCTCTGCAGCAGCTCCCCTGTTAAGTAGTCATCCCCTTGCAATGGAGGGCTTCCCCTGCTGGGGCCCATGTCAGGCCTGGAGCCTAATTCGGCCTCTGCCGCTTGGCTAGCGCTCCTGGTCCCGTCCTCTGGGGTCGAGCAGACAGGCTCGTCAGCATCTTGAGCATGTTTCCAATACTCTCGCCTTCCATTGAGGAGGGCCGTGGTCCCCGCCCCGAGCATCTCTGGGCCTTTGCCACCTCGGACCCCACTAGTTGACGCTGATGCCCCACGGGGCGCTGATAGTGGATTTGGAATCTATCTCTTCTCCCTTTTCTCTGCTTCCCAGAGGAGGGTCTGTTCTTGCCCACCACACTGTCCAACGCCAGCCAAGCAGAAGGGAACCCTTTCTTACTTAGTGTTGTGTCCTGTGGCCCCTTGTCCCGACTTCCTCAGTAACAATGCTGCAGAGGGGATTCCTAGGCCTCACCCCAGTGCTTTCCCCAGGACCTCGTAGGGTCCCCTGCTTCTGTACCCGAGTTTAGCTTCCTTAGTTAGATCCTAACCTGTACCTCAATAGCAATCCCTAAGCCTTGACTGCTACTCCCTTCCCCCAGTGCCATTTGACCAGTAGATCCCTTCCCTTTAGAGCCCCAAGGCATGGCATGCAGCTGGGGAGAAAAGCACACCCCTGTTCCCACTCATGCTTCCAACGTGTTGAGAACAGGCCGGTGGATGAGGTGCCTCTGCCCGAACTTTTCTCCTGTGTGGGATTTTTTAATATCATTGGAACGGATAGGGGCTTCTTCAAAATTCTCTCCTTTGTTCGCTTCTGTTGAATAAAACTTAAATGTGTCTGTGTGCTTTCAAGTGTCTGGTTACTGGGGGGTGGGGAACACTTGTTTACCCAGGTCTCTCGGATAGGAGCTCTGAGCCAAGGAAAGTGAGAAGAGCTGAGGAAATCTTGTCACATTCACCAGAACCGGAAAAAGTAACAGTGGCCTCTAAGCCTCCTTCTCCCAGCTCTGGCGCCCGGGTGTTCAGGGTACCTTCCCGCCTCTGATTTTGGGTGCCAAAGTCTCTCCCAGCACTGGCATTCTGCGTTGAATTTTTGGTTTTTTGGTGACGTATGAAGCAAGGATTCCCAGCTATGGTTGGAAATGCTTTTGGAGACGTGAGGGTTGAAAAGGTTTGAAATAGTTGATGTCTTGACTCCTTTAGAGAATGTTAGAAGGATTGCCTTGCCACAGTGAGCACCCAGTAGAGATTATGTAACAGATTTGTGAATGATCCAGTCAATACAGTTTTATGATTTTCTCAGCAGCAGCATGGGAATAAAAGCAGAGTCGGCAGATGGTGGGAGTTATCCAAGTTTGGGGTTTGGCACGACATCAGAGGTGGGACAAGAAACATCCCTTTCCACCATGCCGGTTCTCCAGTCAGAGGCCACAGAGGAGATACACACTTCCGTCGCGAACCAGTTTCCTGACCTTGGGGAAAGGGGAGAAAACACCATTTCATCAACCCAGGTTTCCTGCTACACAGTGGAGGATGATTCCGATGATTCCGATGTAATCATTGAGTGCCACATTCCCGCTCCTCCTAGAGCGGAGGGAAGTGGCCAGTCTAACCGTGTCCCAGTGATTGTGAACCCCCAGATACCAACCAACCGTGCTCGCTATCCATTGTGTCCCCCCACATTTATTTTCCCTCCGATACAATGTGACTCTGACGATTCGCTCTAAAATTGCCTGGTTTTTACAGAGCCCTTGGTGCTCTCTGTAACGCCTGTTTGCTGAGCAGCAAACTTGTTTTTGTCTTTGAGCTTTTCCTTTTGTACCCCGTCCATCTCCTGCCTCCCTCCCAACAACACAGCCTTCCTGGCACTAGATGCACTTTCATTTCCCAATTCGCTGGTTGAGGCAGGGGACTCGGAATATTCCTTGTTCCCTGTGGCCGCTTCCAGATTCATTCTCTACCTCCATCGCTCAGTAATTCCTCTCCTCTGAATTTCACTCAACCCCTATTTCCCACCCGGTCAGAATTCTGGTAGCTATTGTCTACCAGACCCGACTCCCAGACCACTCCCTCATCCGTGAGTTTCTCTCCTCCCCGACTCCTACCTTCAGATTAGAGGACCTCAACATACACAGTTACTCCTTCAAACACCCTAAGCTCCCATTTTCTCAACTTGGTCATTTCCCCGGCCTACTTCATCTCACCTCAGCTCCATCCACAGAGATGGCCGTTCCCTTGTTCTTGGCGTCAGCCACAGATGCACCGTGTCCGTGATTGTGAGCTCGGATATTCCCTCGTTGCTTCATAATCTGTTGTCGTTCCATCTCTTCCTCTGTCTAGTGACCCCACATCCCGTTCTTCGTACCGTGACTCCGATCTCCTAACCCCTCGATTCTTTTCCAGGCCATCACCTCCATACTCGCTACACTTCTCCCTTTCCCCATCTTACCCCTTTGGTGAACCAATTCAACTACACTGCCCTTTTAGCTTGAGTCTCAAATCTTGACCCACTAAGCCTCAGCCTTGGAATCACTCCTACCATCTGCTGCCTTCACTCCTACACAAGTGCTGTTGAACAAAGGTGAAGAAAATTGTGCTGACAGGGTCCACTACGAACGACTCAATTGGGCCTTCACCACTGCTAGACAATCCTCTTACACCTCCTTAAGGGATTCGCTCTCCCACTCTCCATGACAGCCCTTCCAGATGTTTTCCTCCACCCTCCCATGGCTCCCTCAGCTGAGAGTTTTGCCTCATATTTTACTGGAAAATGAGGCCATTTGCAGTGATCTCGCTCTTCTTCCCTCTTATCTCCTATCACTCAGATGCCTTCTGCCACTATTTTCTACTTCACACATTCTTTACATCATGAGGTGGCCCCAATCTTTGCCAAAGCAAAGCCTTGTATGTGCCCAAGCCGTCCCATCCCATCCCATCCCGTCTCCTTTGTCATCTTCAGTCTCCCTGTCCTCTGGCTCTTTCCCTACTACCTACAGATGTGCCCATGTCTCATCCTCAAAAAAACTCTCATGTGGTCCGCTCCATCCATCCTTCCTTACTAGCTCTCATTCCCTACCTCTCTCTCCCTTTTGTGGCCAAACTCCCTGAGAAGGCTGTCTATAACAGGTGCCTGTACTCCTTTCCTCTTTACAGTCTGACTTCTGACCTCATCATTCAACCAAAACTGCTCTCTCCAAAGTTACCAGTGATCTCTTAACTACCCAATCCAATGGCCTTTTCTCCGTCCTCATTCTTCTTGCCCTCTCTGTAGCATTTGACACTTCATCACCATTTTCTCTTTGCTATTCTCTTCTCTCCAGGTTTTCAGGATACCACCATTCCTTCTGTCTCCTTTGCTGGATTCTCATCCATGTTACTTAAGCCTCCTCACTGTGGGTGTCTCCCCAAACTCTGTTCTGTCCCATTCTACAATTTTGCTGTAGGGGATCGCCTAATGGCTTCCGTGAATGGCTCCCATGGATTTAAGTATCATTTCTATACCGATGATGCTCAAATCTTCTTTTCCAGAGTAAAATTTGCGACCTCTGGTCTCCCAACTCCGATTGCCTATTGGGTATTTTGAACTGGATTTTCCACAGACATCTTAAACTCAACATGTCCCAAAGTGAACTCACTTATCTTCCCCCAACCCCACCTCTCCTTTCTTCCTAACTCCCTTTACTGTTGAGGGCACCATTATCCTCCCAGTCCCAACCCCGGTGTCATTCTTCAATCCCAACCCTCTCGCTTCTCCACACCCGATCTGTTATGGCCTCTCTATTTTACCCTCGTAATCTCGCCTGTATAGCCCCGCTCCTTTTAGCCTCTGACACTGCCGCTCCCCTGTTAAAGACCCTTATCCCCTCGCACCTGGCCTTTTACAGTAGCTTGCTGGTTGTTCTTACCCTGTGCCCCCTACTCCAGGCTGTCAAAGTGATTTTCTTAAAATGTATTTCTGATCCCCACTAAGCTGTTAAAGTGATTTCCTTAAAAGTGTATTTCTGATCCCCACTAAGCTGTTAAAGTGATTTCCTTAAAGTGTATTTCTGGTCCCCACTGAGCTGTCTCAGTGATTTTCTTAAAGTGTATTTCTGATCCCCACTAAACTGTCCAAGTGATTTCCTTAAAGTGTATTTCTGATCCCCACTGAGCTGTCTCAGTGATTTTCTTAAAGTGTATTTCTGATCCCCACTAAACTGTCCAAGTGATTTCCTTAAAGTGTATTTCTGATCCCCACTAAACTGTCCAAGTGATTTCCTTAAAGTGTATTTCTGGTCCCCACTGAGCTGTCTCAGTGATTTTCTTAAAGTGTAGTTCTGGTCCCTACTAAGCTGTTAAAGTGATTTCCTTAAAGTGTATTCTGGTCCCCACTGAGCTGTTAAAGTGATTTTCTTGAAATGTATGTATGTATGTATGTATGTATGTATGACTGACCTTGTCACCCCTTCCCTATTTCAATTCCTGGGGTTCCCTATTGCCTCCAGGATCAAATATCCAATCCTCTGTTTGGTGTTGAAAGCCCTTTGCGACCTTGCCTGCTCCATCCCAACTCAATATGAACCCCCCCCCCTTCCTATATTCCCATTCCCCCTTAATTCGGGTACTTTCCTTCTGTTAATTATCTCCTATTTCTCTTGTATATAGCGTGTTGGTTTATGAATGTTTGTATGTTGTCTCCTTTGTTAGACTGTGAGCTCTTTGAGGGCAAGGTTACCCTTCTTTGTATCCTATATGCTTAGTACAGTTTCTAGCACATAGTGGGCGCTTAATAAAATGCATATTGACTGACTGACAAGGACTGAAGGATTTGATTGCCGAATCGAGCCGGTGGAGATGGGGAGGGGAGGAGAGGATGGCTAGTGCCTGGGAAAGAACTGAAAGTGACAAGGGATTGTGATCAGGTAATAGAAGTTCAGAACTCCTGAACCAGGAAGTGGGTGATGGCAAGGGCAACGGTATAACACCCATCTTCTGCCTGGGTGTAGTTGAGGTGGGGTGGAAGTGGGGGCCAGGGGAAGTGAGCAAGCTGCGGAATTGGGTGTTTGAGGGAGTATCTCTATGTTGGAGTTCCCTAAAATGAGGGCAAGAGTTGGGAAGACTGAGCCAGGCCCTGAACTCAAGCAGGAAGAAAACAGTGGCCTGGAGGTTGGGAGATAACAGCTACCAGAATCTTGATGGATAAATATGGATCCAAGTCCAGTTGGATCTGCCTCGAGGGAGTTTCCACTTTGTGAAATCAGCTTCAACACCTCCCCCCTCAAACAAAACAACCCCGGCAATAACCCCAAACCCCCAAAAGATAAAGTGCAATGAGAGGAGAGGTAAAGCGACTCCAGAAAGGTTTCCTGGAGGGACCAGACCTTGAACGGTGGGGAGGGTCAGTAAGCAGCTGAAGAACATCCCTCTGAGGTTGACTACCAGTGTGACGTTGGGCGTATCAGAGGCAGCTTAGTGTAGTCCTAGAGTCAGAAATACTTAAGTTCCAGTCCTCCCTTAGATATTTAACTGCCTATATGAGCCTGGGCAAATCACTTCCCTTCCTTGGGCCTCAGTTTTCTCATCTATAAAACAAGACGTCCCTTCCACATGGAGACCTGGGATCCCACATACCATGCTCTTGGGTACACTGGCCATCTTCTCATCAACTGCCTTGCTTTCTACCCCTACTAGAAACTTCCTTCCTAAGGTGTTCTCTTCTCCCTCTTACCCTGTTTTACTTGGCTTCATTTATGATTACTTCCCCTCTCTGGGACTCAATTTCCCCCACTTGAAAAGGGAGGTTAAACTTAATGACCTTTGGTCACTTTTCACCTCTAGATCTAGAATCCTACAGGTGACCTTGGGCCAGTGTCTTCTCCCTGGGCCTCAGTTTCCTCCTCTGTCAAACGAGGGGTCAGATTAGCTGTATTTTGAGTACTCTTTGATATCTAAAGCAATCCTTTTGAATCAGTTTGTGAAATGCTTAAATTTCCTGGTAGCTGGAGATATGGCAGGTGTGCCTGCTGCTTCTTGGGTAACCCCTGTTGGTAACATCATGACAAGGCTGCAAGTGGTGGCCTATGCTGGTCAGACAACCATACAAGGGCATTATTGACTTTCAGAAAGATACTGAGAGAAGAAGGCCCGTTGGTGTTCTGGAAAGGAACTGCTGTGAACTTCTACAGAGATAGTTCTCTGTCGATTTTTGGAGGCCTCAGGCCCTCAGGCTCAAAACCTACCCCCAAATCAAGTATCTCTGACCTTCCTCCTGCCAATTCTGATCATATCACTATATACAGACTGGCCACAAACACTTTTGCAGCCATCAAAAATAAGTTTGTCTTCTATCTTCCCAAATTTAGAGCTCTTATTGTTGCTATAGTTCAGCTAAATGTGGCGATGAGACAAGTATTCAACATGGCTAAAGGTTGTGAAGGAGAAAGGTACAGAAGGAATAGCATTGTGATTTATCCAGTCAGCTGCATGGTTTTAGAATTTAATCCAGTTCTTTCTATATGATTTATACATATATTTGTGTATAAAGGAATCATTTGTGCAGAAAAACCACCACAAAAGGGCTTCAAGCTTAATTCTTATGTGCCATAAATTAATAGGGTCCTGGACTCCCCCGACACAGCTTGCACTTAGTGACTGTACATATTGTACATCTTTGTATAGAGACATCTCGCCACCTTCTCCCAGGTGACGTTTATAGAAGGGAAAAGCAGTTTTGAGTGGTTCCAACCACATTTCCAAATACACAGAATGTTTTGAAGATGTCTTATGAAGAATCATAGGACAACAAAAAAGTGTTAAAATTAAATTAATGGTGACAAGGCAATAACAGCATCAATATAAGATGTACTGAATAATGGGTATAGTAATGGGTTTTCCATTCTGGAGTAAAACAAAGTATTTGCTGATAAAGGCAGAAGGAGAACTGTCGGCTATATGCTTAAATAGCACTTTCTTTGAAAAAAGGTGCATGCTAGTGGATGCTCGAGAACTAGCATAATGACATCTGTGTCAGGTTTTTTTTTTTTAACTTCTGTTTAATATGTCCCCCTTTATATCACGCATACAGTATGATCTTAAGTCAGTAGGTTCCTTCTTGGACAAGCCTTCTTCTGCCACAATATTTTCTTTCAGCCTTGCCTTATTCTGATAGAGAAGGGGTAGAGTAATAAACTGTATTTTAATTTGCCTCCAAATAGACATGATTCCAGACAATAATAAACTGTGTGCACCAGAATGAAAAAAAATTGCTCTAAAATTAGGGTTCTACACATTTTCTGTGTTTTGGATGATTTTGGCAGTCTGATGGAAACTCAGAATCATGTGATTAAAAATACATGAAATTACAAAGAAAATCAGTCTCCAAATAAGTAAGATTGATGAAATGGAGAAAGAGAAAATCAATGAGTTAGGCATGATACTAAAAAAGCTAGAAAAACAACAAAGTAAAAGCCCCAATTAAATATCCAATTAGAAATTCTGAAAATCAAAGGAGAGATGAATGAAACTAAGAAAACTATTGAACTAATTAATAATCGTGCAACTTTGCTAAAGCTCTTAATTGTAGATTTTTGGATGATTCTTTAGGATTCTCTAGGTATACCATCATAGCATCTACAAAGAATGATAGTCTTATTTCCTCATTGCCTATTCTATTTCCTTTAATTTCTTTTCCTGAACTAATATAATAATAGTTCCTTGAACTAACAAAATAGATAAACCTTTGGTTAACTTGATTAGAAAAATGAAAGAAAAAGACCAAATTACCAGAATCAAAAAATGAAGAGGTTGAATTTACCACCAGTGAAGAAGAAATTAAAGCAATAATTAGGAGCTATTTTGCCTAATTGTATACTAACAAATCTGACAATCTAATTGAAAAGGATGACTATTTACAAAACTATAAGTTGCTCAGATTAACAGAAGAAGAAATAAATTACTTAAATAATCCCATTTTAGAAAAAGAAATTTAACAAGCCAAATTTAACAAGGCAAAAGTCCTTGCCCCACGTTGGGCGCCAAATGTAGCGAGCTGTCGTCTCCAGAAGCTGCTGGATCGCTCTCTGGGAAGAGATCTGCTGTGTCTACTCAAATCTCTCCAACAGATTCTTCTTCCTGTAATGAACCGTTGTCTCCAGGCAGTTGCTGTTAACTCTTGTCCAAAGAAGTGACTTCCCTTCCTGCAGAGAGCCCCGTCAAGCCTGATGTAATGCAGAGTCTTTCTTCTTGAATCCTGGCTCTGAATCTCCTCCAGCTCTTATCCTTCTCCAAGCCGATCTGCTCTCTGCGCCCAGTGCTGTCTCTTTTTATCCTCCCAGAGAATGGGCGTGGAATAATGCAAGGGCTTCTGGGAAGAACCACCCAGCCAATGAGCTTTGCCCCCTCTATCAAGTCAACCTGAGTTCTCACCTTGTAATTGTCCAGAAAACCTGAATTCTCACCTTGTCACTGTCCAGACAACCTGAGTTCTCACTTAGTAATCCTAACAACCAATGAACTCCCTAAGAAAAAAAATCTCCAGGGCCAGATGGATTCACAAGTGAATTCTACCAAGCAATTGAAGAACAATTAATTACAATACTAAGTAAATATTTGGGAAAATAGGCAAAGAAAGGATTCTGCCAAATTCTTTCTATGACACAAAAAATAGTTTTAATATTTAAACCAGGAAGAATCAAAAGAGAGAAAGAAAATTACAGACCGATTTCCCTAATGAATATTGTTGTAAAAGTATAGTCAACAAGATAATACGCTATGAACAAGTGAGATTTATACTAGAAATGCAGGGCTGGTTCAGTATAAGGAAAACTAATGGAATAATTGACTATGTCAATAGTAAACCTAAGAGAAATCATATGATAATCTCAATAGATGCAGAAAAAGCTTTCAAAAAAAAATACAGCACTCATTCCTATTAAAAATACTAGAAAGCATTGGAATAAACTGAGTTTTCTTTAAAATGGTAAGCAGCATTTATCTAAAACCATCAGCAAATATTATTTGTAATGGGAAGAAACTAGACGCATTCCCAGTAAGATCACAGGCGAAACAAGGATGTCAATTATCACCACTATTATTCAATATTGTACTAGAAATGTTGGCTTAAGCAATAAAAAAAGGAAAAGAAATTAAAGGAAATAGAATAGGCAATGAGGAAATAAGACTATCATTCTTTGTAGATGATATGATAGTATACCTAGAGAATCCTAAAGAATCATCCAAAAATCTACAATTAAGAGCTTTAGCAAAGTTGCACGATATAAAATAAATCCACACAAATCACCAGCATTTCTCTATGTTACTAACAAAGTCCGGCAGCAAGATATATAAAGATAAATTCCATTCATAATAACTATAGGCAAAATAAAAGACTTGTGTGTCTATCTGCCAAGACCAACCCAGGAACTATATTAACACAATTACAGAATACTTTTCACCCAAATAAAATCAGATCTAAACAATGGGAAAAATATAAATTGCTCATGTATAGGCAAAGCTGATATAATAAAAATGACAATTCTAGCTAAATTAGTCTATTTCTTCAGTGTCATACCATTCAGACTGCCAAAAATTATTTTATAAAACTAGAAAAAATGATGAAATTCATTTGGAAGAACAAAAGATCAAGACTATGAAGGGTATTAATGGAAAAAAATATAAAGGATGGTGGCCTAGCAGTACCAGACCTAAAATCCTATTATAAAGCAGTAGTCATTAAAACTGTTTCCATCTAAGAAGTAGAATGGTGGATCAGTGGAATTGGTTAGGTACACAAGACACAAATTAGGTTAAGTACAGTGGAATAGGTTAGGTACACACAATCTAGTGTTTGATAAACCCCAAACTCCAGCTTCTGGGATAGTAACTTACTCTTTCACAAAAATTTCTGGGAAAACTGGAAAATGATATGTCAGAAACTCAGAGATAGACAGGGACCAACAGAGGAACAGAGAGAAAAGACAGAGATAGAGATAGAGACAAAGAGAGACAGAGGGAGACAGAGAGATAAACTGAGCCTTATCTCTGGTCCCTGTGTCTCTCTGTCTCTCTGCTTTCTTATTCTCTCTTTATCTGTCTCTCTGTATCTCTGTCTTTGTCTTTCACTTTGTCCATCTCTATATCTGTCTTTGTCCATCTGATTCTTTCTGTTACTCTCTCTCTCTCTCTCTCTCTCTCTCTCTCTCTCTCTCTCTCTCTCTCTCTGTGTGTGTGTCCCCCTGTCTCTGTTTCTGTCTCTCTTTTTCTGAATCTCTGACCCTCTGTCTCTTTTTTTATTTCTATATAAATCTCTCATTTCCCTCTGTCTTTGTATCTACGTCTCTTTGTCTTTGCCCTTTTCTCTCTGTCTCATTCTCTCTTACATCTGTCTCTTCTCTCTGTGTGTCTCTCTCTTTGTGTCTTTGTTTCTTTGTCCATTTCTTTATCTTTCCGTCCTTTTCTGTATCTTTCTTTCCTTTCTGTGTCTTTCCTCTGTCCCTCTCTTTTTGTCACTGTTTCTTTCTCTGTGTGCTTGTCTCTATCTCTGTCTCCTTCTGTTTCTCTGTCTGTGTCTTTGCCTCTGTCTCTCTCTATGTCTCTTTCTCGTCTCTCTCTCCTATCAGTCTCTTCTCTGTCTTGTTCTCTGTCTCTCGTGTCTTTGTCTTTCTCTGTGTCTGTCATTTTTCTTTGTCTCTGTCTCCATCTCTCTTTCTCTGTCACTTTGTTTCTCTGTTTCTCTCTGTGTCTATCTCTCTGTCTCTGTTTTCCGTGTGTGTGTGTGTGTGTGTCTGTCTTTTTATCTCTGTCTCTGGCTATTTCTCTTTGGCTCACCCTCTTTCTCCCTGTCTCTATCTCTGCTTCTTTTCTCTGTCTCTTTCTGTCTTTCACTATCTGTTTCTCTCTTTGTCTCTGTCTTTTTTTCTGTCTTTATCTCTCTGTCTGTCTCTCTCTCTGTCTCTATCGCTGCTTCCCTCTCTGACTCTGTCTATCCTGCTCCCTCTCTATTCTGTCTCTGGTCTCTGTGTCTCTCTGTATGTGTGTTGTTCTTTCTGTCTCTGGCCCCCTCTCTGTCTCATGGTCTGTTTCTGTCTCTTTGTCTTTGTCTCTCTCTCTATATATCTTTTCCTCATTCTGTCTCTCACTCCTTTTCTCTGTGTCTGTCTGTATCTCTCTATATCCCTGTCTCTGTCCCTCTTTTTCTCTCCCACTCCTCTTCCTCTCTATTTTTCTCCATATGTATCTCTGTCTTTTCCTGTCTCTATCTCTGCCCCTCTCTGTCTCTCCCTATCTCTCCCTGATCTCTCTGCCTCTTTCCCTCCCTCTCTTCCTTCCTATATCTGTTTCTGTCTCTGTGTGTCTTTCCCTCTGTCTTTCTGTCTCTGTCTCTTTACCTTTGTTTCTTCCCCACTCTCTGTCTCTCCTTCCTCTCTCTGTTTCTTTCTTCTTCTATCTTTATCTATCTATCTATCTATATCATACATGTGTGTATGATTGTATTCATATCTGTACCACCTTGTATCTCTCTATATATTTTAATATATATATATATATATTTATTTTATTTTATATTTCTCTGTCTCTCTCTGTCTCTGTCTTTATCTCTGTTTCTCTGTCACCTTCTGTCTCTCTTTGTTTCCTCTCTGCACTCTCAGTCTCTCTTCATCTCTCTCTGTCTCTCTCCCTCTCTGTCTCGATGTGTGCATCTCTGTCTCTGTCTCTATCTGTCCTCTCTGTCTCTATGCCTCCCTCTGTCCATCTGTCTTTGTCTATCTTCCCCTCTCTCTCCTCATTATCTCTCCATCAGTCAGTCTGTCTGTCTCTCTATATATCTCTTTTTCTCCATCTCTCACTATCACTGTCTTTGTCTCTCCCTCTCTCTTTGTCTCTCTCCTTTCTCTTTCACCCTCTGCTTCTCTGTTAGCTTTCTCTCACGCTCTCCCCTGTCTCTCTGTCTCTCTCTATGTCTCTTTGTCTCTGTCGCTGTCTATTCCCCTCTGTTTCCTTTCCTTTTTTTTTTTTGCTTGGTCTATCTTTCTGTATCTCTTTCTCTCATTATCTCTTTTGCTCTCTCCCTCGTCTGTCTCCATCCCCATCACTCTCTAACTTTCTCTCTCTCCTCTTTGTCTCCTTCTCTGTCTCTCTCTGTATCTGTCTCTTCACTCTGTGTCTTTTCTTTGTCTCTCTGTCTCTGTCACTGTCTCTGTGCCTCTCTGTTTCTGTTACTGTCTGTCTCTGTCTCTCTCTCTCTGTGTATGAACACACACACACACACAGTCTCTCCCTCTTTGTCTTCGTCTCTTTGTTTGTGTCTCTCTGTCTCTGTCTCTCTTCATATATGTATGAAATTTATATATAAAATATATGGTTCTGATCAGCAGGAGGATTTCAGAGAGGCCTGGAGAGACATGAACTGATGCTGAGTGAAATGAGCAGGACCAGGAGATCATTGTACACTTCAACAACGATACTGTATGAGGATGTATTCTGATGGATGAGTCTCTCTTCAGCAATGAGAGGATCCAATTCAGTTCCAATTGTTCAGTGATGGGGAGAGCCATCGACACCCAGAGAGAGGACCATGGGAACTGAGGGTGGTTCACAACATAGCATTCTCAGTCTCTCTGTTGTTGTTTGCTCGCATTTTATTTTTGTTCTCATTGTTTTTCCTTTTTGATCTGATTTTTTTTGCACAGCACAATAATTGTATAAATATGTATACATATATTGGATTTAACATATATTTTTTAAACATGTTTAACCTATATTGGCTTACTTGCCATCTAGGGGAGGGAGTTGAGAGAAGGAGGGGAAAAATTGGGACACAAAGTTTTGCAAGGGTTGCTGAAAAATTATCCATGCATATGTTTTGAAAATAAAAAGCTTTAATAAAAAATTAAAATATACGGTTGTGTACGTACACACACACACACACACACACACACACACACACCTGTACCTCCCTGTCACTCTGTTTTTTTCCCTGACTCTGTTTCTGTCTGTCTTTGTCTTTCTGTCTATCCTTGTTCCTGTCTCCCTGTCTTTGTCTTCACTATTTCTATCTCTGTCTTTGTCTCTGTCTCTCTCTGTCACTCTCTCACTATCTCTCTCTGTCCCTCCTCCTCTCTCTGTATCTTTCCTGCCATCACCCCTTCTCTCTCTCTCTCCCTCCCTCCTTCCCTCTGTTTCTTTCCATACAAATATCTCATTCTATCTCCCTCTTTGTCTCTCTCTGTCTCTGTGTGTCTCTTCATGTATATATGTACCTCTCATCTCTTTCTGAGTCTCTGTCTCTCCTCTCTCCTTTGTGTCTCTCTTCTCTGTGTCGTTTTGTCTCTCTCTTTCTCTCTGTCTTTTTTTATCTCTCTGTCTTTCTCTTTCTTTGTCTCTCTACATTTCTGTTATTTTGTTTCTGTTTCTGTCTCTGTTTCTCTCTGCCTGTCTCTCTGTTTCTGTCTGTCTGTCTCTGGCTGGCCCCCTTTTTCTCTTTCTCACTGTCTTTCTCACTGTCTCTGTCTCTTTATATACATACACACACATATAAAATGTATAGTTGTGTCTATCTATCTAATCTGTACCTCCCTGACTTTGAGTCTCCCTATCTGTTTCTCTTTGTATCTCTCTCTGTGTCTCTCTCTTTCTGTCTCTGTCTCTTTCTCTGTGTTTGTCTCTGTATGTCTCTCTCTGCCTATCTCTATCTGTCCTTGTCTCTTTTCTTCTTCTGTCTCTTCCTCTGCCTCTATCTTTTTCTGTGTCTTTTTGTGTTTATCTATGTCTCTCTATCTGTCCTTGTCTGCACCTATCTCTCTTTATTTCTCTTCTTTCTCTCTGTCTTTCTGTCTATCTCTGTCTCTGTCTCTGTGGGGTGTGTATGTCTGTCTCTCTCAATCACTGTTTTTCTGTTTCTCTTTATTTCTGGCTCTGGCTGTCTTTCTGGCTTTCTCTGCCTGCCCCCTCCCCCTGCCTCTTTCTTTGAGTTTCTATCTTTGTTTCTGTCTCTGTCTCTCTGTCTGTCTCCCTGTCTGTTTCTATCTTTTTCTCTCTGTCTTGGTCACTTTTTCTATCTCTATTTCTCCCCCCCTTTCCTTCTCCATTTTATTCCCTCTGTCTCCATCTATTTTTCCCTCTGTCTCTGTTTCTGTCTGTCTGTCTGTCTCCCTTTCTCCCTCCCTCTTTCTCTCTCTTTAAATATATATGTATACAAAATATATGGTTATATGTATGTATATCTATATATACTCCCCCTGTCTCTCTCTGTTTATTTCTCTGAGTCTCTCTATCTCTATCGTTTTCTCTGGCTTGTACTCTCTTTCTCTGTCTTTATCTCTATCTCTATCTCTCTGTCTTTCTCTTTGTCTTTTTTCTCTGTCTCTCTGTCTCTCTCATATATATATATATAAATTTGTCTTGTTCTTTCTCTCACTTTTGGTCTCGGTCCCTCTCTATAAATCTTTGTCTCTGTCTCTCTCTGTGTTTTATTGTCTTTTTTTCTTTCTCCTCTGCTGTTCCTCCTCACTATCTCTCTGTTACTCTGTCTCTGTCACTCTTTCTCTGACTCTAATTCTACATTATTTTTGTCTCTCCCACTATTTCTGTCTCTCTCTGCCTTTCTTTTGTCTCTGTCTCTTTCCCCCTCTCTCCACTTTGTTTTTCTCTGTCATTTTCTCTGTTTCTCCCCCATCTCTCTCTCTCTTCCTTTCTATGTGTCTATATCCCTCTCTGTGTGTATCTTTCCCACTCTGTGTGTGTTTCTCTCCCTTCTCTGTCATCCTCTGTTTCTCTTTGCTCCTTCTATTGGTTTTCTCTGTCTCTGTCTCTGTCTCTCTGTCTGTCTGTCTCTCTCTCCTCCCCCTTCTCCCTCTTCCTCTCCTTCTCCTCCCTTTCCCTCTCTCTCTCTCTTTCTCTCCTTCTCCCTCTCCCTCCATTTTGTCTCTCTCTCCATGTCTCTGTCGCTTCACTTTTTCTCTGTCTTTCTTTGTCTCTCTCTGTTTCTGTCTTTGTGTCTCTCCCTCTCCCTCTTTGTCTCTATTTCTGTCTCTCTCTCTCTCCCTCTCTGTCTTTCCCTCTATGTCTCTATCTCTATTTTTGTTTCTGTCTCTGTCATTTTGTCTTTGTCTCTGTCTTTCCCTACTTCTCTCTCCTTTCCCCTCTTTCTGTCTCCCTTTTCCCTTTCTGTCTTCTCTGTGTTTCTCACTTTCTCTCCATCTCTCTTTGTGTTGCTCTCTTTTTGGCTCTGCACTCTCTCTCTGTCTTTTCCCTTCTACCTGTGTCTTTCTCATTATCTCTATCACTTTCTCTTTCTTCTGTCTGTCTGTTTCTGTGTGTCTCTGTCTCCTCTTCACTATCTCTCTGCTTTGTCTTTCTATCTGTATTTTTCTTTCTCTGTCTCTGTCTTTCTGCCACCCTCTCTCTCATTCTGTGTCTCTTTTTGAAACTCTGTGTCTCTCCCTGTTTCTTTCTCACTTCCTCTCTCTCTCTCTCTCTCTCTCTCTCTCTCTCTCTCTCTCTCTCTCTCTCTCTCTCTCTCTCTCTTTCTCTTTCTCTCTCTCTGTCTCTCTCTCTGTCTCTCTCTCACTGTGTGTGTGTGTGTATGTGTGCGTGTGTGTGTTTTACTCGGTCTCTCTAGCTATTTTTATCTTTTTGTTCTCTCCCTCTTCTCTGACTCCATTCCTACCTCTCTTTGACTCTATCTCTAGTTACATGAATAAAATAGAGAAAGAGGAGATAAATGAACTAAAAAAAATTAAAAGCTCCCAATTAAATACCAAATTAGAAATTCTGAAAATCAAAGGAGAGATGAATAAAATTTAAACTAAGAAAACTATTAAACTAATTAATAAAACTAATAGTTAATTTTATGAAAAAAACCAACAAAATAGATAATTATTTGGTTAATTTGATTAGGAAAAGGAAAGAAAAAACCAAATTACAAGCATCAAAAATGAAGAGGATGTACTTATCACCAAATAATTAGGAGCTATTTTGCCCAACTGTTATGCCAACAAATCTGACAATCTAATTGAAAACGATGAATATTTGCAAAAATATAAATTGTCCAGATTAACAGAAGAGGAAATAAATTACTTGAGAAAAAAAATCTCCAGGGCCAGATGGATTTACAAGTGAATTCTACTAAACATTTAAAGAACAATTAATTCCAATACTTTGTAAACTATTTGGAAAAATAGACATAGAAAGAATCCTGCCAAATTTTTTCTATGATGCAAATATGATGCTGAAACCTAAACCGGAAAGAGCCAAAAGAGAGAAAGAAAATTACAGACTATGGAAGCAATACCAGTAACATCAGGCCTGAAACAAGGTTGGCCACTATCATCATTACTATTCATACTGTATTACAAAATGTTAGCTTTAGCAATGAGAGGAGAAAAAGAAGTTGAAGAAATTAGAGTAGGTAATAGTAAACAAAATTATCACTTTTTGCAGATGATATAATGGTATATTTACACAATCCTTCAGAATCAACTAAAAACTCCTAGAAACAATTAACAACTTTAGCAAAGTTTCAGGATATAAAATAAGCCCACATAAATCTTATTTCAATATATTACCAACAAGGTCCAGCAGCAAGAGATAGAAAGAGAAATTTCATTTGTCTTGGCAGATAGACTTCCCCAGAATCTATATGAATACAATTACAAAACACTTTTCACACATATAAAGTTAGATCTAAACAAATAGAAGAATATCGAGTGCTCATGGGTAGATAGGGTGACTTAATATAATAAAAATGACAATTCTACCTAAATCAGTCTACTTATTAAGTGCCATTATAGAACAACAACAACAACAACAAAAAGCAAAATTCATCTGAAAGAACAAAAAATCAAGAATTTCAAGGAAATTAATGAAAAAAATGCAAACAAAGGTGACCTAGCTGTTCAGATCTAAAACTATAGTATAAAGCAGCAATCATTGAAACCATTTGGTATTGGCTAAGAAGTAGAGTATTTGATCAGTGGAATAGGTTAGGTACACAGGACAAAATAATCAATAACTATAGTGATCTAGTGTTTGACAAACCCAAAGACTCCAGCTTTTGGCATAAGAACTCACTATTTGACAAAAACTGCTGGGAAAATTGGAAATTAGTATGGCAGAAAGTAGGCATTGACCCACACCTAACACCATAAACTAAGATAAGGTTGAAATGGGTTCATGATTTAGACATAAAAATGACACTATAAGCAAATTAGGAGAACAAGGGATAGTCTACCAATTAGATCTGTGGAGAAGGAAGAATTTTATGGCCAAAGAAGAACTAGAGTATATTATAAAAAGCAAAATGGATAATTTTGATTATATTAAATTAAAAAGTTTTTGTACAAACAAAACCAATGCAGCCAAAATTAGGAGGGAAACAGAAAAGTGGGAAAAAAAATTTATATCCAATGTTTCTGATAAAGGTCTCATTTCTAAATTATATAGAGAGCTGGGTCAAATTTATAAGATTACAAGCCATTCCCCAAAATTGATAAGTGGTCAAAAGATATCAGCAAGCAGTTTTTTTTTTCATTTTTTAATTTAAGTTTTTTAATCTTCAAAATATGTGCAAGGATAATTTTTCAACATTGACCCTTGAAAAATCTTCTCTTCCAATTTTCCCCCCTTCTTTGCTCTCCCTCCCCTAGATGGCATGTAATCCAATATATGTTTAACATGGTAAAAATATGTTAAACCCAATATAGGCTTACATATTTATATAAATATCTTGCAGCACAAGAAAAATCAGATCAACAAGTAAAAAAAATGAGAAAGAAAATAAAATTCAAGAAAACCACATAAAAAAGAATGTAAATGCTATGTTGTTTCTCTCTGGGTAGATGGCTCTCTTTGTTACAAGATCATTGTTAAAAAGAGCCACGCCCATCAGAATTGATCATCATATAATCTTGCTGTTACCATATATAATGATCTCCTGGTTCTGCTCATTTCACTTAGCATCAATGCATGTAAGGCTCTCCAGGCCTCTCTAAAGTCATCCTGCTGATCATTTCTTATAGAAAAAATAATGTTCCATAATATTCATATACCACAATTTATTCAGCCATTCTCCAATGGATGGGCATCCACTCAGTTTCCAGTTTCTGGCCACTACAAAGAGGGCTGCCACAAACATTTTTGCACATGTGGATGCCCTGGGATTTTGGATAGAATCATGATTGGCTCATTGGTTACTTCTCCTGTCTCAAGTCTTGCAGCCGCAGCTGCTTTCCATATCTTCTTAGATATGTGTCCAGCTTCTGTATTCCTCCATCTTTGCCTATCCCTGGCTTTGCCCATTTCCCTCAGTACACATAGAAAGCTTTATGAAGTATCTAGGTGTGCACACACGTATCTCCTGTTATTTAGGGGCCCTAAGTAAGTACTCGTGTGTCTACCTGGCTGTTCACAACCAAGGGGGAAAGAAGCCCACCTCTGCTTATGGCTTAGAGAACATAACACAATCCCTATACAGAACAGACATGAGGGTCAGCAACTCAGCAGTGGCAGTATCCTTGGAAACAGACCAGTCACCATGGCAACTAGTGGTCTGCTCAGCCAAACAAGCTTCAGGCCTTATAAGAACAAAGACCCCACAGACAAGAGATGTTTTTGTCAAATGCAGGGAGGGGCTCAGCAGCAGGATAAAGAAGCCAGGGACAGGCACTGGGTTTAAGGACCCCTCCCCGGCCCCCTCACCCCCTTCAACTACCTTTGGAGGGAGAATGGGATAGCGAATATTCACATTATGTGAGTTAGATCTGGAAGGGACATTAGAACATAAAATGTCATAACAACAAGGGGACTTTGGAGATAAACCAGCCCAACCCCTTCATCTTAAACATGAGGAAACTGAGGTTTCAGGAGATGTCACTTCCCAGGGTCATGGACAGTTAGAATGTGAACTCAAGCCCTCTGATTCTCAAGCCTCCATTGCTCTGTGCCCATTTCTTCCTGCTGTCCCTGTGCTTGCCCCTCATACTAACTGCCTTTTCATTGCTGAGCAGCAGCCTCTTGTCTTTATTAGCCCTGGCTGGAATTGGCCCATTGAACTACTCCCTCTCTCCTTGTCCTCTCCCACGGTCACCCCTTTGCTCACACAGACTCCCATGCTTGGAATCCTTGAACCTCCATCTGCATTAACTGATGTCCCTTCTTTCCTTAAAGCCCCAGAATAGCTGAGGCATCCTCCAGGAAAGCTTTGCTGAAGACTTGCAAATGTTTTCTCCCTCCTCAAATTTCTCTTGATACTCTGGATATGTAAAGCAATAGTTGCTTTTTCTTTGTCTTTGGGGTTTAGAGCTTGCATAATTACTGGAGTTTTACCATGAATCTTCCTGGTCCCCATGCCACTGTACTTCCACTCCCCACTCACAACCCCCAGTAGACTACAGTCATTAAAGATAAGGGGTTTAAAAATAATCCATTGTTTTATGTTTGGATTATGAATTCAGCAATCACTGGCAAACTCAAAAATAATTCATTGTTTATGTTTGGATTGTGAATTTAGCAGTCACTGACAAACTCAAACACACAACAAAGAAAAACAGATGATCAAAAGTGATACACAAAGCATCTGTTACATATAGGTTCGAAATATTTATTAAAGAAGTTATTTAATTTGTTTCCATGCCCATTTCTGATCTTTTTATCTTCTTGTTGATTTTTATTGTATATTGACTTTCCCCCTCTTTTTTGGCATTTCTGTTACTTCCTATTAGGACCCACCTCTTACTCAAAAGCTATGCTATATTTATCTTTCTATGATAAATCAAATTTACTTAAAAATTCGAGACAGGGAGAAAAGCCCATAGACTCTACAATTGGAACCACTCTCAGAAATCATCTAGGACAACTTCCCCCCTCATTGTATAGAAAAGCAAAGGGAGGTCTAGGAAGGAGCTTTATTTGCCCAGCTCATCCATCCCATGCAGTAGGAAGCAGGACCTTTAACATTCAGACTAGTGTTCTTCCCATCACACCACCCATGCTGGATCAGGCCCCCAAGAGGCCAATTTCTCTTTGCTGTTTCTCTGAGTTCATTTAGTCACCTCCTCAGCCTCTCAGGATCCCAAACAAAATCCTCTAGCTTTTCTGTCAGGCAGATCCTTTCCAAATTGGAATTCCAAACCTGGAATCCTTCAAAAGAAATCTGAAGCAAACCTCCCCTGATTGCGGTGCATGGAAGGAGGGGAAGGGTGCTGGGTCTCAGAATTTTAGGACATCAAAGCTGAAGGAAAACTTGGAAATCAATGAGTATAATCCCATTGTTTTCTTTCTATAAGTGATTTTCCAGAAATAGTTATTTTTTTCCCTAAAAATTAAACCAAACACCCACATTTTTTTTTTCCCCTCTGAGGCTGGGGTTAAGTGACTTGCCCAGGGTCACACAGCTAGGAAGTGTTAAGTGTCTGAGACCAGATTTGAACTTGGGTCCTCTTGAATTCAAGGCTGGTGCTCTATCCACTGCACCACCTAGCTGCCCCCAAACACCCACATTGAATGAATTTTTATATCATGCAAAATTATACGAATATTTTCTTTTTCTGTTCTCTTTTGTATATGTCAATATTCTTTATTTTTTTTCTGGATGTGAAATAAAAAATAAAACAAAATAAAATGCAAATATTTCTATTTTTAAGTAATAGCTTTTTATTTTCAAAATACTTGCAAATATATTTTTAACATTCACCCCTGCAAAACATTGGTTTCCAATTTTTTCTCCTTCCCTTCTTCCTACCCCCCCCCCAGAGAGCAAGTCATCCAATATATTTTAAACATATGCAATTCTTCTATACATATTTCCACATTTATCATTTTGCACAATAAAAATAAGATAAAAAAGGAAAAAAATGAGAAAGAAAAAAAGGCAAGCAAACAACAATAAAAATGTGAAAACATTATGTTGTGATGCACAGTCAGTCCACTTTCTGGATGCAGATGGCTCTCTCCATCACAAGTCTATTGGAATTGGCCTGAATCACCTCATTGTTTAAAAGATCCATGTTCTGGTTGTTATTAAAGGGCTTATTTGTAAAAACTTAGAGGGGTTCATCACTAAATGGTTCATCAGAAAAGCTGAATTTAGGGAGGATTAAGCACCTAAATCTATTAGAATCGCTTTGAATGACCTCATTGTCGAAAAGAGCCAAGTCCATCACAAGCCATCATAACATAATCTTATTGTTGCTGTGTACAGTGTTCTCTTGGTTGTTCTTATTCAGCATCAGTTCCTGTCAGTCTCTCCAGGCCTCTCTGAAACCATCCTGTTGGTCATTTCTTACAGAACAATAATATTCCATAATATTCATATGCCATAATTTATTCAGCCATTCCCCAACTGATGGGCATCCACTCAGTTTCCAATTCCTTACCACTACAAAATGGGCTTCTGTAAACTTTTTTAATGCAAACATTTCTAACGAAAAATAATTTATTAAAAGTTTTAACTAGGCTTTTCTTTTGAAAACCTTCACAAGTCTCATTGAAATCAGTGGGGAGATGTGTTAAAGCCAGCTTATACCAGCTAGACAGAACCAAATATGAAATTTTCAGTGTAAGCATTTACACCACAAAAATTGACAATCAGTGCTTGATATAGTGTTTTGTTAATTGCCTATTCATAAGCAAGTGATGAAAAAATGTTAATAATTTAGCTTTTGAATGCATTGAATTGAAAAGTTTTGTGCAAATAAAACAAATATAGCCAAGATCAAAAGGAAAGCAAAAAATTTGGAAAATAATTCCTAGATCGTTTATCAGGAAAAGGTCTCATATCTAAAAACATAAAGAACTTTGTTCAATCTATATAAGAATAAGCATCATTTCCAATTCATAAATGGGGTCAAAGGATATGAACAGGCAGTATTCCAACAAAGGAATCAAAACAATTCATAGGAAAAATACTCTAAATAATTATTGATTACAGAAATGCAAATTAAAACAACTTTGAGATATCATTTTATATCTAGCAGATTAGCTAAATGATAGAAGTGAAAAGTGACAAATATTGGAGAGGTTATAGAAAAACTGGGACACTAATTCATTATCAGAGGAATTGTGAATTGATCCAACTAATTTGGAGCAATCTGGAATTATTCCAAAGAGTAATTAAAATAACTATTCTTTTTGACCAAGCAATACCACTACTTGGACTATTTCCAAAGATAATTACAAAAAAGGAAACAGAACCTATATGATCTAAAATATTTCTTTGTGGTGGCAAAGATCTGAAGGTTGCAGGTATACTCTTCAATTGGAGAATAGCTGAACAGATGTGGTGTATGATTGTGTAGGAATTGTATTATTCTATAAGAAATGATGAGCTCAGTAATTTAAGAAAAACATGGAAAGGCTTATACAAAATAGTGAAGATCAAAGTGAACAAGACCAGGAGAACTAGTATACAGTAACAACAATATTTTTATTAAAGTTTTTTATTTTCAAAACGTATGCATAATTTTCAACATTCACCCTTGCAAAACCCGATGTTCCAAATTTTTTCCCTCCCTTTCCCCCACTCACCCAGACAGCAAGTAATCTATGTTAAACATGTGCAATTCTTCTATACATATTTCCACAATTATCATGCTGCACAAGAAAAATCAGATCAAAAAGGAAAAAATGAGAAAGAAAACAAAGTGAAAGCAAAGAACAACAAAAAGAGGAAAAATACTATGTTGTGATCCACACTCAGTTCCCACAGTTCTCCATCTGGGTGCAGATGTCTTTCTCCATCACAAGACCACTGTCCTGAATTATCTAATTGTTGAGAAGAGCCATGTCCATCAGAATTGATCATCGAATAATTTTGGTTGCCATGTACAATATTCTCTTGGTTCTACTCACTTTAGTCAACATCAGTTCATATAAATCTCTCCAAGCCTCTCTGTATTCCTCCTGTTGGTCATTTCTTATAGAGCAATAATATTCCATAACATTCATATACCACAATTTACTCCAATCGATGGGCATCCATTCATTTTCCAGTTTCTAGCCACTATAAAGAGGGCTGCCACAAACATTTTTGCACATACAGGTCCCTTTCCCTTCTTTAAGATCTCTTTGGGATATAAGCCACACTAATAATATAGTGGATATAAGAAACACTGCTGGGTCAAAGGGTATGCACAGTTTGATAGCTTTTTGAGTATAGTTCCAAATTGCTCTCCAGAATGGCTGGATCTTTTCACAGTTCCACCAATAATGTATCGGAGTCCCAGTTTTCCCACATTTATTCCAACATTCATCATTATCTTTTCCTGACATCTTAGCCAATCTGAGAGGTACCCTAGAGTTGTTGAATTTCTCCAATCAATAGTGATTCAGAGCATTTTTTCATATGACTACAAGTGGTTTTAATTTCTTCTCCAAACTATCTGTCCATATCCTTTGACCATTTATAAATTGGAAAATGGTTTGAATTTTTACAAATTTGAGTCAATTCTCTATATATTTTAGAAATGAGGCATTTATCGGAACCCTTGGATGTAAATTTTTTCCAGTTTAAGCAATATTGTTTTAATAAAGATTTTGACCAAATAAGTTATTTTGACTATTATAGATACCCAAATTAACAATAAAGGACAAATGAAGGAAGACAAAATTTTCAGATAATGAACTGATATATCAAAGCATGTATAGAATATTGATATATATATATATATTCTATGCATAAGTTCATATATATGTATAATGCACACACATATCTCTTTCTGTCTAATGATAGCCATCTCTGGGGAGAAAGAAAAAAAGAAATTTACATTATAATTTTGTTGTATATTTGAAAGAAATAGCAAGTACATAGTAGATGTTCAGTTTCATGAACTATTTCATGGAAATATTTTTTATTTCATAAAATAAAATGGTATAAAGTTAGATTAAATTTAAAAGTGTACCCTGCACACTTTTTTTTTTTGGGGGGGGGGGAATGACCTAGGTATTACACATTCACAGGTATGAGTTAATCAGATTCCTGGAATGTCAGAGCTGAAAAGGCCCTTAGAGAACCAACACTTTGATCAACTGGATCTGAAGAATTGGATGGGGGAAGGGACCTGTCAAAGATCACACAGCTAGTGGGTGGTTAAGGGTGTACTAGACCCCAAATTTCCTGGTTCTTCATCTAGAGCTCTTTTGGGAACTCCCAAAAGCCTCTTTTGAAAAAGCTTTGAAAGGCCTTATATTACCAGATGAAAATTCTTATTATGAAGTCAATGGCCCTAGGAGGGTATTTTGTAATCTTAAATTATACCAATATGCCCAAGATCTGTATTTTATCTGGGGAGATAAATTCATCCCCACCTCTTCAAATCAAAACTTTCAATCAGTGGTGTTCAAGAGTTGTTCTGACCATAAAAGCCATTTCCTTGCAGACTCTGAAGGGGTATCATGATCATGAAGATTATGGTGATGATCTTTTTGCAGATTGACCACAGTAGTGCTCAGACTTCAGATACCCAGGTCATCACTGGGACTTCCCTGGAAGCTTGATAGATCCTGCCAGAAGGTGTGCCCATGTGAGGCCCAGAAAACTATCTTTTCTGCCTCCTCCCCACCAGGTACCAGGAGATTACTTCATTTTTTTTTTACCATTTAATGGTATTTTTTCCAATTATATGTAAAAATAGTTTTCAACGTTAACTTTTTTTTTCCTGAGGCAATTGGGGTTAAGTGACTTGCCCAGGGTCACACAGCTAGGAAATGTTAAGTGTCTGAGGTCAGATTTGAACTCAGGTCCTCCTGACTTCAGGGCTACTTCACCACCTCAACATTAACTTTTTTAAAAAAGTATTTTATTTTTCCACATACATGCAAATATAGTTTTCAGCATTCACCCCTGCCAAACTTTGTTTTCCAATTTTTTCTCCCTCTCTTCCCCCTCCTCCCCCAAGGCACAAAGCATTCCAATATATACAATATATGTGCAATTATTCTAAACATTTTCATATTTGTCATGTGGTGCAAAAAAATCAGTTCAAAAGGGAAAAAAACACAAGAAAGGAAAAAATGAGAAAATGATAACAACAAGAAAAGATGAAAATACTATACTTAGATCCACCTTCAGTCTCCATAGTTCTATCTCTGGATATGGATGGCAGTTTCCATCCTAAGTCTATTGGAATCACCTTGAATCACTGAAGTGTTGAAAAGAGCAGAGCAAACTCCATCACATAGACATTCACTTTTATAGGATTTTTATTTCCATTTTTTTTCTCCCTTCCATCCTTTTGCCTCAAAATGGCAAGCAATCTGATATATTCTATACCTACTAATATTAAATGTTTTCACATTAGTCATGTTGTGAAAGAAGAATCAGAACAAAAGGGAAAATCACAAAAAAAAAAACAATTAAAAAAAGCGAAAATAGTATGCTTTGATGTGCTTTCAGACTCTATAGTTCTTTCTCTGGTTGTAGATAGCATTTTCCATCACGAGTCTTTTGGAATTATCTTAGATCACTGTATTGCTGAGCAGAGATAAGGCTATCAAAGTTGATCATTGCACAATGTTGCATTTATTATGTATGGTGTTCTAGGAGGGCATTTTAAATGAAGAAGTTTATAGACATTCAGCAAATATAGATTGCTCTTTTATAGGATATGACAATGCTTTGCACCTGACAATCATTCAGAGATCCCTCTAATCTACTAGTCAATCTAATCTACTAGTACTTCTGTACTGTGTACCTGAAGGAAAGCTCAGTAACTTTAGAGGGACACAGCAAACTCCAAAGCAGATCGTCCTAAAATTGCCTTAATGTTTTCTTTTCTGTAATGAAGCTATGCTTTTCTTTTGTTAATCTTTTTAATGAAACAAGTCATAACTCTTATGTAATGCTTACAACCCAATGCCTCAAGAATCTCTATAAGACTCCAGATTTCAGAGCAGGAGCCTTAGAAGAAATCATACATCTGGTTCAACCACATTCACAATTTTAATAATTCCCATTGTCTTAGAACTTTCATAGTTCTAAAATATTGGCCTTAAAATAATTCCATAAATCCAGCGCAGTCCTGTCATCAAATATGAGCAAATGGCACCCCTAAGTAGGAAAGTGATTTGTTCAAGGATGTGTTCAAGGTGAAGGAGACAGAGAAAGTAGTGAATTCATGGAACAATGAGTATTAACATAAAGTGAAAAGAATTAAAATGAGAAGAAAATGTACTAACAAACACACCTAACCTGCCACTACAAGATCTGTTTCCCAAAGAGATCATAAAAATCGAAAAGGACAAAAATATCCAAAAGATTTTGTAGCAGCTCTTTTTGTGGTGGCAAAGAATTGGAAATCAAAGGGACGACCATCATTTGGGAAATGGCTGAACAAATTGTGGTATATGAATGGAATGGAATGTGTTATAAGAAATCATAAGCAATCAGATTTTATTAAAGCCTGAAGGGAGGATTCTGGGAAGATGGCGAAGTTGGAGATGGAGGTTGGTAAATTTCAAGTTCTTCCAATTTCCCCCACAAATAGAACAAATGTGTACTTCAGAGTGAAATAGACTGGTGAAAAATCAAGAAGACTTGGGGCAGAACAGAGGTTCTATTTATTCAACTTGAGATGATTTGAAGAAAGACCCCAGGCTGGGGATTAACTTGTTCCAGTGCAAACACCTCCAGGCAAGCTCTGCAGAAACCTCAAGTAGGGATGCCTTTGGGTTATTTAGGAGTGGCTGGAGTCTCAGTAGGATTGTAGAGTCAGGGTTTGAGTCAGGGAAGACTAAGTGAACCTTGACTGATTAAGAATGCCAGACCCAGCTGTGCTGCTGAAACTGGACTCTGGGGGAGAAGGAACCAGCACCAAGTGAGTGCAGAAGCATCTGTGCAGGTTGCTGCTAGCTGTGGACACTTGTAGGAGTGGGGAGCTTTTGGTTTGAGGTCCTAGTCATGGGAGAAATGAAGGGAAGCTTGAGGCACTATCCCCCCCACCTCATATTTAAATGTGCTTACACTAATACTTCTTATTTTTAAAAAATGAATTGGCAAAGAAGAAAGAATCCCACCATAGAAACATATTTTGGGAACAGGGAAGAGCAGGGTTCATCTTCACAGCGGGACACTTTAGTAAAAAACCGTTTGTACCCCAAAGAATAATGTGAAATGTCTAGAGATAATTTATAGAACTCATAAAACAATTTAAAAATCAAATGAGAGACATTGAGAAAAAACTAAAAAATAAAAACTATCCAAGAAGAACAAGCTTATGAAAAAAAAAAAAAAGTTAATCATCTCCAAAGGAAGTACAGTGTTAAGGACTGTGCCTAAGTGAAGGGGCAGGTCAGTTCTCCAAGAGCCTCCACAGCTGTGGATCATAGCATCTGAAGGAGCTGCAAAGCGGCCTTTACTGACACAGGTGTTGTGGACTAGGCACGAGATAAGAAGAGGAGAGAGGTCAAACAACGCACCAGCCTCTCAGTCAGAGAGATCAGAGAACAGCAACTGCCTGTAGCGGACTAGGAGGTAAGACTCCATTCCAGATTTTGGAATTACAGTAACTTGGTTCACCAAAACTCCCTTATTGAAATAGCAGAGACTGCTTGTCAATATAATAAATTAATAATCTAGTGACTGAAGCAAATGCAAACACTCCTCTTTAGATTAAAAGCTAAACCTCTGGATTTAGGACAGGAAAGACTGTCCACAAGGAGACTAAAGGTATTTGGGAGAAAGATACATGAGATAATGACATGATAACTTTGCTCTGATGCATATCTCAACTATTTACATCTCTAAGTACCCAAAATCCAGGGATTTACATCATAGCAGAATTTTGTTAGGCTATAGGAATTTTAAAAGAGTATGCTTTGTATCAAATCTATGAGCATTTGAGGCATATATATATATATATATATATATATATATATATATATATATATATATATATATATATATTTGTCTCTCTGATCAATAAACTTCGAAGAGTCCATAACCAGGACTTCCCCATCTGGCCCCGGTATATTGTCGCAGCCTTTATCTCACTATAGGAGCTGGACTCCAACAGTGGCGGCCGAACTAGGGATGGAACATAGAGCTTCGGTGGAAGGGTGCCCTCTTAGACATGCGTGAACAATTCAGGTAAGTGGGGATTAAATAACAAAAAGTAAGGAAAAAGTGGGGGAAAACAGGCGCTTTATTACTGGAAATAATTTGGTATTAGAAAGTTTATCACCAGGCTGACACAGGGGAAGATAATATCAAATATAAGCTATCAGCTGTCATATAAGAATATATATAATAAGATAAAATTTATAAGATTGGTTATTGTCTGGCTGATATCAATACAGTATACATATTGAATTTGGAATAAGGCAAAATCAATCAGATAGCGGGCACTGAGAATAGTATCTGACAGAATTAATTAATTAAAAGGAAAAGGACTGGGAAATCTTCCAGTTTTTGTATTCTCTGTCATGGGCCAGAACTCTGAACTTGAAACAAAGGATTCTTACAAGGTACTAAGACAGTAGAATTGATAGAGACAATAGTTATCTAATTTAGCATGGTTCAGTATGATTGATCTGACCCTACAAGGAGATGTTATGGGCCAGAACTTGAGACAAGGTACTTAGTGGAATTGAGGAGACAATGGTTAAATCTAGTTTATCATTGATTTAATCCTACAACAAATAATTCTAGTGATATAATGATTGGTGTGTATTCAGTGTGGGGTATATAAGCTAGTAGCTCTTAGGGCCAGAAAGGAGAGGCCCACTTGAAGCTCTTGGAGCCTCAGCCAGAATCAGAACTAGGGAAGACAGAGACCATGGTGGCAGTTCTCCTGCCTCCCCCACAGAAACCAAGACACATTCAGGAGGACCTCAAGAAGTTGGCAGAAGCAGAGAAGACAAAGGACTGCTGGCAGGAGCTTAAGTTCACAGAACCAAGGAGAGGGATAGGCCTCTAAGAAAGCTAACCAAGCCCCAGGAAAGGAGACAAGACTTGGAAAGAGACAATAAAGGATTTGGACTTTAACTCCTGGCTGCATTTGGGGTGATTACTGAACTGAAACAAAGGCTGCCTCCAGAGACCCCAAGGAAACCCCAACAAGAGAATATTACGTTTTAGAGAAGAATATTACAATTCTCTATTTTGGTGTATTTCTCCAACCCTCAGAGACAGTTCCTTTCCTTAAAGTAAATTCTTTTATCAGTACCTTGGAGGAAGACAAGAGGACAAAAACTGTGAAATCTAAATTTTGGAAGAGGGGAAGAATTAGCACCTTCTTCCCTCCTCCAGGCTTCTTATTCAGATCTCTTTCATTGACACAGACCTGAAGAAAAGTCAAATTCTTATACCTAGAGAATTAGTTCAGGAAACACTTTAAAAGAGTTAAAAGAAAGAGAAAAGGCTATTCCTATCAAAATACAAATAGTCTTTCTAGCTCCTGTCTAAATAATCCAATATAAATTAAAAGACCCTAGCCAGTTTTTTATCAGTAGAGGGAGGCAATTTAAAACTCCTTTGAAACAACCTGCCCTTAAAAATGCTAATGCTAATTTAAGGGGGCATTAACTGTGGGAAAATCAAAATACCTTACTTCCTCCTTTCAAGAGACTGCTTAAAAATCAGAAAAAACTTAACATGAAATATATTTTCTTCCCATTAGAGACTCACTCAAGTCCACTTCCTTCTGATATACTAAATCTTATTTTAGGATGCAATTTACAAGCATTGCCAAGGTTTAAGGTTATTTTGAATTTTTAAGAAAATATGTATTCTTTGTCATACCATTTCTCATCATGGTAATTTTTAAATACATAGGGGGAGAAAAATGGCACAGTAACAAAAATACCTTACAAAAATATGAAAAGCACAAATTTTTTTTTAAAATATGTATATACAAATTAAAAAAAAATTGAAATGGTGAAGGTTTTTGGGAGCACAGGAAAGGAGGTATTTTGGATGCAATCTATCACTGATTTTAGGTCAATTCTAAAAGGGAAACTGGAGGGGATAATTTGGTTACCATAAATTATTATAAGGAATTAGTGAGGGATATTAACTGAATAAAACTATTTGAAATTGGGAACATATGAATTGACACATTTTTTAAAATTGTAACTTTTTATTGACAGTACATATGCATGGGTAATCTTTTACAACATTATCCTTTGCACTCGCTTCTGTTCAGATTTTTTCCTTCCCTCCCTCCACCCCCTCCCCTAGATGGCAGGCAGTCCCATACATGTTAAATATGTTATAATATATCCTAGATA
This sequence comes from Sminthopsis crassicaudata, assembly GCF_048593235.1. NCBI lineage: Eukaryota > Metazoa > Chordata > Mammalia > Dasyuromorphia > Dasyuridae > Sminthopsis > Sminthopsis crassicaudata. The sequence continues at coordinate 64,290,727 of NC_133623.1, read as the reverse complement.
CAATCTATGTGTGCAGAACCGAATTTCTTGTTGCACAGGAAGAATTAGATTCAGAAGGTAAAAATAACTTGGGAAGAAAAACAAAAATGCAGTCTACACTCATTTCCCAGTGTTCCTTCTCTGGGTGTAGCTGATTCTGTCCATCATTGATCAATTGGAACTGAATTAGATCTTCTCTATGTTGAAGATACCCATTTCCATCAGAATACATCTTCATACCGTATCATTGTTGAAGTATATAATGATCTCCTGGTTCTATTCATTTTACTCAGCATCAGTTGATGTAAGTCTCTCCAGGCCTCTCTGTATTCCTCCTGCTGGTCATTTCTTACAGAACAATAATATTCCATAATCTTCATATACCATAATTTAAATTGACAAAATTATTTTAAAATTTCCAAAGATATCCAAATTCGAAAAGAAATCTTACCAAGTAAGTTGGGATCAGTTGCAAGCAGTGGGAGGAGCAATAAATTCTTGTTACTTGAACAGCATGGGTGTATTTGGTTAACCGTCTCAGAAGAACTTTTCTGTTTGCCCTCAGATGGTGGTGATATTGATTCAAGGAGCTTTAATAATTGGCAAGTTCTATTGGATAGGTCTAAGGTCCAATTGATAATATTTTTAGCTGCTAATTTTACAATTCGTGGCTAAACATCAATGGATATTTCCATAAGTTAGCCTCTTTTGTATGTGTATTCCATCTATCTGGACTGTAGAATGTGCCTTAAATCCCCTGAAAAGATGGATTTGAGAGGTGAGGCTTGAAAAAAGCCCTAAACTTACAATGAACCAGCAATATCAAAACTTTTTTGCTTATCTAAAATGATCCTTGTCTCTTTTTCTGTAAAAACTCTCCTTAGCATAAAAATAACAATGAAAACTTCATTCAAGATCTCTCCCTACCCTTGTCTTTGAACACTATTGCTAAATATGTTTTTTAATACTTCACTTGGAAATACATAGTAGCAGTTATATGCAATTATTACTACACTGTATACCACTCAAGATCTTAATATTTTTCAGAGCAAATTTTCTGTTTTTTGAAACAGCCCAAGTCCTGAATATTCTGCTGGTTCAAAGATTTCTTAATAGTAATTTTTGTGTATGGGAGTGTGGAAAAGAATGGTTGATGCTTGCGCAAGTGATAATTATGATAAGATTTTTATATTTTATATTTTTCAAGTTTATAGCGTTATAAAAAGTTGGGACAACAGAATGTCAATGTCATATGTATGTATAAACTAGATTTGGAAAGAGTCATGGGCAATCAGCCAGAAAAAAAACTTTGTGCTGTAGTTTATATACTGAAAAATTTCCTGAAAAAGGGCCTAATCTTTTTTCTGTGAATTTAAAACCTCTGGCCAAAGGTGTAAAAAAAATGCACGGAAAAAGTGATTAGAAAGTAAAATTAAAATAATATCTTACAGATTCTCAAAAGTTTCATGAGCAAAGCGCCTTAGAAAAGTCTCAAAATTTTGAGAAAATTGATTATGGAATTTGGAAATTAATCAAAAACAACAATTAGGAAAATAGCAGTTTTTATTAATTTGTCCTTCAGATAGGAATGAGATTCTGGAGGGATTGCTGATGGAATTGTTGTCATCTTGATTATCATTTCCTAACTTCTCTCATATGTTAAAGTATTGTAGAAAAAAGCATTAATAGATGTAAACCTTGAAAAAAAATTCTTGCCCAACCAAGCTTGGAGGAATGCAGATGGGGTGGGGGTCAAAAACCACCATTCTCAGAATCTTGTCTCCAGCCACCCCAGCTTCATCAGCAATTGCTTGAGAAGAATCTGGGTGCCCCTGGTAGCACTCGTGGTGCGTGGCAGCGTGGTGGAGTGTGTAAGACAAGCAACATCTTTTCTTTTTTGGTAAATTCACCATTCTTTATTTCAGTTACAGAAATGGACTAGCTATGTAATCTCTGGCAAATTAATTTATAATTTACCAATTTTCTGACTTGTAAAGACAACTAATGTTGATTGTTGCTTAACAAAAAACAAATAATATGAATGTTAAATTGCTTCATATTTTGATAACTCTATGTGTTTTTAGATGTGACCAATATGCAATACTAATGTTGAGAGAGAGAATTTTTTGGGTGTGTAACTTAAGCAAACTTAACTAGGCCTCGGAAGATAATGTATGGAATCTTTATCTTTCCTTTTTCCTTCCCTGACCTGAAGACGGGATAAGAGGGAGAGAAAGAAAATATGCATAATGCAATATAATTTATTTGAGATATGATGATAAAAGTGGTTTAAAGGAACTTTAATCAAAGCCTATTACAAAACTATATAAATTGTAATCTATTTGCATTTTAGGAAAATGGAAAAGCAGTTCACAGCTTAAAAACTTACAAACTCTCAAAAAAGAGATTTTGTTAACTAAGTTATTTGGAGCTATAGTCATCATGTTAAACCTAAATCTGATGATTACCATATACAGCCTAGCCCATCAAAACTCAATGAAGGGTGGAAGTTGGGCAACAAACAGCTCAGCTCCTTCCCTGGGACCCCTGCCCAACCTTGTAATTTCTAAGTTTGTCAGTTTTCTTAAACTTTCAGGATAGATAAAGGCATCAGCCCTGAGAAGAGTCTAAGAGATATAATAACATATACATAACAAGGAAATGATATACAAAAATTCTGTAAATTCATTTAATAATCAATCCTTTACACCAGGATGTGTTTAACATATAAAACAAATTAAACAATCTTTTATGTGTTTAAGTTTGGTAAACTTTTGGTGAACTTTGGTAAAAGAAAGAATTTAGTCCTAAGTTGCAGTTAGTAGAATTTGATATGGGAGATTAAACCTCTTGGAACAGCAATTGATATATTATTTCTGAGTTTTGAATTTGATGGCCTGATAATTAAGACAGTAACCTACCACTTGAGAGAAATTTCATAAGGTGCTCAGAGAAATGTGACCCACAACAAATAGGAGTCTAATAGGATAAGAGTTGTGAGCGTTTGCTTAAAGTGATATCTTTCTGACTCAGTTTCCAAATTCTATTTCTTTTTATCATACTTGATCATTCCTGAGTCTGATATCCAATTCTAATAGTATTACTTTATCAATCTAAACTAAGGAAGTTTTATTTTGTCATATGTGTGCTCTCAGGCTGAGACCTGAAGAATCAGTTAGTGCTAGGCCTTTGAGATGGGTATTTGAAGGAGAAACAGGAGCTTTTACTCCTTTTGTGGTTGAAAAAATCCCCATCAATCTGTGGGGAAGAGACATTTTACAGCAGATAGGATTACAAATAAGCACTTCGGCTTTTTAGGCAGGGCTGCTGTTGAAGGCCTACCTGCACTTTCACCAGTTCCTATTCAGTGGAAGACTGATTCACCAGTGTGGGTAGAACAGTGGCCCTTAAGAAGTGATAAAATTCAGGCCTTATTAGACATAGTGCAAGAACAACTTGACCAAGGACACTTGCGGCCTTCTCTAAGTCCTTGGAATTCCCCAGTATTTGTGGTGAAAAAGAAATCTGGAAAATGGAGGATGATAACTGATCTAAGAAGAGTAAATGAACAGATGGAAACTATGGGAACTCTTCAGCCTGGACTTCCATCTCCTACTCAGTTGCCAAGAGAATGGCCTCTATGGGTTATAGACATTAAGGATTGTTTCTATTCTATTCCTCTAGATAAGGAGGATATGAAAAGATTTGCTTTTTCAGTGCCTAGTGTTAATTTGGCTGAGCCTTATAAAAGATATGAATGGACAGTTTTGCCACAGGGAATGAAAAACAGCCCTACTATGTGCCAAATGTATGTTGCAGCTGCTCTTGCTCCAGTAAGAAAAGCCTTTCCAAAAGTAATATTGTTACATTATATGGATGATATTTTGGGATGTGCACCTGAGGAACAAATGTTAGAGGCATGTCTACAAAGGACCATGGAAACATTAAAGTACTACAAACTGCATATAGCTACAGAAAAAATTCAAAGACATGCTCCTTTTCAATATTTAGGATATGAAGTATATCCTAAGACACTCACAGTACAAAAGCTTTCTTTAAGAACAGAGAAGTTGAACACCTTAAATGACTTTCAAAAATTAATAGGAGATATCCAGTGGATGTGTCCAGTGTTAGGCTTAACTACCAATCAACTACAACCTCTATATGACATTTTAAGGGGAGACAGTGCTTTAAATTCACCACGCCAGCTTACAAAAGAAGCACAAAAGGCTTTGAGAGAAGTTGAACTGGCTTTATCCAATGTGGTTGAAAGAGTCACTCAAAAACCCTTGGAAATATCAGTTTTTGCTACAAAAGAGGCACCCACAGCAGTCCTTCATCAAGGAGACAGAGTGATTGAGTGGGTGAACCTCTCAGCACAACCAGAACAAAGCCTTACACCTTACCCAGTGCTTGTGGCTAGGATTTTATTAAAGGCTATTAAGAGAGTAACACAATTATCTGGAATAAGTCCTGAAAAAATATACACATTCTATACTAATGCACAAATTAATGTATGCTGTGAGACCATCCCAGAATGGCAAATTTTATTGGCCACCGCTCCAAATTTTGCACATGGATCTCCATTAAAGATTACCCGGCTACTACATAATTGGCGATGGATTTTTGAAGAAAAGGTTTCTAAGGTTCCTCTTAAAGGACCAACAATCTTTACAGACGCCTCCAAAGAAAATATTTGTGCTATATACTCTCATGATTTAACCATAAAGAGAGTAATCAGGACTCCTTTTCAATCCACTCAACAGAATGAATTATTTGCTATCATGCTAGCTCTTACTTATTATCCAGGAGACGTAAATATAATTACTGATTCAGCCTATTCAGTAGGTGTAGTACAAAGAATTGCCACAGCCCAAATAAAATTTGCAGCCTCTAATATTTATCAGCTCTTTAAGGAACTTCAAGAGCAAGTGAGAAAACATCCAGGCAAGATTTATATCTTGCATGTCCACTCACATAGTGGACTTCCAGGTCCCATTTTTGATGGAAATTCAAAGGCAGATAACCTTCTAACCATGTTAGCCAGTAGTCCTTTATTTCAGGAAGCACAAGAATCTCATTCTAAATATCATCAGGCTGCTCGAGCTTTACGTTTACAATTTGGAATCACAAGAGAGGAAGCTAGGAGCATAGTAAAAAGCTATACAGCTTGTCTTCCTTTCCATGCTCCTACACTCCCTCCAGGGAAGAATCCTCGTGGTTTGAGACCCAATGAAATCTGGCAAATGGATGTGACCCATTATAAATCTTTTGGTCGTCTATCTTTTATTCATGTCGTGGTAGACACCTTTTCAGGATTCACATTTGCAATGCCAGCAGCAAAAGAGACAGCCCGAGTGGTCACTGAATTCCTTATACAAGCTTTTGCAATTATGGGTGTGCCACAAGCAATAAAAACAGACAATGGACCTGCATATACGTCCAAACATTTTACACACTTTTGTGCACAGTATAAGATTTTACATACCACGGGCATACCCTTTAATTCTCAAGGGCAGGCAATAGTAGAGAGAAGAAACAGAGATATTAAGACACTCCTCCAAAAACAAAAGAAAGGGGGAGCCACAGGTAACCCTAGAGAACTTCTAAACTTAGTTCTCTATACCATTAATTTTCTAATTTTTGACAAAGATGCACTGGCTCCGGCAGACAGGTTTTATAACCCACCAGAAGGGCAGTGTCCAGTGCGAGCAGCTCCACTGTCCTTAGATAATCGCCAGATGATGTGGAGAGATCCAGAAAGTGGTGAATGGAAGGGACCAGATAGGTTAACTGCCTGGGGGAGAGGGTTTGCTTGTATTTCTTCAGCAGGAGAAGGAATCAGATGGGTGCCAACAAGTCATATTCGCCTTGTCCATCAGAGAAAGACAGAAAAAGAGAAAGGCCTCAAAATAAAGGAGAAGATCTAAGAAACATCTGACACTGAAAGAGCATGGATAATAAGAAGACTGTTAAAGAACTTTAAAAACCAGCAGGAATCATTGGACTTCCTCACACAAGATGAGACTAATGGACAATGGACTTATGGACATTTATAAATTTTCAATTTGTGATTATGTTATATACTTCTAGCATGTGTTACGTTACTATGTTACTATGTGCTTATGTAATTTATGTAATTATCTGTAATACTTCCCATATTGATGGATTTATGTTTCAAGGTCATTTATGTAATTATCTGTAATACTTCCCATATTGATGGATTTATGTTTCAAGGTCATGACTGTCCTATGTTCTAAATCAAAAGAAAGGGGGAGATGTTAGGATTACTAAGTGAGAACTCGGGTTGTCTGGATAGTGACAAGGTGAGAATTCAGGTTGGACAATTACAAGGTGAGAACTCAGGTTGACTTGATGGAAGGAGCAGGCTCATTGGCTGAGGTGGTTCTTCCCAGAAGCCCTTGCATTATCCCACGCCCATTCTCTGGGAGAATAAAAGAGAGGACTCCCAGAGAGAAAAAGAAGACTCTGAATTGCATCAGGCTTGACGGGGCTCTCTGAAGGAAGGGAAGTCACTTCTCTGGACAAGAGTTAACAGCAACTACCTGGAGACAACGGTTCACTACAGGAAGAAGAATCTGTCTGAGAGATTTGAGTAGACAAAGCAGATCTCTTCCCAGAGAGCGATCCGGCAGCTTCTAGCGACGACAGCTCGCTACAGTTTTTCAAACTCCCCAGAGATATACTGTACAGTATATTTAAAAATAACCACCAATATTCCTAATTGCAGATACTGTTTTAAGGTATGGCACTAGAATCCAGATCATGAATGTGTTAGCATATATTATAAAATGTCACAATTGTATTTTATTCCAGTGTCTTACTTCTATTCAAATGTTTGTCAAATTCCATACCGATGGTTAGACATTATCACATAGAATGGATGTTTCATAATAAGATTAATCACATTTGGTGAAGAGGTCTGAGCCAACAAAGACAATTAGCTCTTGGATAGATTGAGTGAATATAATAAAGGTGATGATACTAACCTATTTATTTAGTGCTATACCAAACTCCCAAGAAACCTTTTTAACTGATCTAGAAAAAATAACAAATTTCATCTAAAAGAACAAAATGTCAAGAATTTCAAGGGAATTAATGAAAAACAAATCAAATAAAGGTGGCCTAGCTGTACCAAACCTAAAATTATATTATAAATCAGCAGTCTTCAAAACCATTTGGTATTGTCTAAGAAATAGACTAGGTGATCAGTGAAATAGGTTAGGTTCACAGGATCAAATAGTCAATATGTTTAGCAATCTAGTGTTTGACAAACCCCAAAACCCCAGCTTTTGTGATAAGAATTCATTATTTGACAAAAACTGCTGGGAGAATTGGAAACTAGTATGGCAGAAACTAGGTATTGACCCACACTTACTTACAAGATAAGGTCAAAATAGGTTCATGATCTAGACAAAGAATGAGATTATAAATAAATTAGAGGAACATAGGATAGTTTACCTCTCAGACCTGTGGAGGTGAAAGGAATTTGTGACCAAAGAAGAACTAGAGATCATTATTGATCACAAAATAGATAATTTTGATTATATTAAGTTAAAAAGCTTTTGTACAAACAAAACTAAAGCATACAAGATTAGAAGGGAAACAATAACCTGGGAAAACATTTTTACAGTCAAAGTGTAACGTGCTCTCCTGGCAGTTACAATTACTAGTCTGCCATAGGCCCAACAGAGTACCTTTGACCACTGAGCTTTGCAGTGTCAACTCTACCCGGATTGCCTCCTCTGAGGCCTTCAAAGGTCTCTGGCCACAATCTCTTGAATCTATAATTTAATAACCGCTAGTGCACTCAAGAACAGCCATGTGTAATCTTAAAAGCCTTTATTATACATACTCACATAATGCCCTGACTGATGCCCTGACTTGTTGGTTCCTTAGTGAACACCTGGTCAGAAGACCCACGTGTTCACTACCAAAATCCTTACCTCTTTCGGCTATCCATCTCGGCTTGGCCACCCAGGCTAGGGAGCCAGGGTAAAGAGCGCCAGGTTAAAGAGAGCGACTGCTGCCTGCAGTGGGCTTATAAAGGGCCTGTGAGGTCACACACACAGCCAATCAGCGAGAGAGTCACCCATTACGAAGCTATCTCAATGTGGCCAAGATCCCACCTACAAGGCATTCCTAATATCCACAGAAATTACTTCTGAGCCTCAATCTTCCGATGCACTGTGGCGCTGCCCATTTAAAGGGCTCTTACATCAAAGGTTCTGATAAAGGCCTAATTTCCAAATTGTATAGAGAATTGACTCAAATTTATAAGAAATCAAGCCATTCTCCACTTGCTAAATGGTCAAAGGATATGAACAGACAATTTTCAGATGAAGAAATTGAAACTATTTCTAGTCATAGGGAAAGATACTCCAAATCACTATTGATGAGAGAAATACAAATTAAGACAACTCTGTGATACCACTATACACCTCTCAGATTGTCTAAGATGACAGGAAAAGATAATGATGAATGTTGGAGGGGCCGTGGGAAAACTGGGACACTGATGTGTTGTTGGTGGAATTGTGAACAGAGCCGAACATTCTGAAGAGCAATCTGGAACTATGCCCCAAAAGTTATCAAACTGTGCATCCCCTTTGATCCAGCAGTATTACTACTGGTCTTACATCCCAAAGAGATCTTAAAGAAGGGAAAGGGACCTGTATGTGCAAAAAAATTTGTGGCAGCCTTTTTTGTATTGGCTAGAATCTGGATGGGTATTCATCAATTGGAGAATGGCTGAATAAATTGTGGTATATAAATGTTATGGAATATTATTGTTCTGTATGAAATGACCAACAGGATGATTTTCAGAGAGGCTTGGAGAGATTTACATAAACTGATGCTGAGTAAAATGAGCAGAAAAAGGAAATTTATACATGGCAACAACAAAAATATAGGATATCAATTCTGATGGACATGGCTCTTCAACAATGAGATGATTCAAACCAGTTCCAATTGTTTAGTAATGAAGAAAGTCAGCTACACACAAAGAGAGAACTATGGGAAATGAATGTGGATCACAACATAGCATTTCCACTCTTTGTGATTATTTGATTGCATTTTTTTTCTTTCTTTCTAGATCTGATTTTTCTTGTGCAGCAAGATAACTGTGTAAATATGTATACATATATTGGATTTAACATATATTTTAACATATTTAACATGTATTAGACTACCTACCATCTGGGGTGGGGTAAGGAGGAGGGAAAAAGTTGGAACAGAAGGTTTTGCAAGGGTCAGTGTTGAAAAATTACCCATGCATATGTTTTGTAAATAAAAAGCTATAATAAAGAAAAAAAAGAAATAATCTAAGAAAATTGTAGAGTGATAGCACATGAGGGTAAAATAGAAATAGAAAAAAATATACTGATCACAAACTCAATGAGATCCTTTGTGGAAAACACATGGGAATATGATTGCCATATTTTTATATCTCCAAATCAAAGAGAAAATTTTGTAAGAAATGAGAAAAAATTCAAATACGCTGGAGCTACAATTAGAATTATATGGGACTTACCATGAACACAGTAAAGTACTACAGATCTTGGAATCATATCTATCGATAATCAAAAGAACTAGGCCTGTGGCCAAAAATATTATATCCAGCAAAATTATCTTTGAAAATGTACATTCAATGGACTTGCATATTTTCAGGACTTTCTATCAAACCCAAACTTACTAGAATCTTTAGTATTTAAGAGCCAATATCAAAGATCAGTTTCAAGGAACTCAACATGGACAAATTATTTTTGTACATGGGAAATATATATCATATGTTTGATTGACATCAACAATAGTGTAGTTGAAAAGAAAGATTGAGGCAGAGTTAAGATAAAAAAACTAATCATGTTTTATACAAATGAGGTGCAGAGGAAGAATAGACTCAGAGGCTTTGGTGGGGGGAGGGCTTGTAGTTTTGAAAACCTACTTACATCAGGAATAGTTTAAATAGGCAACAATACATATATACCAGGAAGGGTATAACACCCTCAAAAATCTATAAAGAAATAGGGTGGAGGGATGGGTGGACACAGAAACAAAGGATGAAGGAAGATGACAAGGGAGGGATCCATAAGTGAGGGAAGGTTAAGTAATAGGCAAGTTGTTAAAGCAAAGGCAGTATTAAAGGAAATATTCAGAGGGATAGGAAAGATGTGTGCTACATAGAGATGTATGTGTATTTGTATATGTATATGTATATATATATATATATATATATATATATATATATATATATATATACATACATACATATATATGTATATATAAGTATACCCTTTAACCCAGAAGATTATTTGCTTAAGCCTGGCAAGGGAATGGAGTGACCCAGAAGAAGAGTGGCTTTGCCCATCAGTTGTGCAGACTAATTCTAAGATGGACCAAAGAAATCAAGGACCTAGTATAGTGCTGTGATGCGCTGGGCATGTATCACAGGTGGGATAAAAGATACAGACCTGGACTTGAAGTCAGGAAGACTTGAATACACTTAGTAGTTGTGTGACCCTAAGCTAGAGGTGAGGAACCTTTTCTCTGCCGAGGACCATTTGGATATTTATAACATCATTCAAAGGTCATCCAAAATTATCAATTTAAAGAATGCAAGCAAGTGGGAAATTGTCGTCACTTGAGGTTGCACTGACAAGGTCAGACCAAATAATTTTGAGGTGATGTTCCTCAGTCCTGCAAGCAATTCACTTCATATCTCTTAGGCTCAATTTCCTCAGTTTATAAAGCATTTACTTAAAAAAAAATAAGTATACCCTTAAGTATAGCCTGCTTGGGAGTGGTAGGGGGGATGAAGAGGAAAAAAAGAATAATGTAAAAAAGATGCAAAGCAGAGAACAAAAGAACAATTTGCAAGGAAGTAAAGAAAAGATGGACACTCATGAATATAATTTCTTCTGTAATATATGTTAGGGGCAATGAGGCATTGCTCTCTGAACTATGCTACATAGCCTGTATGTGGCAGTGAGGTGGAGTGTGTAAGACAAGCAACATCTTTTCTTTTTTGGTAAATTCAGCATTCTTTATTTCAGTTACAAAAATGGACTAGCTATGTAATCTCTGGCAAATTAATTTATATCTGACCAATTTTCTGATTTGTAAAGACAACTAATGTTGACTGTTGCTTAACAAAAAAACAAATGATATATGAATGTTAAATTGCTTCATATTTTGATAACTCTATGAGTTTTTAGATGTGACCAATATGCAATGCTAATGTTGAGAGAGAGAATTTTTTGGGTGTGTAACATTTTTAAGCAAATTCAACTAAACCTCACTAGACCTAGGAAGATAATGTATGGAATCTTTCTCTTTCCTTTTTCCTTCCCTGACCTGAAGAAGAGATAAGAGGGAGAGAAAGAAAATATGCATAATGCAATATAATTTATTTGAGATATGATGATAAAAGTGGTTTAAAGAACTTTAATCCAAGCCCATTATAAGACTACGTGAGGGATGTAGAAGACCCTTACCAAAATGACTACTCAGAGATCACTCAGTACAAAGCAGAAAAGTTGTTTATTGAAAACCTCTGCAGGATGAGCTGTCCCATCACAAGATAAAAAAGAGAAAGCTCCCGGTAGGAGGGCTAAAGAAGTAGTAAAGATACATAGCTTTTACACAAGAAATTACATCACAAATAAGAGAGCATTGAGAAGGGGAGGGGGGAGACATCTAATTGGTTGTTGCTATTTGGAGAGATTGGAATGGAAGGTTTCTGTTACATCATAAGTTGGGGAGCATTGAGAAATAGGTGCCCTCTCCCCTTAATTGAATGTTAGACATGGGTGCCAACAGACCTTCAAAATTTAGATTACTAAGCTAACAGCATTCATCTAATAGTCTAAATATTGATAACATTGAATAGTGATAAATGTCATCATTTCAGGTCAAGTAAATATATCTAAAGTTTAAATATTGGCTAACACACAACATACTTATGCAGGTCACGGAGAAATAGAAATAATGAATAATAAATTACAGACAAAAAATTTAAACATTCCTGTAAGTTCTTCACCTTATCTCTGCATTCCCCACAAATATATAAATTGTAATCTATTTGCATTAAATATACATATACATATTCATACAATTATTTTGTTGCACAAGAAGAATTGGACTTTGAAATAATGTACAGTTAACCTGTGAAGGAAATCAAAAATGCAGGCGGACAAAAATAGAGGGATTGGAAATTCTATGTAGTGGTTCATATACATATATTGTATTTACATTAAATTTAGGAAAAAAAAAAGCTGTTTCTTGAAAACTTACAAACTGTCAAAAAAGAGATTTTGTTAACTAAGATATTTGGAGTTATTATCATCATGTTAAACCTAAATCTGATGATTACTGTATACAGCCTAGCCCATCAAAACTCAATGAAGGGTGGAAGTTGGGCAACAAACAGCTCAGCTCCTTCCCTGGAGCCCCTGCCCAACCTTGTAATTCTGTTTGTCAGTTTTCTTGAACTTTCAGGATAGATCATCAGCCCTGAGAAGAGTCTAAGAGATATAATAAAATATATATATCAAGGAAATGATATACAAAAATTCTGTAAATTCATTTAATAATCAATCCTTTACACCAGGATGAGTTTAACATATGAAACAAACTAAGCAATCTTTTATGTGTTTAAGTTTGGTAAACTTTTAGTGAACTTTGGTAAAAGAGAGAATTTAGCCCTAAGTTGCAGTTAGTAGAATTTGATATGGGAGATGAAACCTCTTGGGACAGCAATTGATATATTATTTCTGAGTTTTGAATTTGATGGCCTGATCATTAAGACAGTTCCTGTTAGGGATGGTTCTCTCTCTCTGAGAATTGCCATGTATGCCATGTCAGCGGGTAGGGTGGGACCAGGAGGTAAAAAGGGGTTTGGCCTCTGAGGCAGGAGGTTGTGTCTTACAGGTGTTCAAGAAACTGCTAATAGGTTCCTTGAGGTGGTGAAGTGTGTGTCCCCTTGCTAGATCTCCACCTAGGATGCAGCATTAATTCCAGGTGTCTCTCCTCTGTGGCTCCACCTATGCAGAACTGAGTGATCTGGGCAGGGGTAATCCTGGAAGAGAGGAAGCATAAATAGTGGAACGCTTGAGTGCCCACACGTGTGCGTGCGTACACACACACACACACACACACACACACACACACACACACACACACACACTTGCTCTTGCACTCTCTTGTTCTTGCTTCCTGCTGCCCCCATTGATTGAATGACTAAATATAAGCTGTTTGTACCTCAAGATTGGCTCATCTCCATATGTATCCAGGTGGGCTCCAAAGACTGGTGAGTATGGCCCTGGAAGCCTAGGATAGTGCTCAGATAGTCCGGCACACATACACACACACACACACACACACACACACACACACACACACATACACACTTATATACTTTCTTGAATTGGTAATTTGTTGTTATATATTTTGAATCTTCCCTTATGTTCTGTTGGGCACATGATAATGTTTTCTTTTGTTTTCTTTTGGTTTGTATTCCTTTTGTTTTTCTTTTTTTTAATTCTGTTTTTTAAAATAAACTTTAAAAATTAAAAAAAAATATTGATTCAAACAATGTAGAGGGCCACAGATAGTGGGGGAACTCTGGGTGAAGTATAAGACCCTTCAGCCCATAGGGAACCTGCTAACAATGTCTGGTTTGGCTCCCCATCTCCCGTAAGGGCTCTCAGACTTCCTTCCAGAAGTCTGGAGGCAGTGACAACCTGTGTTGTGATTGAAGCAGAGTGATAGCAGGTGGAAGAGTGATACCAGGTGGCAAAGAGTGATACCAGGTAGCAATCTATCTATAATAGCAAGTTGTTTATGTGATCCTCATGTGCAGAATATAGTTAGAGCATGCACAGTATTGCTTTGGTTATATAAGGGAATTAGGGTATATAAGAGTGAAAGAACTTGGAATAAATGGACTCCATATTTTAACCATTCTCGGGAGTCTCACCTCATCACTCCTCCACTAAGATGGTATGTTTTTTCACCTCAGCGTTGGGGTTCTAGAAAGCACAGTATGTTTTTGTCACCCAAACTTGGGGGCTCTAGAAAGCAGGACACAACAAAACAATAAAAATTTAATGAAAAAATATTTAAAAAAAAACAATAAAAAAATAGAAAGTGAAGAGCAAGAAGTTCCCAAAAACTTACCTAGAGATATTGGTTCTTCCAGTAAAAAAAGTGATTGGTAGTCTTTTGGGACATGAAGTCTTTTTTCTTTTTCTCCATGGGTAGAAAGGATTTTCTTTGGTTGAACTTTTCCTGAAAGAGAAAAGCCCTTTCAACAAAAAAAAATCTATTGGAACCCTCCTCAACTTGATCCAATAGAAACAATATTGAGTATCTCAGAAGATCAAGATGTCTTCTCCAAAATGATAAGAGCTTTTAGCTTTGTCTGCAGTCTTCTATAGTCCTATGCAAACATACTCTACTTGTAATTCTTTGGCCTAGTTTTTCAAATCAAATTACTGAACTGCAGTGACTTTCATGAATAATAAGATAACTTCTTGGTCTTCTTATATTCTCAGCATTGTCTATATTTTCTTTTGGTAAAAGAATACTCATTCAGGAATGTCTACCAAAGAAGATGAAATTTTTCAATGGAGGGAAAGAGAAAAGACTTAACTTCTTGACAAGACAGGAAAATACATCTCTAACTAAAGCAATTTATGGAATCACAATATAATAAACAATTCCTGTTGTAATACCATCCTTCCATACTCTGATTTTTCTTTTAAGGAAGCCCTTTTTTATTTCCTGAAAAGATCGGCAATGATTGAGCAGCAAGACCGAAAAAGAAATGAAACTTCCCAGAATATACTTGACTTATTTCTTCATCCCATTATATTGGAAGACTAGTTTCTCAAAATAAGTCTCTAACCATTTATTAAGCATTATATTTTATGCCCCAGTGACTGTACTTAGCACAGAATACAATGAAAGACATAAGATTATCTGTAAGGATAAGGAGTTCACAAGTCTATAACCTAAGAGAAATATATAATGAAGCCTCAATGATAAAAATATCTGAAAATGTATAATTTCCAGTTTTGATTTCATTTTGCAGAATGATTTTTTGGAGATGAAGAACTTAAGAAGGCAGCTAGATAGGAAATGATGAGAAAAATGTCCTGAGTGCTCTCCTGAAGTGGTAGATGATCCCGAGAGAGGACCCTGAAGCTCATCTCTGACACTCTACAGTAAGAATAAAGGGCCCTAGAGTCAGGGAGACCTGGGGAATTTTGTGGTAACAATAAATTATTTATTACTTTCTAATTAAAATGAATGAATTTTAATAAACATTGCTTTATGAATCATATTGGAGAAAAAAATCTGAAAAAAAGGAAAAACCATGGAAGAGAAAAAAAAAAGAAGGGAACCTAGAATGTGTTGATTTACATTCAATCATTTTAGTTCTTTTTCTGGATGCAGATGACATTTTCCCTCCCAAGTCTATTGGGAATGCCTTGGATCACTGAACCACTGAGAAGGACCAAGTCTTTCATAGTTGATTATTACACATTCTTGCTTGTTCCTGTGTACAATATATTCCTGGTTCTTCTTGTTTTCCTCAGCATCAATTCATGTAAATCTTTCCAGGCCTTTTTAAAATCAGCTTGTTCATCATTTTAAAATGAACAATAATATTCTATTACCTTCATATATCAAAACTTTTTCAGCCATTCCCCAATTGATGGGCATCTATTCATTTCCCAATTTTTGTTACCACAAAAAGAGCTGCTACAAACAGTTTTGCACATGTGGGTCCTTTTCCCTTCTTTATGATTTCCTTGGAATACAGACCCAATTATTGTATTGCTGGATCAAACTGTATGCACAGGTTGATAGCTCTTTGGACATGATTCTAAATTGCTCTCCAGAATGGCTAGATCATTTCACAACTCCACCAACAATGCATTACTGTCTCAGTTTTCCCACAACCTCTCCAACATTTATCATCTTTTCCTATCATCTTAGCCAATCTGAGAGATATGAAATGATACCTCAGAGTTGTCTTAATTTGCATTTCTCTAATCAAGAGTGATTTAGAGCATTTTTTCATATGACTAGAGATGGCTTTAATCATCTGAAAATTGCTCATATCCTTTGACCAATTTATCGTTTGGTGAATGACTTATATTCTTATAAATTTGACACAATTCTTTATATATTTTAGAAATGAGATCTTTATCAGAAACCCTGGTTGTAAAATGTTTTTCCCAATTTTGTTCTTCCTTTTTAATCTTGTTTGTATTGGTTTTGCTTGGGCAGAAACTTTTTAATTTAATGTAATCAAAGTTGTCCAAAATGTTCTCTAGTTCTTCTTTGGTCATAAATTCCTCCCTTCTCCAAGGATTGAATAGGTAATTTATCCCTTGCTCTTCTAATTTGTTTATGGTATCACCCTTTATGATGAAATCATATATCCATTTTGACCTTATTTTGCTATGGTGTGATGACTGCTGCTTAATAATAGAATTTTAGGTCTGGTACTGCTAGACCACCACCTTTTGTTATTTTTTCCATTAATTCCCTTGACATTTTCGCCCTTTTATTCTTCCAGATAAATTATGTTATTATTTTTTCTAGCTCTATGAAATAATTTTTGGCAGTTTGATTGGTATGGCACTGAACAAATATTAATTTAGGTAAAATTGTCATTTTTATCATATTAGTTTTGCCTACCCATGAACAACTGATATTTTTCCAATTGTTTAGATTTGAATTTATTTGTATGAGAAGTGTTTTGTAATTGTGTTCAAATAGTTCCTGGATTAGTCTTGGCAGGTAGACATCCACATATTTTATTGTGTCTACTATTATTGTAAATGGAATTTCTCTATCTTTTGTTGCTGGGCTTTGTAGGTAGGATATAGAAATGTTTAATATTTGTATAGGTTTATTTTATATCTTGCAACTTTGCTAAAGCTGTTAATTGTTTCAAGTAGGTTTTTAGATGATTCTCTAGGATTCTCTAAGTACATTATCATATCATCTGCCACGAGTGATCGTCTTATCTCCTTATTGCCTGTTATAATTTCTTTCTGTCTCTTTTCTTATTGCTAAAGCCAAGATTTATAATACAATTTTGAATAATAGAGGTGATAATGGGCATTCTTGTTTTACCTTTGATCTTACTAGGAATGCACCCAGCTTCTGTCCATTACAAGTCATGCTTGCTGATGGTTTTAAATTGATGCTGCTTATCATTTTGAGGAAAACTCCCTTTATGCCCACTTTCTCTAGTGTTTCTAATAGGGATGAGTGCTGTATTTTGTGAAAAGCTTTTTTCTGCATCTATTGAGATTATCATATGATTTCTGTTAGTTTAGCTATTGATAATTATGGTAATAGTTTTCCTGATATTGAAACAGCCATGTATTCCTGGCATAAATCACACTTGGTAATAAAATAATATTTTGCTGATAAGTTGTTGTAACCTCTTTAATAATATTTTATTTAAAATTTTTCATCAATATTTATTTGTGAGATTGTGTCTAATTTTCTATCTCTGGGCTCTTCCTGGTTTACATATCAGTACTATAGTTGTGTCATGGAAGGAATTTAACAGGACTTCTTTTTTTGGCAGAACTAAGAACTTTATTTATTTATTTTGCTATATCCAATATATGCATAAATATTTATACAATTATCTTACTGCACAAGAAAATCAGATAAAACAGGAATAAAATTGAGAAAGAAAACAAAATGCAAGCAAACAACAACAGAGAGTGAGAATGCTGTGTTGTGGTCTACACTCAGTTCCCTCGGTTCTCTCTCTGGGAGTAGATGGCTCTTTTCATTATTGAACAATTAGAAGTTGTTTGAATCATCTCATTGTTGAAGAGAGCCACATCCATCAGAATTGATCATCGTACAATCTTCTTGTTGCCATGTATAATGATCTCCTTCTGCTCATTTCACTCAGCATCAGTTCATGTAAGTTTCTCCAGGCCTCTCTGAAATCATCCCGCTGGTCATTTCTTACAGAGCAATAATATTCTATAACATTCATATACCACAATTTATTCAGCCATTCTCCAATTGATGGGCATCCACTCAGTTTCCAGTTTCTAGCCATTACAAAAAGAGCCGCCACAAATATTTTTGCACAGAGAGACAAGGGTCCCTTTCCCTTTCCCTTCTTTAAAATCTCTTTGGGATATAAGCCCAGTAGTAACATTGCTGGATCAAAGAGTATACAGAGTATACACAGTGGAAGTGCTATTGCCTTGGGAATTGTCCCACACAGCAAAAGTGTGACTGCCCTGGGAAGAGCCCCAGGTGGGAGAAATGCTACCACCTTGGGCATAGCACTGCTGTGCAGAAATCTCATTCCCCTGGGCAGAGCCCTCACTGTGGACTGCAGCTGGGCACCTGCTCTGAAGTCTGTGCTGAGTCACTCCTGGTTCTGGATAGGTGTGGCCAGGTCTTGTTAAGCTCTGGCATTTTGGGGTACACTCTACCCTTGGCATTTGTGTAACTTCTGTGATGATCTACTGCTTTGCAACCAAAGCAGAGCAGCCAATTCTCCACCCACAGAGACCACAACCTGCCCCCAGTCTCCTCAGCATGGGCTAGCCTCCATGTTCTGCCTCCCTGCCTGCACTGGCCTCCTCCCACCTAATCAACACAGACCTTTTCTGGCAATCTTCCAGATTACATTTGGCTGGTAATTTGTTGTACTCCCAATATTTGTGGATTCTACCAGTCAAGTACTATTTCAGAGGCTGAATTTGGTAATTAGTAAGTGAGGGAAGAAGGGAGCTTAGAATGAAGTGTAGGTCCTTCCCGCCATCTTGGCTCTGCCCATCCCTTACCCTTCTTTAATATCTCTTTGCCATAGAAGCCCAGTAGAAACACTGCTGGAACAAAGTGAATGCACAGTTTGATAACCCTTTGGGCATAGTTTCAAATTGCTCTTCAGAATGGTTGGATCAGTTTACAACTTCACCAACAATGTATTGGTGTCTCAGTTTTCCCACATCCCCTCCAATAGTCATCATTATCTTTTCCTGTCATTTTAGATAATCTGAGAGGTGTGTACAGGTATCTAAGAGTTGTCTTAGTTTGCATTTCTCTGATCAATAGTGATTTAGAGCAACTTCTCATATGATTATAAATAGTTTCAATTTCTTCATCTGAAAATTGTCTGTTCATATCTTTTGACCATTTAGCAATTCCTTCTTTTTTTTCCACTTTATTTTTTTAATAAGGTTTTTTATTTTCAAAACATAGAGATGGATAATTTTTCAAGACTGACCCTTACAAAATGTTGTGTTCCACATTTCCTCCCCTTCTCCCTATCCCCTCCCTTAGATGGCAAGTAATCCAATATATTAAACATGTTCTATTCTTCTATACATATTTCTACAATTATTGTGTTGCCCAAGAAAGTCTGATCAAACAGGGAAAAAATGAGGAAGAAAACTAAATTCAAGCAAACAAACACAAAAAACCCCCCAGTAAAAATGCTATGTTGTGATTCACATTTTGTTCCCACAGTCCTCTCTTTGGCTGTAGATGGCTCTCGTTATACAAGATCATTGGCTTCAGTTATCTCACTGTTGATGAGAGCCATGACCATAAGAATTGATTATCACATAAGTCTTGCTGTTTCTGTATACAATGATCTCCCGATTCTTCTCGTTTCACTTAGCATCAGTTTATGTCAGTCTCTCCAGGCCTTTTTGAAATCCTTTTGCTGATCATTTCTTATAAAACAATAATATTCCACAACATTCACATACCATAACTTATTCAGCCATTCTGCAAATGATGGACATCCACTCAGTTTCCAGTTTCTTGCCACTACAAAAAAGGCTGCCTAAAACATTTTTGCATATGTGTGACCCATTTATTCTTTAGAATTAGATTATTTAATTTCCAGTTGGTATTTAGCCTATCTTTTCCTAGTTATTTATTGAATATAAATGCCATAAAAACTACGCATTATGGTCTGAAAAGGAAGCATTTACTATTTCTGACTTTCAGCAATTGTTAATATTTTAATTCCCTAATAAAGGGTCAATTTTTGTGTTGATGCCATGTATTGCTGAGAAAAATATATATTCATTTCTGTCCCTATTCCGTTTTCTCCAGAGGCCTATGATATGTATGTTTTCTAGTATTCTAT
Source organism: Sminthopsis crassicaudata (assembly GCF_048593235.1). Classification (NCBI taxonomy): domain Eukaryota; kingdom Metazoa; phylum Chordata; class Mammalia; order Dasyuromorphia; family Dasyuridae; genus Sminthopsis; species Sminthopsis crassicaudata. Next base: position 64,270,569 of record NC_133623.1, on the reverse strand, counting down.
TAACTTCCCTAATTTCTTTCTTTCTTTTTCTTTTGTTGTTGTTAGATTTATCTAATTCTGAGATGGGGATATTGAGGTATACATACATATATATATATGTATATATATAGTGTGTGTGTGTGTATAGTATATAGTATAGTATAGTTTTGCTGTCTATTTCTTCGTGTAAGTGGCTTAACTTATTTTCTAAGAATTTGGATGCTATACCATCACTTGGTGCATTTACATTTAATATTGTTACTGCTTCATTGTCTATGGTACCCTTTAACAAGTTTCCTTCCTTATTTTAATTAGATCTATTTATGTTTTTGCTTTATCTGAGATCAGAATTACTACCCCTGCTTTTTTTTTTCCAAAGACTGAAGCAAATGAATTCGGCTTCAGCATTTTACCTTTATTCTGTGTGTATCTGTTTCAAATGTGTTTCTTGTAAATAACATATTATAGGATTCTATTTTTTAATCCACTCGCTTTTTGCTTCCATTTTATGGGAGAATTCATTCCATTTACATTCATAGATATGATTACCAACTGTGTATTTCTCTCCATTCTATTTTCTCTCCTGTTGAATAAGAAATTGAGATCTCATATTAGAATTATAAGCACACTCAAATCTAACAGGTCTGAGCTTCTAAATTATAGGAACTTGACCTTTCAATAAATTCTGTATGTCCTTGACAATAGATACCAGGAACTAGCCATTCTTGGAAATGATTATGCATAGGGCTGGGTGGCTTCCTCCCTGTGCATATGCAATTGATAAGGAAACACGTCAAGCTTCAAGGGTTTGGAATGAGTCAACATGAATATATAGATAAGTTTTGGCCTGGAGCCTTCTTTGTCTGAAAACATTTAAAAAGCCCATGTTCTAAACCATAGTTGAGCTTCACCCGTGGGAAAGACGCTTCGCCCGGGAAAATCTTTACACAATTCAATTTGATTGAAGCTGAAATGGGGCTCCCAGCCATTTGAGTTTTTGAGGTTCCCTTAAATTGGTGATGTATTCTCTTCCTCTATATGCTATAATTGTCATATTGTTAATTGTTCTTATTTCTATTTGTTTTTTTATGCAAATCTAAACTATCTATACCTTGTCCTATTTGATTAAAACCTTACTTTCATTTTCAATTGAGTCTGAGAGCATCATTTATAGGAGTGAATCCGAACACATACAATTTTTCTTAATACACCTGTATATACCCATCTATCCTTATAAGTATTTGGTTTCTACCCTCCATGTTCTCAATCTTCTCTCCCTTCAATCACCCCTGCTCCCTTCTCTTACCTCTTTCTCCCAGTGTTTCTGCCCTCTGTTCCATCCAACTCCTCCCATTTCTTTCCCATTTCCACACTTATTTTCTCATAAGGTAAGATAAAATTCTATACCCAACTGAGTGATTATGCTATTCCCTCTTTGAACCAAAATTGATGACATTAAGATTCATACAATGGTCATCCCCTCCCTTCTTTCACTTTATTGTTTCACTCTCTTTCACTCTCTTCAGGTTATCTAATTTGTCCTACTTTACCTCCCCTTCTCTCTTCTCCCAATCCTTAATGTTTTTGTCCTTGATATCGTATCAGAGTGCATTCATACCCACACCTTCTGCCTATATATGCTCCCTCTAACTGCCTCAGTAACAGATATAATTTTCCCATCTCAGGATGTAAGCAGTTTAACCTTTAAATTATATATGTATATATTCATGTGTGTGTATACATATAAATAGATAGATAGATATATCTATATAGGTATAGATATATTCCCCATTTATCTTTTTTTGCTTTTCTTGAGTCCTGTGTTTAAAGATCAAATTTTCTTTTTAATTCTGTTTTTTCTTTTTTTTTTTTTCAATAGAGATGATTCAAAGTTTCTCACTTTATTGAAGATGCATCTCCTCCCATGAAAGATGATGCTCAGTCTCACTGGGTAGTTAATTCTTGGTTGTATTCCTTTGCCTTTCAGAATATGGTTTTCAAGGCCCTCTGAGCCTTTATTACAGAAGCTGCCAGATCCCTGTAATCCTGACTATTGCTCCTTGATACTTCATTTATTTTTGTCTGGCAGCTTGCAGAATTATTTACTTGAGATTATAGTTATGGAGTTTTGCAACAATGTTCCTTGGGGGTTTTCCTTGTGAGATCTCTTTCTCAAAGTGATCGATGAATTCTTTCTTTTTAAAAATTTTTTTTAATTTTTAATTTTTAATTTTTTTATTAATTTTATAATTGTAACATTTTTTTGTCAGTACATATGCATAGGTAATTTTTTTTACAACATTATCCCTTGTTCTCCCTTCTGTTCCAAATTTTTCTCCTCCTTCCCTCCACCCCCTCCCCTAGATGGCAGGCATTCCCATACATATTAAATATCTTATAGTATATCCTAGGTACAATATATACAGGAAGAACCGACTTTTGTTGTTGTTGTTGTTGTTGCAAAGGAAGAATTGTATTCAGAAGGTAAAAATAATCTGGGAAGAAAAATAAAAAAAAGCTCACAGTTTACACTCATTTCCCAGTGTTCCTTTTCTGGGTGTAGCTGATTCTGACCATCATTGATCAATTGGAATTGGATTAGCTCTTCTCTATGCTAAAGATATCCACTTCCATCAGAATACATCCAAATACAGTATCATTGTTGAAGTGTATAACGATCTCCTAGTTCTGCTCGATTCACTCAATATCAGTTGATGTAAGTCTCTCCGAGCCTCTCTGTATTCCTTCTGTTGGTCATTTCTTTATATATATATATATATATATATATATATATATATATATATTTTATAATATTATCCCTTGTATTCATTTTTCCAAATTACCCCCCCTCCCTCTATTCCCTCCCCCCAACGACAGGCAATACCATACATTTTACATGTGTTACAATATAGTCTAGGTACAATACATGTGTGTGAATATCATTTTCTTGTTGCACAATAAACATTAGAATCCGAAGGTACATGCAACCTGGGCAGACAGATAGTAGTGCTAACAATTTACATTCCCCTCCCAGTGTTTCTTCTCTGGGTGTAGCTACCTCTGTCCATCATTGATCTACTGGAAGTGAGTTGGATCTTCTTTATGTTGAAGATTTCCACTTCCATCAGAATACATCCTCATACAGTATTGTTGTTGAAGTGTACAGTGATCTTCTGGTTCTGCTCATTTCACTCAGCATCAGTTGATTTAAGTCTCTCCAGGCCTCTCTGTATTCCTCCTGCTGGTCATTTCTTACAGAGCAATAATATTCCATAACCTTCATATACCACAATTTACCCAACCATTCTCCAACTGATGGACATCCATTCATCTTCCAGTTTCTAGCTACAACAAAAAGAGCTGCCACAAACATTTTGGCACATATATGTCTCTTTCCGCTCTTTAGTATTTCTTTGGCATATAATCCCAGTAGTAGCGCTGCTGGGTCAAAGGGTATGCACAGTTTGATAACTTTTTGGGCATAATTCCAGATTGCTCTCCAGAATGGCTGGATTCTTTTGCAACTCCACCAGCAATGTATTAGTGTCCCAGTTTCCCCACATCCCCTCCAACATTCATCATTATTTGTTCCTGTCATCTTAGCCAATCTGACAGGTGTGTAGTGGTATCTCAGAGTGGTCTTAATTTGCATTTCTCTGATCAATAGTGATTTGGAACACTCTTTCATGTGAGTGGATATAGTTTCAATTTCTTCCTCTGAGAATTGTCTGTTCATATCCTTTGACCATTTATCAATTGGAGAATGGTTCGGTTTCTTATAAATTAGGGTCAGTTCTCTATATATTTTGGAAATGAGACCTTTGTCAGAACCTTTGTTTTTAAAAATATTTTCCCAATTTCTTACTTCCCTTCTAATCTTGTTTGCATTAGTATTATTTGTACAGAAACTTTTTAGTTTGATGTAATCAAAATCTTCTATTTTGTGATCAATAATGATCTCTAGTTCTCCTCTGGTCATAAATTCCTTCCTCCTCCACAAGTCTGAGAGGTAGATTATCTTCTGTTCCTCTAATCTATTTATTATCTCCCTCTTTATGCCTAAATCATGGACCCATTTTGATCTTATCTTGGTATATGGTGTTAAGTGTGGATCCATATCTAATTTCTGCCATACTAATTTCCAGTTTTCCCAACAGTTTTTTCCGAATAATGAATTTTTATCCCTAATGTTGGAATCTTTGGGTTTGTCAAAGATTAGATTGCTATAGATGTACCCTTTTTTGTCCTTTTTATCTAATCTGTTCCACTGATCTACCGGTCTATTTCTTAGCCAATACCAAATGGTTTGGGTGACTGCTGCTATATAATATAGCTTTAGATCAGGTACACTTAGACCACCTTCCTCTGAGTTTTTTTTCATTAGTTCCCTTGCAATTCTTGACCTTTTATTCTTCCATATGAATTTTGTTGTTATTTTTTCTAGGTCATTAAAATAGTTTCTTGGGAGTCTGATTGGTATAGCACTAAATAAATAGATTAGTTTGGGGAGTATTGTCATCTTTATTATATTCGCTCGGCCTATCCAAGAGCACTGAATGTCTTTCCAATTATTTAAATCTAATTTTATTTTTGTGGCAAGTGTTTTGTAATTTTTCTCATATAATTCCTGACTTTTCTTTGGTAGATGGATTCCCAAATATTTTATACTCTCAACATTTGTTTGGAATGGAATTTCTCTTTGTATCTCTTGCTGTTGCATTTTGTTAGTGATATATAAAAATGCCGAGGATTTATGTGGATTTATTTTGTATCCTGCCACTTTGCTGAAATTTTGAATTATTTCTAGTAGCTTTTTAGCAGAATCTTTGGGGTTCTCTAAGTATACCATCATGTCATCTGCAAAAAGTGATAGTTTAATTTCCTCATTTCCTACTCTAATTCCTTGAATCTCTTTCTCGGCTCTTATTGCCGAGGCTAGCGTTTCTAGTACTATATTGAATGGTAATGGTGATAGTGGGCAACCTTGTTTCACTCCTGATCTTACTGGGAAAGGTTGCAGTTTATTTCTATTGCATATTATGCTTACTGACGGTCTTAAATATATACTCCTGATTATTCTAAGGAATAATCCATTTATTCCTATACTCTCAAGAGTTTTTAGTAGGAATGGATGTTGGATTTTGTCAAATGCTTTTTCTGCATCTATTGAGATGATCATATGGTTCTTATTAATTTGATTATTAATATGGTCAATTATATTAATAGTTTTCCTAATATTAAACCAGCCCTGCATTCCTGGAATAAATCCTACTTGATCATAGTGTATTATCTTGGAGATGATTTTCTGAAGTCTTTTTGCTAATATCTTATTTAAGATTTTAGCATCAATATTAATTAAGGAGATTGGTCTATAATTTTCTTTCTCAGTTTTCGATCTACCAGGTTTAGGTATCAGTACCATGTCTGTGTCATAAAAGGAGTTTGGTAGGACTCCTTCATCCCCTATTTTTTCAAATAATTTATATAACATTGGAGCTAATTGTTCTTTAAATGTTTGGTAGAATTCACATGTGAATCCATCTGGCCCTGGGGATTTTTTCCTGGGGAGTTGAGTAATAGCTTGTTCTATTTCTTTTTCTGAAATGGGACTATTTAAGCAATTTATCTCCTCCTCTGTTAATCTAGGGAGCCTATATTTTTGGAGGAAGTCATCCATTTCACTTAAGTTATCAAATTTATTGGCATAAAGTTGGGCAAAGTAACTCCTTATTATTTCTCTAATTTCCTCTTCATTGGTGGAAAGATCCCCCTTTTCATTTGTAAGACTATCAATTTGATTTTCCTCTTTCTTTTTTTTGATCAAATTTACCAAAGGTTTATCTATTTTATTGGCTTTTTCATAAAACCAACTCTTGGTTTTATTTATTAATTCAATAGTTTTTTTACTTTCAATTTTATTGATTTCTCCTTTTAATTTTTGCATTTCGAGTTTAATTTTTGGTTGGGGGTTTATAATTTGGTCTTTTTCTAGCCTTTTAAGTTGTAAGCCCAATTCGTTAATCTTCTCTTTCTCAATTTTCTTCAAATAAGCTTCTAAAGATATAAAATTTCCCCTTATTACTGCTTTAGCTGCATCCCAAAGATTTTGATATGATGTCTCATCATTATCATTATCTTGGGTGAAATTGTTAATTGTTTCTATAATTTGCTCTTTCACCCAGTCATTCTTTAAGATGAGATTATTCAGTTTCCAATTACTTTTTGGTCTATTTACCCCTAACTTTTTACTGAATGTAGCTTTTATTGCATTGTGATCTGAGAAGAAGGCATTTATTATTTCTGCCTTCCTACATTTAATTTTGAGATCTTTATGTCCTAATATATGGTCAATTTTTGTATAGGATCCATGAACTGCTGAGAAGAAAGTATATTCCTTCCTATTGCCATTCAGTTTTCTCCAAAGGTCTATCATACCTAGTTTTTCTAATGCTCTATTTACTTTTTTAATTTCTTTCTTGTTTGTTTTGTGGTTTGATTTGTCTAAATCTGAGAGTGCAAGGTTGAGATCTCCCACTATTATAGTTTTACTGTCTATTTCTTCTTGCAGTTCTCTTAACTTTTCCTTTAGAAAGTTAGATGCTATACCACTTGGTGCATATATGTTTAGTATTGATATGGCTTCATTATTTATGCTACCTTTCAGCAGGATATAGTTTCCTTCCTTATCTTTTTTAACGAGATCTACTTCTGCTTTTGCTTGATCTCAGATAAGGATAGCTACCCCTGCTTTTTTGGCTTTACCTGAAGCATAATAGGCTCTGTTCCAACCTTTTACCTTTACTCTGTATGTATCTCCCTGCTTTAAGTGTGTTTCCTGTAGGCAACATATTGTAGGGTTCTGCTTTTTGATCCAATCTGCTATCCGTCTCCGTTTGATGGGATCGTTCATCCCATTTACATTTACAGTTAAAATTACTAATTCTGTATTTCCTGCCATCGTATTATCCCCAGATTATGCTTTTTTCCCTTGACCCCCCTGATCCCCCTCCCCAATATTTAATTTACAGACCCCCCTTGTGACGCGCAACCCTCCCTCTTTTTTTTTTTTTTTTTTTTTTTTAGGATCCCTCCCCCCTCCCTCCAAGTCCCTTCCCTTATTCCCCTTTTCCTTTTCCCTTTTCCTCTCCCCCCTTTTAATGAGGTGAGAGAAAATTCTCTGAAAAACAAATATGTTAATTATTTACTCTTTGAGCCTCTTCTGATGAGAGTAAGATTCACACAATGATTCTCCCCCTCACTAAGTTCCCTCAGATATGGTGTATTTTCTATGTCTCTTCCTGGGATGTAGTTTCCCTCTTTTTATCACTCCTTCCCCTTTTTCTGAACCGACCTCCTTCCCTTTACTACACCCCCCTTTTTTTCTTTTATATCAGTAAAATCAAATTATCCTTGAGTATTTTTTATATACCCACAACAGAGTTACAGTTCTCAAGGCTTCTGTGTACCTTTTCTGTTTTTCTTCAGTCTTGTGGATGTAGATCAAATTTTTTGTTTAAGTCTGGTTTTTTTCTTAGAAACATATAGAATTCCTCTGTTTCATTGAATGACCATCTTCTTCCATGGAAAAAGATGCTAAACTTAGCTGGGTAGTTCATTCTTGGTTGCAGTCCTTGATCTTTTGCCTTACGGAATATCAGGTTCCAGGCCCTTCTATCTTTTAATGTGGAGGCAGCCAGATCTTGGGTGACCCTTATTGTGGCACCTTGGTATTTAAATTGTTTTTTTCTAGCTGCTTGCAGGATTTTCTCCTTTGTGTGGTAATTCTGCAGCTTAGCCACAATATTCCGTGGTGTTCTTTTTTTAGGGTCTATTTCAGAAGGAGTTCGATGAATTCTTTCCACATCTACTTTCCCTTCTGTTTCTATTATCTCTGGACAGTTCTCTTTGATAATTTCCTGTAAAATAGAATCTAGGCTCTTTTTTTGGTCATAGTTTTCTGGAAGTCCAATAATCCGCAGATTATCTCTCCTAGATCTATTTTCCAGGTCTATAGATTTTCCCAGTAAGTATTTGACGTTGTTCTCCAGCTTCTCATTTTTTTGGTTTTGTTTGACTGATTCTTGGGTTCTCTGTGAATCATTCATTTCTATTTGTTCCATCCTGACTTTTAAGGAGCTATTTTCTTCTTTCACAGTTTTTAGTTCTTTTTGTAAATGCCCAATTTCGTTTTTAAATGAATTATTTTGCTCTATTGAATTTTTTTCCATTTCCCTAATTTTTTTTTTGAGAATTATTTTCTTTTTCCAATTCAGAAATTCTATTTTCTTGAGACTTTTTTATCTTTTCCAATTCAGAAATCCTACTTTCCTGTGTTTTTTTAACCTTTTCTAATTCACTAATTTTGTTTCCCTGCATCTCCTGTGAATTCTTTATTTTTTCCAACTCCAATTTCAGGACGTTGTTATTCTCTTTCATAGCTTCCCTTTCCTTTCCCCATTTTTCTTCGATCTCCCTCAATTTTTTAAGAGCTTCTTCTAGGAGAGAGTTATGTGATGGGGGGCAGGAATCGTTCCCCTTTAGGTTGTTATCTGCTGATTCTCTGCTGTCAACTTCCTCGGGGTTGGATACCCGCTCTTTCTCTGTATAGAAGGAATCTATAGTTTTTCTAGCTTTTTTGCTTATATTTAAAAAAATGTTTTGGGGTCTGTCCCTGGGGTAGGAAATTATTTACTTCTTTACCAGCTTCCTCCCAGACCGTATGGATGCAGCGGCCCCTGCGCCTGAGCTAAGAGAGAGCTCTGGGAGAGAGTTCCCCACCCCCTCCCTGGAAGTGCCTCAGAGGTGATTAGCACTACTGTGCTTCGAGGGCGTAGAATAGTGAAGACAGCATGAAGCCCAGCCTATGTGTCCGGGTGGGGAGTGGATATCTGCAGCAGGTGACGTGAGAAGCCCCTGTGCTCAAACTGGAAGTGTCTGCCAGAAACAGCGGTCCCTAGTTCAAAGGTTCCGCTTCTCTGGGACTTCCTGGAGCTGAGTTCCACTCCCTCCAGCTAAGCTAGGCAGTGTGTGTTGCCTTGGGCCGTATCCACCCACTTGTCAATCTCTTACCTATTCTCAGGAGGTAGCTGAGGCCACACCCCCTGGTGCCAAGAGATCTGCTGAGTCACCCCCAGGATCGGGGAAAATCTAATTTGAGTTTTAAAATATTTTGGCTTTCTCTTCTGAACTGCTAAATAATTTGCAGAGAAGAGCTAACAGCCTGTGCCAGATTCCTTTACCTCAGTGGCTTCTCTGATCCCAGAGCCCTTCCCAGCGCAATGGGCGCAGTGTGCCCCTACCCCACCGTCTGTGCTGGTCTCTCTTATTCCTCCCCTGAGAACTGACCTTTCCTGTTGAAACTCCAGATTCTCTTCAGCTGGTAAGTCGTGCTTCCAGTCCTTGTGGTATCTATCAGTCCTGAGCTAATTCTGAGACTTAATTTATCTAATTCGTTGTGAGGGAGTGAGGACGTTCACTGAGTCGTGTGTTTCTTCTCCGCCATCTTGGCTCCGCCCCCCCGTTGGTCATTTCTTACAGAACAATAATATTCCATAACATTCATATACCATAATTTACCCAACCATTCTCCAATTGATGGACATCCATTCATTTTCCAGCTTCTAGCCACTATGAAAAGGGCTGCCACAAACATTTTGGCACATACAGGTCCCTTTCCCTTCTTTAGTATTTCCTTGGGATATAAGCCCAGTAGTAGCACTACTGGATCAAAGGGTATGCACATTTTGATAACTTTTTTGGCATAATTCCAGATTGCTCTCCAGAATGGTTGGATTCTTTCACAACTCCACCATTAATGCATCAGTGTTCCAGTTTTCCCACAGCCCCTCCAATATTCATCATTATTTGTTCCTGTCATCTTAGCCAATCTGACAGGTGTGTAGTGGTATCTCAAAGTTGTCTTAATTTGCATTTCTCTGATCAATAGTGATTTGGAACACTTTCATATGAGTGGAAATTGTTTTAATTTCATCATCTGAAAATTGTTTGTTCATATCCTTTAACTATTTATCAATTGGAGAATAGCTTGATTTCTTATAAATTAAAGTCAATTCTCTGTATATTTTGGAGATGAGGCCTTTATCAGAACCTTTAACTGTAAAAATGTTTTCCAAATTTGTTACTTCCCTTCTAATCCTGTTTGCATTAGGTTTGTTTGTGCAAAAACTTTTTAATTTGATGTAATCAAAATTTTCTATTTTGTGATCAATAATGATCTCTAGTTCTCCTTTGGACACAAATTCCTTCCTCCTCCATAACTCTGAGAGGTAAACTATCCTATGTTCCTCTAATTTATTTATGATCTCATTCTTTATGCCTAAATCTTGGACCCATTTTGATCTTATCTTGGTATGTGGTGTTAAGTGTGGATCCATATCTAATTTCTGCCATACTAATTTCCAGTTTTCCCAGCAGTTTTTGTCAAATAATGAATTCTTATCCCAAAAGTTGGGATCTTTTTTGTCAAACACTAGATAGCTATTTTTATTCACTATTTTGCCCTGTGAACCCAACCTATTCCACTGATCAACTAGTCTATTTCTTAGCCAATACCAAATGGTTTTGGTGACTGTTGCTTTTTAATATAGTTCTAGATCAGGTATAGCTAGACCACCTTCATTTAATTTTTTCTTTTCATTTCCCTTGAAATTCTCAACCTTTTGTTGTTCCATATGAATTCTGTTGTTATTTTTTCTAGGTCATTAAAATAGTTTCTTGGGAGTCTGATTGGTATAGCACTAAATAAATAGATTAGTTTAGGGAGTATTGTCATCTTAATTATATTCGCTCAGCCTATCTAAGAGCACTCAATGTCTTTCCAATTATTTAAATCTGACTTTATTTTTGTGGCAAGTGTTTCATAATTTTGCTCATATAATTCCTGACTTTCCTTTGGTAGATATAATCCCAAATATTTTATATTATCGACAGTTATTTTGAATGGAATTTCTTTTTGTATCTCTTGCTCTTGGATTGTGTTGGTAATGTATAAAAATGCTGAGGATTTATGTGGATTCATTTTGTATCCTGCAACTTTGCTAAAGTTCTGAATTATTTCTAATAGCTTTTTAGCAGAGTCTTTGGGGTTCTCTAAGTATACCATCATGTCATCTACAAAGAGTGATAGTTTGATTTCCTCATTTCCTACTCTAATTCCTTGAATCTCTTTCTCGGCTCTTATTGCTGAGCTAGCGTTTCTAGTACTATATTGAATAGTAATGGTGATAGTGGGCAACCTTGTTTCACTCCTGATCTTACTGGGAAATTTTGCAGTTTATTTCTATTGCATATTATGCTTACTGACGGTCTTAAATATATGCTCCTGATTATTCTAAGGAATAGTCCATTTATTCCTATACTTTCAAGCATTTTTAGTAGGAATGGATGTTGGATTTTATCAAATGCTTTTTCTGCATCTATTGAGATGATCATATGGTTTTTATTAATTTGATTATTAATATGGTCAATTATACTAATAGTTTTCCTAATATTAAACCAGCCCTGCATTCCTGGTATAAATCCTACTTGATCATAATGTATTATCCTGGGGATGATTTTCTGAAATCTTTTTTTATCTTCTTTAAGATTTCAGCATCAATATTCATTAAGGAGATTGGTCTATAGTTTTCTTTCTCAGTTTACAATCTACCTGGTTTAGGTATCAGTACCATATCTGTGTCATAAAAGGAATTTGGTAGGACTCCTTCAATCCCTATTTTTTCAACTAGTTTATATAGCATTGGAGTTAAATGTTTGGTAGAATTCACATGGTCCTGGGGATTTTTTCTTAGGGAGTTGGTTAACAGGTTGTTCTATTTCTTTTTCTGAAATGGGACTATTTAGACTACTTACTTCTTCCTCTCTTAATCTGGGCAAGCTATATTTTTGAAGGTATTCTTCCATTTCATTTAAGTTATTGAATTTATTGTCATAAAGTTGAGCAAAGTAGCTCCTAACTATTGTTCTAATTTCCTCTTCATTAGTGGTGAGTTCTCCCTTTTCATTTTCAAGACTAACAATTTGCTTTTTCTCTTGCCTTTTTTTTAATCAGATTTACTAAGGGTTTGTCTATTTTGTTGGTTTTTTCATAGAACCAACTCTTAGTTTTATTAATTAATTCAATAGTTTTTTACTTTCAATTTTATTAATCTCACCTTTTATTTTTAGAATTTCAAGTTTCATGTTTGTCTGGGGGGGGTTTAATTTGTTCCTTTTCTAGCAATTTTAGTTGTAAGCCCAATTTGTTGACCCTCTCTTTCTCTATTTTATGCAAGTAGGCCTGTAGAGATATAAAACTTCCCCTAATTACTGCTTTGGCTATATCCCACACATTTTGGTATGATGTCTCATTATTGTCATTTTCTTGGGTGAAGTTATTAATTATGTCTATGATTTGTTGCTGTTTGCCCAATCATTCTTTAATATAAGATTATTTAGTTTCCAATTATTTTTTGGTCTATTTTCCCCTGGCTTTTTATTAAATGTAATTTTAATTGCATTGTGGTCTGAAAAGGATGCAATTACTATTTCTGCCTTACTGCATTTGATTTTGAGGTTTTTATGTCCTAGTGTATGATCAATTTTTGTATAGGTTCCATGAACTGCTGAGAAGAAAGTATACTCCTTTCTGTCTCCATTTAGCTTTCACCAAAGATCTATCATATCAAACTTTTCTAGTATTCTATTTATCTCTTTGACTTCTTTCTTATTTATTTTGTAGTTTGATTTATCTAATTCTGAGAGTGCAAGGTTGAGATCTCCCACTATTATAGTTTTGCTGTCTATTTCTTTTTGCAGGTCTCTTAATTTCTCTTTTAAGAGTTTAGATGCTATTACAGCTGCCATCTTGGCTCAGGAACTCTTCACCTTTCACCAGGATCTTGCAAGAGCCTTCTAGTGATCTCTCTCCCCACTGCAAGCCCTCCTTTGTTCACCTCTCAAAGTGATTTTCCTAAAGCATAGGTTTAATTACATCATTTCCTCCTCAATGAACTCCATTAATTTCTATAATCCACTCAGTATGCCTTTAAAACTCTTCACAGCCTAATCCTTTCTTATCACAGTATGTCTTTTCTCCATTTATTATATTCATTTCAGCCATATTGATTGATTTTTTTTATTCTAAGTACACAATACTTGCTATCTCATTTCTGTGACTTTATACTAGCTGTCACCTGTGCCTGAAATATTCTCCCTCCTCACCTTCACCTCCTAGATTCCTTGATTTCCTTTAAAACATAGCTCAAACTCTACCTTCTTTTTAGATTTCTATCCTCTGTTTTCGAGTTTTCTCTTCTAAAGTTACCTAGTACTTATTTTATATGTATCTTGGATATGCCTTTATATGTGGGTATCTACCCTTTTAGAAAGTAAGTTCTTGACTTCCGGCCAAGATGGCGGCGTGGAGGCAGACAGCTGCTTGAGCTCCTCGTTTTCTCTCAGAACTTACTTCATGACAAGCCTCTGACTTAATGCTTGACCCAGAAAGAAATCCACAAATTATCACCAAGAGAAGACATCCTTGAAAGTCGCCAGAAAAGGTCTGTGTTTGTTCGGGGGAGGGTCAATCAGACTGGGCGCAGACTGAGGGCAGACAGCCAGAGCAAGACAGGCAGCTCACACAGCTCAGACCGGAGGGGGAGGGGTGTGATCTCTGTCGTTTTTGTGAAAGGGCTTTTGCCCCAGTGTGGATGCTCCGTCTTGGCAGCAAGCCAGGGGCAGCGGAGAGGGTGTAAACACTGGAGGTGAAGATTAAAACCCCAGAAAGCCAGCGTCTCTCAGAGCCCGGCCACCCCCAACCCCCACCTGGACTGACTCGGTGCGTTCTCGGAGCCTCAGAGCGCAGACTCAGTACAGTCATTGCTGTTCTGTTAGTGGCTCTCTGCTGCCCTACCCCCAGTCTGTAGAGGAAGCCCATTAATACCATCCAGCCCTATCCCCCGCAAAACAGACCAATTGTTTCTCTTGTCAGTTTGTTTTCTTTGATTCCTACTCTGACAAAATGAACAAAAAATTCAAAAGGGCTCTAACCATTGACAGCTTCTGTGTGGAGAGGGAGCAGACTTCAAATGCTGAAGAGACTAGGAACAGAATGTCCCCAGATGTATCCCCTGGGAGGGATATAAGCTGCTCCTCAATACAAAAGAACCTCATAGAGGAAATCAAAAAGGCTCTCACAAGAGAGCTGGAAGAGAAATGGGAAAAGGAAAGGGAAGCTTGGCAAGAGAGCCTGGAGAAGTCATCCCATGCATTCAAAGACAGAATGGATAAAGAAATCAAATCATTGAGAAACAAGATTAGTGAGCTGGAAAAGGTAAACAACTCCAAGGAAAACAGGATTAGAGAGCTGGAAAAAGAAATCAGCTCTCTAAAAAATACAATGGAAAAAAATTCCATAGAAGATAAAAACTCAATTGGACAATTACAAAGAGATATAAAAAAAGTGAGTGAAGAAAATACATCATTGAAAATTAGACTGGAACAAGTAGAAATGAATGACTCAAGGAGAAACCAAGAGGGAGTCAAGCAAAACCAGAGAAATGAGACAATTGAAAAGACTGTCAAGTACCTTACCAGAAAGACAACAGACCTGGAAAACAGATCCAGGAGAGACAATTTGAGAATAATCGGACTCCCTGAAAAATGGGAGGAAAAAAAGAGCTTGGACACCATTTTCGAGGAAATTATCAAAGAGAACTGCCCAGACGTTTTGGAAACAGAGGATAAAATAGACATTGAGAAAATTCATCGATCACCTACTGAAAGGGACCCTAAAATCAAAACGCCAAGAAATATAGTGGCCAAGTTCAAGAACCATCAGACAAAGGAAAAGATATTGGAAGCTGCTAGAAAAAAACAATTCAGATATGGAGGATCCACAATAAGGATAACACAGGATCTAGCAGCGTCCACATTAAAAGAACGCAGGGCCTGGAACATGATATTCCGAAAGGCTAAGGAACTTGGTATGCAGCCAAGAGTGACTTACCCAGCAAGAATGAGCATCATTTTCCAGGGAAGAAGATGGACATTTAACGAAATAAATGAATTCCATCTATTTTTGATGAAAAAACCAGACCTACATAAAAGGTTTGATCTTCAAATACAGAACTCAAGAGACTTCTAAAAAAGGTAAAAAGAAATCTTGAGAACTATACTTCTGTCAAAAAAATATGTAAAGAACATATGTACAATTTGTCTTAGAAACTAGAGGTGGAAAGGAGATTATATCATAAAAAAGTATAAAGTGGTGGTACTACATCTCATGAAGAGGCAAAGGTAACCTATTATATCTGAGAGAAAGAAAGGAGGGAGATGAACATAGCGTGTATCAATAGACATATTCGATTTATGGTGAAACTTCTTCCACTTCATTGAAAAGTGAAAGGGAAGGAGTAAGCTAAGGGGAAGGGAATACAGTAATTTCGAGGAAAAGGGATAAAATAAGGGGAGGATCTTTAAGGTGGGGGAGGGATCCTAAAAAGGGAGGGCTGTGAAAAGCAAGTGGTGTTTACCAGTTTAATACTGGATAGGAGGGTAAAAGGGAAGGAAAGGGGAAAAGCATAAGCAGGGGTTAATAGGATGGCAAGCAATATAGAATTAGTCCTTCTAACCATAAATGTGAATGGGGCAAACTGCCTCATAAAGAGGAAGCAGTTAGCAGACTGGATTAAAAGTCAGAATCCTACTATATGTTGTTTACAGGAAACACACCTGAAACAGGATGAGACATTCAAACTAAAAGTAAAAGGGTGGAGCAGAATCTATTATGCTTCAGGCAAAACCAAAAAAGCAGGAGTAGCCATCCTCATCTCAGATCAAGCAAAAACAAAAATTGATCTAATTAAAAGAGATAAGGAAGGGCATTATATCCTGCTAAAGGGAAGCATCAATAGTGAAGCCGTATCAATATTAAACATGTATGCACCAAGTGGTGCAGCATCTAAATTCTTAAAAGAGAAATTAAGAGAGCTGCAAGAGGAAATAGATAGCAAAACCATAATAGCGGGAGATCTCAACCTTGCACTATCAGAATTAGATAAATCAAACCACAAAATAAATAAGAAAGAAGTCAAAGAGGTAAATAGAATACTAGAAAAGTTTGATATGATAGATCTTTGGCGAAAGCTAAATGGAGACAGAAAGGAATATACTTTCTTCTCAGCAGTTCATGGAACCTATACAAAAATTGATCATATACTAGGGCATAAAAACCTCAAAATCAAATGCAGTAAGGCAGAAATAGTAAATGCATCCTTTTCAGACCATAATGCAATCAAAATAACATTTAATAAAAAGCCAGGGGAAAATAGACCAAAAAATAATTGGAAACTAAATAATCTTATACTAAAGAATGATTGGGTAAAACAGCAAATCATAGACATAATTAATAACTTCACCCAAGAAAATGACAATAATGAGACATCATACCAAAATGTGTGGGATACAGCCAAAGCAGTAATTAGGGGAAGTTTTATATCTCTACAGGCCTACTTGCATAAAATAGAGAAAGAGAGGGCCAACGAATTGGGTTTACAACTAAAATTGCTAGAAAAGGAACAAATTAAAAACCCCCAGACAAACACAAAACTTGAAATTCAAAAAATAAAAGGTGAGATTAATAAAATTGAAAGTAAAAAAACTATTGAATTAATTAATAAAACTAAGAGTTGGTTTTATGAAAAAACCAACAAAATAGACAAACCCTTAGTAAACCTGATTAAAAAAAGGAAAGAGAAAAAGCAAATTGATAGTCTTGAAAATGAAAAGGGTGAACTCACCACTAATGAAGAGGAAATTAGAACAATAGTTAGGAGCTACTTTGCTCAACTTTATGCCGATAAATTTGATAACTTAAATGAAATGGAAGAATACCTTCAAAAATATAGCTTGCCCAGATTAACAGAGGAAGAAGTAAGTAGTCTAAATAGTCCCATCTCAGAAAAAGAAATAGACCAAGCTATTAACCAACTTCCTAAGAAAAAGTCCCCAGGACCAGATGGATTTACAGGTGAATTCTACCAAACATTTAAAGAACAACTAACTCCAATGCTATGTAAACTATTTGAAAAAATAGGGATTGAAGGAGTCCTACCAAATTCCTTCTATGACACAGACATGGTACTGATACTTAAACCAGGTAGATCGAAAACTGAGAAAGAAAACTATAGACCAATTTCCTTAATGAATATTGATGCTAAAATCTTAAATAAGATATTAGCAAATAGACTTCAGAAAATCATCCCCAGAATAATACACTATGACCAAGTGGGATTTATACCAGGAATGCAGGGCTGGTTTAATATTAGGAAAACTATTAGTATAATTGACCATATTAATAATCAAATTAATAAAAACCATATGATCATCTCAATAGATGCAGAAAAGGCATTTGATAAAATCCAACATCCATTCCTACTAAAAACGCTTGAGAGTATAGGAATAAATGGACTATTCCTTAAAATAATAAGGAGCATATATTTAAAACCTTCAGTAAACATCATATGTAATGGTGATAAACTAGAACCTTTCCCTGTTAGATCAGGAGTGAAACAAGGTTGCCCACTATCACCATTACTATTCAATATAGTACTAGAAACTCTAGCCTTGGCAATAAGAGCCGAGAAAGAGATCCAAGGAATTAGAGTAGGAAATGAAGAAATCAAATTGTCACTTTTCGCAGATGACATGATGGTATACTTAGAGAACCCCAAAGACTCTGCTAAAAAGCTATTAGAAATAATTCAGAATTTTAGCAAAGTCGCAGGATACAAAATAAATCCACATAAATCCTCAGGATTTTTATACATTACCAACACAATCCAACAACAAGAGATACAAAGAGAAATTCCATTCAAAATAACAGTCGATAGTATCAAATATTTGGGAATATATCTACCAAAGGAGAGTCAGGAATTATATGAGCAAAATTACAAAACACTTGCCACAAAAATAAAGTCAGATTTAAATAATTGGAAAGACATTCAATGTTCTTGGATAGGCCGAGCGAATATAATAAAGATGACAATACTCCCCAAACTAATCTATTTATTTAGTGCTATACCAATCAGACTGCCAAGAAACTATTTTAATGACCTAGAAAAAATAACAACAAAATTCATTTGGAAGAATAAAAGGTCGAGAATTGCAAGGGAACTAATGAAAAAAAAGTCAGAGGAAGGTGGTCTAAGTGTACCTGATTTAAAGCTATATTATAAAGCAACAGTCACCAAAACCATTTGGTATTGGCTAAGAAATAGACTAGTTGATCAGTGGCATAGGTTAGGTTCACAGGACAAGATAGTGAATAAAAATAGCAATCTAATCTTTGACAAACCCAAAGATCCCAAATTTTGGGATAAGAATTCATTATTTGACAAAAACTGCTGGGAAAACTGGAAATTAGTATGGCAGAAACTAGGCATGGACCCACATTTAACACCACATACTAAGATTAGATCAAAATGGGTCCAAGATTTAGGCATAAAGAACGAAATCATAAATAAATTGGAGGAACATGGGATGGTTTACCTCTCAGACTTGTGGAGGAGGAAGGAGTTTGTGTCCAAGGGAGAACTAGAGACCATTATTGATCACAAAATAGAACATTTTGATTACACCAAATTAAAAAGTTTCTGCACAAACAAAACTAATGCAAACAAGATTAGAAGGGAAGTAACAAATTGGGAAAAAATTTTTACAGTTAAAGGTTCTGATAAAGGCCTCATCTCCAAAATATACAGAGAATTGACTTTAATCTATAAGAAATCAAGCCATTCTCCAATTGATAAATGGTCAAAGGATATGAACAGACAATTTTCAGATGATGAAATTAAAACTATTTCCACTCATATGAAAGAGTGTTCCAAATCACTATTGATCAGAGAAATGCAAATTAAGACAACTCTGAGGTATCATTACACACCTGTCAGATTGGCTAAGATGACAGGAACAAATAACGATGAATGTTGGAGGGGCTGTGGGAAAACTGGGACACTGATGCATTGTTGGTGGAGTTGTGAAAGAATCCAACCATTCTGGAGAGCAATCTGGAATTATGCCCAAAAAGTTATCAAAATGTGCATACCCTTTGACCCAGCCATACTACTACTGGGCTTATACCCCAAGGAACTACTAGAGAAGGGAAAGGGTCCTGTATGTGCCAAAATGTTTGTGGCAGCCCTTTTCATAGTGGCTAGAAGCTGGAAGATGAATGGATGTCCATCAATTGGAGAATGGTTGGGTAAACTATGGTATATGAATGTTATGGAATATTATTGTTCTATAAGAAATGACCAACAGGAGAAATATAGAGAGGCTTGGAGAGACTTACATCAACTGATGCTGAGTGAAACGAGCAGAACCAGAAGATCATTATACACTTCAACAATGATACTGTACCAGGATGTATGCTGATGGAAGTGGATTTCTTCAACATAGAGAAGAGCTAATCCAATTCCAATTGATTAATGATGGAAAGAACCAGCTACATCCAGAAAAGGAACAATGGGAAATGAATGTAAACTGTTATTTTTACCTTCTGAATCCAATTCTTCCTGTGCAACAAAAAATTCGGTTCTACACACATATATTGTATCTAAATTATACTGTAATATATTTAACATATATAAGACTGCTTGCCATCTGGGGGAGGGGTTTGGGGGAGGAAGGGAAAAAATCTGAATAGAAGTAAGTGCAAGGGATAATGTTGTAAAAAATTACCCATGCATATGTACTGTCAAAAAATGTTATAATTATAAAATAAAATAAAAATAAATTAAAAAAAAAAAAAAAAAAAAAAAAGAAAGTAAGTTCTTTTCAGACAAGGATTATTTTCTCTTTTTCTTACATAAGTGCTTATTGAATGCCTATTTATAAAATATAATTTTATTTTCTATATTATAATTATAAATCATAATATATTATATTTTACAAATTGTTATAATTTATGAAATACAAAAGGAATAAGTGAAAAAAAAAAGAATTTAGATGCTGCACCACTTGGTGTGTATATGTTTAATATTGATACTGCTTCATTATCTATGCTACCCTTTAGCAGTATATAATGCCCTTCCTTATCTCTTTTAATTAGATCAATTTTTGTTTTTGCTTGATCTGAGATGAGGATGGCTACCCCTGCATTTTTGGCTTCACCTGAAGCATAGTAGATTCTGTTCCACCCTTTTACTTTTATTTTGAATGTACCACCCTGTTTCAGGTGTGTTTCCTCTAAACAACATATAGTAGGATTCTGACTTTTAATCCAGTCTGCTAACTGCTTCCTCTTTATGAGGGAGTTTACCCCATTCACATTTATGGTTAGAATGACTAATTCTGTATTGCTTGACATCCTGTTAACCGCTGCTTATGCTTTTCTCCTTTCCTTCCCTCTTACCCCCCTACCCAATATTAAACTTGTGAACACCACTTGCTTTTCACAGCCCTCCCTTTTTAGTATCCCTCCCCACCTTAAAGTTCCTCCCCTTATTTTACCCCTTTTCCTCACAATTTCTGTATTGCCTTCCCCTTAGCTTACTCCTTCCCTCTCACTTTTCAATGAAGTGGAAGAAGTTTCACCATAAATCGAATATGTCTATTGATACACACTCTGTTCATCCCCCTCCTTTCTTTCTCTCAGATATAATAGATTACCTTTGCCTCTTCATGAGATGTAGTACCACCACTTTACCTTTTTTATGATATAATTTCCTTTCCACCTCTAGTTTCTAGGACAAATTATACATGTGTTCTTTACATATCTTTATGGAAGAAATATTGTTCTCAAGATTTCTTTTTACCTTTTTAGAAATCTCTTGAGTTCTGTATTTGAAGATCAAACATTTTGTGTAGGTCTGTTTTTTTCATCAAGAATAGATGTCCATCTTCTTCCCTGGAAAACGATGCTCATTTTTGCTGGGTAAGTTATTCTTGGCTGCATATCAAGTTCCTGAGCCTTTCAGAATATCATGTTCCAGGCCCTTCGTTCTTTTAATGTGGACGCTGCTAGATCCTGGGTTATCCTTATTGTTGGTCCTCCATATCTGAATTGCCTTTTTCTAGAAGCTTCCAGTATTTTTTCCTTCATCTGATGGTTCTTGAACTTGGCCAATATATTTCTTGGCATTTTGATTTTAGGGTCCCTTTCAGTAGGTGATTGATGAATTTTTTCAATATCTATTTTACCCTCTGTTTCCAAAATGTCTGGGCAGTTCTCTTTGATAATTTCCTGGAAAATAATGTCCAAGCTCTTTTTTTCCTCACATTTTTCAGGGAGTCTGATTATTCTCAAATTTTCTCTCCTGGATCTGTTTTCCAGGTCTGTTGTCTTTCCAATAAGGTATTTGATATTCTTTTCAATTGTTTTGTTTTTCTGGTTTTACTTGACTACTTCTTGGTTTGTCCTTGAGTCATTCATTTCTACTTCTTTGAGTCTAATTTTCAATGATGTATTTTCTTCACTCACTTTTTTTATATCTTTTTGTAATTGTCCAATTGAGTTTTTAAGTGAGTTTTTTTCTTCTATGGAATTTTTTTCCATTTCATCCATTTTATTTTTTAGAGAGCTGTTTTCTTTTTCCAGCTCACTAATTTTATTTCTCAATGATTTGTTTTCTTTATCCACTCTGTCTTTAAATGCATGGAATGACTTCTCCAGGCTCTCTTGCCAGGCTTCCCTTTCCTTTTCCCATTCCTCTTCTAGCTCTCTTATGAGAGCCTTTTTCATTTCCTCTATGAGATTCTTTTGTATTGAGATGCAGCTCATATCCCCCTTAGGGGATTCCTCTGGAGACAATTTGCTTTTAGTGTCCTCAGTATTTGAAGTCTGCTCTCTCTCCATACAAAGCAGTCAATGGTTAGAGCCCTTTTAATTTTTTGTTCATTTTGTCAGAGGAGGACTCAAAGAAAACAAATTGACAAGAGAAACAATTGGTCTGTTTTGGGGCAGGGGATGGGGCTGGATGGTGTTACTGAGCTTCCTGTACAGACTGAGGGAGACAGCAGCAAGGCACTAACAGGACAGTGATGGCTGTGTTGCATCTGCACTCTGAGGCTCTGAGAATGAGCTGAGTCACTGCGGGTGGGGGTGGGGGTGGCTGGGTCCCGAGAGATGCTGGCTTTCTGGGGTTTTATTCTTCACCTCCAGTAATTACACCTTCTCTGCTGCTCCTGGCTTGCTGCCAAGACAGAGTATCCATACTAGGGTAAAAGTCTTTTAGAAGAAACGGAAGAGATCGTACCCCTCCCCCCTCTAGTCTGAGCTGTGTGAGCTGCCTGTCTCGCTCTCGCTACCTGCCCTCAGTCTGCACCTAGTCTGTTTGTCCCCTCCCCTGAGCAAACACAGACCTTCTCTGGCAAATTTCAAGGATGTCTTCTGTTGCTGATTATTTGTGGGGGGGGTTTTCTGGTAAAGCATTAAAGGCTTGTCATGAAGTAAGTACTGAGAGAAAATACGGAGCTCAAGCAGCTGTCTGCCTCCATGCCGCCATCTTGCCCGGAAGTCTTGATAGATTCTTTCAATGAGTATTTAATCATCTGCTTCTAGTATATAAGGCCAGTTTTCCTTGATTGTCTCTTGAAGAATGCTATCCAGGGTCATGGCCTTCAGGTAGACCAATTGTTTTAAAATTGTCTCTCCTGGATCTATTTCCTAGGTAGGCTATTTTTCCAATGAGGTATTTTATATTTTCTTCCATTTTTAAATTTTTTTAAAAAGTTTGTTTAACAGATTCTTGATGTCTCATAGAGTCATTAGCTTCCACTGGCCTGGTTTTAGTTTTTAATGTATGATTTTCTTCAGTTATTTTTTGTATCTCTTTTTCCTTTTGATTAATTATACTTTTCATGGTGTTATATTCTTCAGTGTTTTTTTTTTTTTTGTTTGTTTTTTTGTTTTTTGCATTTGATATATTGTGGTTTTTTTAAGGAATTGATTTCTTCAGTGGATTTTTTTTTTTTGGATTTGGCTAATTGTATTTTTTAAGGAATTATTTTCTTTAGTCAATTTTTTCTTTCCTTTTCCAAGCTGTTGACTCTCTTTTGCATATATCTTGGTTTTTTTAAATTATTATTTTTATTCTCTTTGCAATTTAAAATCTTTTATCATGGCTTCCAAGAAGTCTCTTTGTGCTTGAGACCAATTCATATCATTCTTTGAAATTTCTCCAGTGGGCATTTTATCCTGTCTGAAATAGTGTTTTCATCTTTCCTGTCACCATAACAGTTTTCATTTTTTAAAAATATGTTAATAGTTTTTATTTATCAGATACATGCATGGGTAATTTTACAACATTGACAATTGCCAAACCTTTTGTTCTAATTTTTCCCCTCCTTCCCCGCCCTCCCCCAGATGGAAGGTTGACCAATACATGTTAAATATATTAGAGTATAAATTAATTGAAATATATGTATACATGTCCAAATAGTTGTTTTGCTGTGCAAAAAAAATCGTACTGTGAAATAGTGTACAATTAGCCTGTGAAGGAAATCCAAAATGCAGGTGGACAAATTAGAGGGATTGGGAATTCTATGTAGTGGTTCATAATCATCTCCTAGAGGTCTTTTGCTGGGTATAGCTGGTTCAGTTCATTCTTGCTTTATTGGAACTGCTTTGGTTCATCTCATTGTTGAAAATGGCCACATCCATCAGAATTGATCATCATATAGTATTGTTGTTGAAGTATACAACGATTTCACGATCCTGCTCATTTCACTCAGCATCAGTTCATGTAAGTTTCTCCAGGCCTTTCTGAAATCATCCTGTTGGACATTTCTTAATGAAAAATAATATTCTGTAATATTCATATACTACAATTTATTCAGCCAATCTCCTATTGATAGGCATCCATGTAGTTTCCAGTTTCTGGCCAACACAAAGAGGGGTGCCACAACATACACATACAGGTCCCTTTCCCTTTTTTAAGATGTCTTTGGGATACAAACCCAGTAGCAACACTGCAAGCTCAAAGGATATGCACAGTTGGATAATTTTTTGAGTATAATTCCAAAGTCCTCTCCAAAATGGCTGGATGTATTCACAATTCCACCAACAATGTATCAGTGTCTCTATTTTCCCACATCCCCTCCAACATTCTGCATTAGCTTTCCCTGTCATTGTAGTCATAACAGTTTTCTATGGTTAAAGTTATTTTCTTTTTCTTGCTCATTTTCTTTCTTTCTCTTTTTAAAAATGTCCTCTTTTGTGCCTTTTATGGTTGAGCTCTAGTCCTGTGGTAAAGTGAGTGTTGTCCCAAGTTTCCTGTGCAGCTTTGAGCTCAGGAAACACTTGTGTTTGGTAATTTGCTCCCAGCAGTGGGTTGCCCTACCAACACTCTCCAGGAAACAGCCTGGTTTCCCTAGCTAGCAATTTGCCTTTTGAGCTGGGACTTGAGACTGCTCCACTGGTCTGCTCTGCTATTGAGCCAGGACTGAGGATATAAGCTGCTGTGATTAAGAGCCTCTCACTGGCTTTCCCAAACACCATATGATCTTGGCTGATTACCTCTTTCACCCCAGTGAGAACGACCTATCGTGAAGTGCCTCCAATCTATCTTGAGTGAGAGTGACTTCATTTTATCAAACTCTGTTCAGAGGCTTGGTTTCTTGTGGTTTTCCAGGTAAACTGGGAAAGTTTGAGAAGCTTCCTAATTTCACTTCTCCATTTTGGCTCCACCCCCAGAACCCCTTGTCCTGTTTTCAGTGCTTTTGCACTTATTGGGATCTAGAGTCTTTTATTTTTATTTATTTGTTTGAAGACCAAGAAAGATGCCAGGTTTTTATATTCCTTGGGGAAATCCTGGGTATAGGGTGGAAGGATCCCTGTGAGGCACAATTATACAGTAGAAAGCACAAATCTTGCCTCTCAGGTGTGGTAACTTGGATATAGCACTTACGCTTTCTGAGCTTCATTTACCTCACTTGGAATATGAGGGGGATGGACTTCATAGCCCTGAGTCCTTTTAACTCCAGCTCTAAGATCCTTTGTAAGCTTTCTGAAGTGCAAGCTGAAGCTGGCTCAATAAGGAGTGATTTTCTTTCACTATATCCACACAAAAAAGATCAGATTCTTGAAATGTATCAATATCTAACAGGTACTCCTTCCTGTTTGTACAATAGAGGGAGACTAAATGATTCTACTGTTGTTGGTGGGTCTCTGGACTTCTTTCTCCATCACCAACCTTTTCCGTTGGAACATTCCTCCACTCTGCAGTTCCTTCCTTTGGTTGATCATTTACTGCTTGTACTTCCACTTTAAGGAAGGGCCCAAGCCAGCCATTTCCACGCCTTCATTCTTCTCAGTCACAACTTCCTTTTCCATAATGCTCCCACACACCTCCTCCCTAACTCCTTCCCTCCTCTCCTCTCCATGTTCTCCTTTACACCTTCTTCTGGGGTGCTAAGTTTCCCCATGAGTATGTAAGCTCCTGGAAGGCAAGGACTCTCTTTGACTTCTATTCCTAGAGCTTAGCACTGTGCCTACTGCACAGATAGCATCTCATAAATGATTCTTTGTGCCTCAACTGCATCTAGAACATGGAAAATAATGCTCGGATTCTCTACTTCCCAAGAGTCTTGTAGGATGAAATGAAGCCCACGAAAAGTGCTTTGTACACATGAAAACATGCCATGAACAGTTCAGAGACTGCCTTGGGAAAGGTAAGATTTCAGTTATGGATTTAGGCTGGCACCTGGCTAGGAGATGCCCTGGGATTTTAGATGGAATCATGATTGGCTCTTTGGTTATTTCTCCTGATTCAAGTCTTGCAGCCACAGCTGCTTTCCATATCCTCTTAGTGTCCAGTTTCTGTATTCCTCAATCTCTGTCTATCTCTGGCTTTGCCCATTTCCCTCAGTACATGTATCTAGGTGTGCACACATATATCTTCTGTTATTTTGGGGCCCTCAGTAAGTATTTTTGTGCCTACCTGGCTGTCCAGAACTATGGGGGTAGGAAGCCTACCTCTGCTTATAGCTTAGAGAACAAAACACAATCCCCATACAAAACAGACATGAGGGTCAGCAACTCAGCAGTGGCAGTATCCTTGGAGACAGACCAGTTACCATGGCAACTAGTGGTCTGCTCAGCCAAACAAGCTTCAGGCCTTATAAGAACAAAGACCCCACAGACAAGAGATGTTTTTTTCCAATGCAGGGAGGGGCTCAGCAGCAGGATAAAGAAGCCAGGGACAGGCACTGGGTTTTAGGCCCCTGCCCGGCCCCCTCACCCCCTTCAACTACCTTTGGGGGGAGAATGGGATAGCGAATATCCACATTATGTGAGTTAGATCTGGAAGGGACAGTAAAATGTCATA
Source organism: Sminthopsis crassicaudata (assembly GCF_048593235.1). Taxonomy (NCBI): domain Eukaryota; kingdom Metazoa; phylum Chordata; class Mammalia; order Dasyuromorphia; family Dasyuridae; genus Sminthopsis; species Sminthopsis crassicaudata. Next base: position 64,244,263 of record NC_133623.1, on the reverse strand, counting down.
ACAACAAGGGGACTTTGGAGATCAACTAGCCCAACCCCTTCATCTTAAACATGAGGAAATTGAGGCTTCAGGAAATATCACTTCCCAGGTCATAGACAGTTAGAATGTGAACTCAAGCCCTCTGATTCTCAAGCCATTGCTCTGTGTCCATTTCTTCCTGCTGTCCCTGTGCTTGCCCCTGATACTAACTGCCTTTTCATTGCTGAGCAGCAGCTTCTTGCCCCTGTTAGCCCTGGCTGGAATTGGCCCATTTAACTACTCCCTCTCTCCTTGTCCTCTCCCACCACCATCCTTTACTCACACAGACTCCCATGCTTGGAATCCTTGAACCTCCATCTGCATTAACTGATGTCCCTTCTTTCCTTAAAGCCCCAGAATAGCTGAGGCATCCTCCAGGAAAGCTTTGCTGAAGACTTGCAAATGTTTTCTCCCTTCTCAAATTTCTCTTGGTACTCTGGATCTCCCACCGATTTTTTTATGTTGTAATTTTTTATTGACAGAACATATACATGGATAATTTTAAAACATGCCCCTTCCACTCACTTCTGTTCCAATTTTTCCCTTCCCTCCATCCACCTCCTCTCCTAGATGGCAGGCAGTCTCATGCAAGTTAAACATGTTAAAGGATATCTTCAATACAGTATATGTGTACAAATCCATACAGTTCTCTTGTTGCACAAGAAAAAATGGATTCAGAAAGATAAAAATAATCTGGGAGGAAAAACATAAATGCAGGTAGTCTACATTCATTTCCCAGTGTTCTTTCCCTGGGTATAGCTGATTCTGTCCATCATTTATCAGTTAGAAATGAATTGGATCTTCTAATTGTTGAAGATATCCACATCCACCAGAATATATATTTTCATGTAGTATTGCTTGAAGTGTATAATGATCTCCTGGTTCTGCTCAATTCACTCAGCATCAGTTCATGTAAGTCTCTTCAAGCCCCTCTGTATTCCTCCTGCTGGTCATTTCTTACAGAACATTAATATTCCATAACATTCCTATACCATAATTTACCCAACCATTCTCCAATTGATGGACATCCATTCATTTTCCAGCTTCTAGCCACTATGAAAAGAGCTGCTACAAACATTTTGGCACACACAGGTCCCTTTCCCCTCTTTAGTATTTCTTTGGGATATAAGCCCAGTAGTAGCACTGCTGGATCAAAGGGTATGCACAGTGTAATAACTTTTTGGGCATAATTCCAAATTGCTCACCAGAATGGTTGGGTTCATTCACAACTCCTCCAACAATGCATCAGTGTCCCAGTTTTCCCACATCCCCTCCAACATTCAGCATTATCTTTTCCTGTCATCTTAGCCAATCTGACAGGAGTGTAGTGTTATCTCAGAGTTAATTTGCATTTCTTTGATCAATAATGATTTGGAACACTTTCATATGAGTGGAAATAGTTTCAATTTCATTATCTGAAAATTGTCTGTTCATATCCTTTGACCATTTATCAAGTGGAGAATGGCTTGATTTCTTGTAAATTAGAGTCAATTCTCTATATATCTTGGAATCGAGTCGTTTATCAAAACCTTTAACTGTAAAAATATTTTACCAGTTGCTTCCCTTCTAATCTTGTTTGTACAAAGGATTTTTAATTTGATGTAATCAAAGATTTCTATTTTGTGATCAATAATGATCTATAGTTCTTCTTTGGTCACAAATTCCTTCCTCCTCCACAAGTCTGAGAGGTAAACTATCCTATGTTCTTCTAATTTATTTATGATCTCATTCTTTATGCTTAAATCATGGAACCATTTTGATTTTATCTTGGTATATGGTATTAATTTGGGGTCCATCCCTAATTTCTGCCATACTAATTTCCAGTTTTTCCAGAAGTTTTTGTCAAATAAGGAATTCTTATCCCCAAAGTTGGGATCTTTGTGTTTGTCAAACACTAGATTGCTATAGTTATTAACTATTTTGTCTTGTGACCCTAACCTATACTACTGATCAACTAATCTATTTTTTGCCAATACCAAATGATTTTGGTGACTGCTACTTTATAATATAGTTTTAGGTCAGGTACAGCTAGACCGCCTTCATTTGATTTTTTTTTTTTCATTAATTCCCTTGAAATTCTCGACATTTTGTTCTTCCATATGAATTTTGTTGTTATTTTTTCTAGGTCATTAAAATAGTTTCTTGGGAGTCTGATTGGTAAAGAACTAAATAAATAGATTAATTTAGGGAGTATTGTCATTTTTATTATATTCACTTGGCCTATCCAAGAGCACTTAATATTTTTCCAATTATTTAAATCTGACTTTATTTTTGTGGAAAGTGTTTTGTATTTTGATCATATAATTCCTGACTTTCCTTTGGTAGATAGATTCCCAAATATTTTATGCTATTGACAGTTATTTTGAATGGAATTTCTCTTTGTATCTCTTGCTCTTGGATTTTGTTGATGATGTATAAAAATGCTGAGGATTTATGTGGGTTTATTTTGTATCCTGCAACTTTGCTAAAGTTGTGGACTATTTCCAATATCTTTTTAGTAGAATCTCTGGGGTTCTCTAAGAATACATCATATCATCTGCAAAGCATGATAATTTGGTTTCTTCATTATCTATTCTAATTCCTTTAATTTAATTCTCAAATCTTATTACTGAAGCTAGCATTTATGATACAATATTGAATAGTAATGGTGATAGTGGGCAACCTTGTGTCACTCTTTATCTTACTGGGAATGGTAGGTTATCCCCATTTCATATGATGCTTACTGATAGTTTTTAATAGATGCTCCTGATTATTTTAAGGAAAAGTCCATTTATTCCTATACTCTCAAGTGTTTTTAATAGGAATGGATGTTGGATATTATCAAATGCTTTTTCTGCATCTATTGAGATGATCATATGGTTTTTGTTAATTTGGTTATTGGCATAGTCAATTATGCTAATAGTATTCCTAATATTGAATCCGGCCTGCATTCCTGGTATAAATCCTACTTGGTCATGGTCTATTATCCTGGGGATGATTTTCTGTAATCTTTTTGCTAATATTTGATTTAAGATTTTTGCATCAATATTCATTAGGGAGATTGGTCTAAAACTTTCTCTGTTTTCAAGCTACCTGGTTTAGGTATCAGTACCATGTCTGTGACATAAAAGTAATTTGGTAGGACTCCTTCAATCCATACTTTTTCAAATAGTTTATATAGAATTGGAGTTATGTTTCTTTTGAGCTATTGCAATTCTTTGCTCATAGAGCACAGCAGCTTCTTTGGTGTGGGCATGACATGGTAGATGGATGTGTCTCCCTTGTGTCAAAATCTATCCCAAAGTTCTTCCGAGAAACCTTCAGAATGTCCTTGTATTACTTCTTCTCATTTTCATGTGACTGTCTGCTTTGTGTAAATTCTCTATTAAATAATCTTTCAGGTAAACATACATCTGGCACTTGAACAACATGACCAGCCCGTCATGCTCACTGCAGTTGTATGAATACTTGACAGTTCAGCTCAAGAAAAGACCTCATTGTCTAGAACTTTATCTTACCAGGTGATCTTCAGAATCTTACTAAGACAATTAAAAATAGAAGTGGTTCAATTTCCTGGCATGGCACTAGTATACTGTGCAAGTTTTACAGTCATACTGTGAGGCTGGCACAATAGCTCTGTAGATCTTCAATATAGTAGGCTGTTTAACAGTTCTTCTCTCCTACATTTTCCCTCAGAGTCTCCTAAATGGAAAATTTAGTGACAAGGTAAGTGAATTCACTCACAGCATTCAAATTTCTCCATTTGCTATAATCAATGGTTACACATATCGATGGTGTTCTGCTTCTGATGGAGAACCTGTGTCTTCTTGGTATTAATTATTAGGCAAAAATTCACACACGCAGCAGAGAATCAACCCATACTTTGTTGCATCTCAACGTCAGAGTCTATATTAAAGACATAATCATTTCTGATGCTACTACCTGTGTGATTGTAGATAAGTCACTTATATCTTTCAGTGCCTCAGTTTTCATCGGTGAACAAAAAATCATGTCCAACCTCTATTCCTGTAATGTGGACCTGATGAAAAACTCACTAACCTAGAGGACAGAGCAAACTCCAAAGCAGACTTTCCTAAAATTATCTTAATGTTTTCCACTCTGTAATGGACCTCTGTTTTTCTTTTTCTAATCTTTGTAGCAGAGGAAATCTTAGCTCTTTGTTCTTATATCCCCAGTTCCTCAAGTCTGTAAAACTCTAGATTTCAGATCAGGAAGCAAACTGCCTAAGTAGAAATCATAGTTATGGTTCAACCACATTCATAACTATAACACTATTGTCATAGCCCTTTCATATGGCCAAAGCATTAGCCTCAAAAATAATTCTGTACAGTCATTAGGGCAAAGGTTAAGAATTTAAAGGGAATTAATGGAAAACAATGCCAACAAAGGCAGCCTAGCTGGGTCAGATCTAAAACTATATTATAAAGCAGCGGTCATCAAAACCATTTGGTATTGGCTAAAAAATAGTGTAGTTGATCAATGGAATAGGTTAGAATCACAGAACAAAATAGTTAATAACTATAGCAATCTAGTATTTGACAAACCCAAAGTCCCCAGCTTTTGGGATAAGAACTTACTATTTGATAAAAACTGCTGGGAAAATGCGATACTAGTATGGATGTTGGGGTTTGATCCACACTTAACATCATATACCAAGATAAGATCAAAATGGGTTCATGATTTGGACATAGAGTGATATTATAAGGAAATTAGAAGAATAAAAGATAGTTTACCTCTTAGATCTATGGAGAAAGAAGGAATTTTTGTCCAAAAAAGAACTGGAAGTCAGAATTGAACACAGATAATTATGATTATATCAAATTAAAAAAAGATTTTGTACAAATAAAGCTAATGCAGACAAGATTAGAGGGGAAGCAATAAATTGGGAAAAGATTTTCATATTTGATGGTTCTGATAAAGGCCTCCAATTGATAAATGGCCAAGGGATGTAAACAGACAATTTTCATATGAAGAAATTTCTAATTTCTAAAATTCTAGTCATATGAAAAGATGCTCTAAATTTCCATTAATCAGAGAAATGCAAATTAAGGCAACTCTGAGATACTACTACACAGCTGTCAGATGCTAAGATGACAGGAAAAAATAATGGTGAATGTTGGAGGGGCTGTGGGAAAACTGGGACACTGATACATTGTTGGTGGAATGGTGAATACATCCAGCCATTCTGGACATTCTGATTTGGAATTATGCTCAAAAAGTTATCAAACTGTGGATATCCTTTGACCCAGCAGTGTTAGTAACTGGGCTAGTATCCCAAAAAGATCTTAAAGTAGGGAAAGGGACCCATGTGTGCAAAAAAAAAAAAGAAAAGAAAAAAAGAAGAGAGCCATCTACATCCAGAGAGAGGCCTGTGGGAACTGAGTGTGGGAGTGTGGATAACAACATAACATTCTTACTTTTTTCATGTTGTTTGCTTGCATTTTGTTTTCTTACTCATTTTCTTCCCTTTTTGATCTGATTTTCTTGTGCAACAAAAGAACCATATAAATATGTTTACATATATTGGATTTAACATATATTTTAACATGTATAACATATACTGGATTGCTTGCTATCTAGGGGAGGAAGGAGTGGAAAACTTGAAACACAAGGCTATACAATGTTGAAATGTTTCAATGTTGAAAAATTATCCATGCATATGTTTTGAAAATAAAAAGCTCTTTTTTTTCTTAAGCAAGGGTTAAGTGACTTTCCTAAGATCACACAGCTAGGAAGTTTAAAGTGTCTGAGACCAGATTTAAACTCAGGTCCTCCTGACTTCAGGGCTGGTGCTCTATGTACTGGGCCACCTAGCTTCCCCAAATAAAAAGGTTTAATAAAAAAAGGTCATTAGGACAACTACCATTTTCCTTTTTTCAAATATGAGCAAACTCGGCCCCTGAGAAGGGAAGTGATTTGCCTAAGGACATGTACAAAGTAAGAGAGACAAAAAAAATGGCTTCTTGGGATTAAAAGTGTTAAAACAAAGTGGAAAGACTTTAAAAATCACAAGAAAATGTAAAGTACATATTATCACAAAACAATGGATTTGGAATTGGAAAGAGAGGGAAAATGAATGGTGACTAGAAAATGAAATGTGTCCTTTGATTCCAAGAAAGATAAGCTCTAATGTCATCTGTAGTGGGGGCTTGACAATAATAGAGATGTACAGGAAATGCATGTGTTTGAGAAAAATTCTTGTCAACACAAGAGTTTGAGATGCCTATGATACACCAATTTCAAAATGGCAGGTATCCATTTATACCTTCCTTTTGTAAGGAAGTGGAGGCTTGGGTCTCCATATGTATTTTGCCTGTGCTGAGCAAAGAGTGCCCAGTCTTTTATATGGGTTTTGAGAAAAATGTACATTTCTAGTGAGTAGCAGCACCTTAAGGGAGGTTCTTTTTGTGGAGGCTCACTTTGCATTTGCCTTAAAGGCTTATTCCAATTAAGTTTGATGACTGGAGGATGAAGAAGAAAAGGAGAAGGAGGAGGAGGAGGAAGAGGAATAGGAGGAGGAGGAGAAAAATTTGCAAAAAAACCCAGTTCATTAGGCCATTAGGGCAATTACTAAAGAAGACTTGAACCAATTTTTTTTTTCACCAGGAGTGAGAACAGGAGGTTGCCAAAGAGGACATTGTCAGCCTCACTGCTGGAGCATTTGGCTATGAATCAAAGGAACAAAATTAGTGCTAAGAGCAGCCTCACTCCTCTAGTCGGCTTACCTGTATTTCTTTAAAAAAATTTAATAAATGGTTTTTATTTTCAAAATATAAGCAAAGATAATTATCAACACTCACCCTTGAAAAACCTTGTCTTCCAAATTTTTCTCCCTCTCTTCCCCCTCCTCTAGACAACAAATAATCCAGTATATGTTAAATATGTGTAATTCTTTTATAAATATTTCCACAATAATCATGCTACACAAGAATAATAGGATCAAAAAGGAAAAAAAATGATAAAGAAGAAAAAAGCAATCAAACAACAACAATAAAAAGGTGAAAATACTATGTTGTGATCCACATTCAGTTCCTACAGTCCTTTATCTGGATGCAGATGGCTCTTTCCATTACAGCGTATTGGAATTAGCCTGAATCATTGTTGAACAGAGCCAAGTCCAACATAGTTGGTCATCACATGATGTTGTTGCTGTGTACAATGTTTTTTTGCTTCTACTCACTTCACTTAGCATCAGTTCATATAAGTTTCTCCAGACATTTCTGAAATCATCCTGCTGATTGTTTCTTATAGAACAACAATGTTCCGTAGCATACATATACTATAACTCAGTGGTCCTCAAACTTTTTAAATAGGGGGCCAGTTCACTCTCCCTCAGACTGTTGAAGGGCCAGACTATAGTAAAAACAAAAATTATGAACAAATTCCTATGCACACTGCATATATCTTATTTTGAAGTGAAGAAACAAAATGGGTACAAATAGAATATTTAAAATGAAGTTAAGTTAAATCAACAAACTTACCACTATTTCAATGGGTACTATGGGTCTGCTTTTGGCTAATGAGATGGTCAATGTCTGTTTCCATATTTGTCACTGCTAGTTGTACTAAGTGATGGAAATGTGCATCCATTAGTCTTGATGTGGTTGGAGATTTCAAATGTTTCATTCTAGAAAAAGTCTGTTCACAGACATAAGTGCTGCCAAAGATAGTTGCCATTTTGAGTGTATGGATCCTGAGATGAGGATATGTCTCAGTGGGGAATGATGCATAGAAATTATGAAGGCTGCTTGACTTGAATGCGTCTTTCAAAGAGTTACAATTCTGCAGTTCAGCCAGTTCCATTTGGTAAATTGTATCCACATTTTCAATATCAATAGAAAATGGATTACAGAAAAGCTGTATGTCCTGTTCATGGAGATGAAGCTCTTTAAATCTAAATTGGAACTCCTTTTGCAGTTTTTCCAATGAATCCACACATGTTTTGTTTGACAATGCAATCAGTGACTTTTCTGCTAACAGATTTTGAGTTGTGGAGAGATGGCAGAAGTTTTCCTCCTTCACTTGTTTGGGAGGCCTAATTTTACTTCAAATGCTTTGACATGTGATTGCATATCACAGATGAGCTTCCCCTTTCCTTGAAGTTGCATATTGAAATTGTTGAGTAGCTCTGTTACATCTGTCAGAAAGGCAAGGTGCCATTTCCATTCTGCATCATTTAGATGATTCTCTAGGATTCTCTAAGTACATCATCATATCATTTGCCACGAGTGATCGTCTTATCTCTTTATTGCCTGTTATAATTACTTTCTGTCTCTTTTCTTATTGCTAAAGCCAAGATTTGTAATATAATATTGAATAATAGAGGTGATAATGGGCATCCTTGTTTTACCTTTGATCTTACTAGGAATGCACCCAGCTTCTGTCCATTAGAAGTCATTCCTGCTGATGGTTTTAAATTGATGCTGCTTATCATTTTGAGGAAAACTCCCTTTATGCCCACTTTCTCTAGTGTTTCTAATAGGGATGAGTCCTGTATTTTGGGAAAAGCTTTTTTCTGCATCTATTGAGATTATCATATGATTTCTGTTAGTTTAGCTATTGATGCAATTATGGTCATAGTTTTCCTGACATTGAAACAGCCATGTATTCTTGGCATAAATCACACTTGGTAATAAAATAATATTTTGCTGATAAGTTATTGTAACCTCTTTAATAATATTTTATTTAAATTTTTGCATCAATATTTATTTGTGAGATTGTTTCTAATTTTCTGTCTCTGGGCTCTTCCTGGTTTACGTATCAGTACTATAGTTGTGTCATGGAAGGAATTTAACAGGACTTCTTTTTTTTTTATTTATAATTTTTTTCACAGTATATATGCATGAGTAATTTTTAAAATATTATCCCTTGTATTCATTTTTCCAAATTATCGCCTCCCTCCCTCTATTCCCTCCCCTTGATGACAGGCAATCCCATACATTTTACATATGTTACAATATAACCTACATATAATATATGTGTGTAAATACCATTTTCTTGTTGCACATTAAGTATTAGATTCCAAAGGATAAGTAACCTGGGTAGATAGACAGTAGTGCTAACAATTTACATTCACTTCCCAGTGTTCCTTCTCTGGATGTAGTTGTTTCTGTCCATCATTGATCAACTGGAAGTGAGTTGGATTTTCTCAGGACTTCTTTTTTTGGCTGAACTAAGAACTTTATTTTGCTACATCCAATATATGCATACATATTTATACAATTATCTTACTGCACAAGAAAATCAGATAAAACAGGAATAAAACTGAGAAAGAAAACAAAATGCAAGCAAACAACAACAGAGAGTGAGAATGCTGTGCTGTAGTCCACACTCAGTTCCCTCGGTTCTCTCTCTGGGAGTAGATGGCTCTCTTCATTATTGAACAATTGGAAGTGGTTTGAATCATCTCATTGTTGAAGAGAGCCACATCCATCAGAAGTGATCATCATACAATCTTCTTGTTGCCATGTATAATGATCTCCTTCTGCTCATTTCACTCAGCATCAATTCATGTAAGTTTCTCCAGGCCTCTCTGAAATCATCCCGCTGGTCATTTCTTACAGAGCAATAATATTCTATAACATTCATATACCACAATTTATTCAGCCATTCTCCAATTGATGGGCATCCACTTAGTTTCCAGTTTCTGGCCACTACGAAAAGGGCTGACACAAACATTTTTCCACATGATCTCTTTCCCTTCTTTTTTTTAAATACATAGTTGAGAATTTTTAATATAAAGATATATAATTGAGATATATTTTTATAGCTTTTTATTTACAAGTTATATGCATAAGTAATTTTTCAGCATTGACCCTTGGAAAAACTTCTGTTCCAACTTTTCCTCTCCTTCCCCCCACCCCCTCCCCTAGATGGCAGGTAGTCCAATACATATTAAATATGTTAAAGTATATGTTAAATACAATATATGTATATATATCCATGCAGTGATTTTGCTGGACAAGAAAAATCAAACTTAGAAATAAGGTAAAATTAACCTGAGAAGGAAATCAAAAATGCAAGCAGACAAAAACCTAGTGCAAAAAGTGCAAAATGCTAGGTTGTGGTTCACACACATTTCCCACAATTCTTTTGCTGGGTGTAGCTGTTCCTCTTCATTATTAAACAAATGGAATTGATTTGGTTCAACGCATAGTTGAAGAGAACCATATCCATCAGAATTGATCATCATATAGTATTGTTGTTGAAATATATAATGATCTGGTCCTGCTCATTTCTCTCAGTATCAGTTCATTTAAGTCTCTCCAGGCCTTTCTGAAATAATCCTGCTGGTCATTTCTTACAGAACAATAATATTCTATAACATTCATATACCACAATGTATTCAGCCATTCTCCAACTGATGGGCATCCTTTCAATTTCCAGTTTCTAGCCACTACAAAAAGGGCCACCACAAATATTTTTGCACAGTGAGACAAGGATCCCTTTCCCTTCTTTAAGATCTCTTTGGCATGTAAGCCAAGCAGTAACACTGCTGGATCAAAGAATATAAAGAGTTTGATAATTTTTTGAGCATAGTTCCAAATTGCTCTCCAGAATGGCTGGATGCATTCACAATTCCACCATCAATGTATCAGCGTTCCAGTTTTTTCACATCCCCTCCAACATTCAGCATTATCTTTTCCTGTCATCCTAGCCAATCTTAGAAGTATGTAGTGATATCTCAGAGTTGTCTTAATTTGCATTTCTTTGATTAATAATGACTTGGAGCATCTTTTCATATGGCTAGAAAGAGTTTCAATTTCTTCATCGGAAAATTATCTGTGCATATCCTTTGACCATTTTTGAATTGGAGAATGGTTTGTTTTCTTATAAATTAGAATCAATTCTCTACATATTTTAGAAATAAAGCCTTTATCAGAATCTTTGACTGTAAAAATGTTTTCCCAGCTTATTGTTTCCCTTCTAATCTTGACTGCATTAGTTTTGTTTGTACAAAAACTTTTCAATTTGATATAATCACATTTTTCTGTTTTGTGATCAATAATGATCTCTAGTTCTTCTTTGGTCACAAATTCCTTCTCCACAGGTCTAAGAGGTAAAATATCCTATGTTCTTCTAATTTATTTATAATCTAAATCTTTATGCCTAGATCATGAACCCATTTTGACTTTATCTTGGTGTACAGTGTTAAGTGTGAATCAATGCCTAATTTCTGCCATACTAGTTTTCAGCTTTCCCAGCAGTTTTTGTCAAATAGTGAATTCTTATCCAAAAAGCTGGGGTCTTTGGGTTTGTCAAACACCAGATTATTAAAGTTATTGACTATTTTGTCCTGTGAACCTAATCTATTCCACTGATCACCTAGTCTAATTTTTTGGCCAATACCAAGTGATTTTGGTGACCATTGCTTTATAATATAATTTTAGATCTGGTATAGCTAGGCCACCTTCATGTGATTTTTTTTTTTCATTAGTTCCCTTTAAAGTCTTGACCTTTTGTCCTTCCCGATGAATTTTGTTGTTATTTTTCTAGATCAGTAAAATGGTTTCTTAGGAGTCTGATTGGTATAGCACTAAATAAATAGAGATTAGTTTAGGTAGTATTGTCATCTTTATTATATTCACTCAGCTTAAGAGCACTTAATATTTTTCCAATTGTTTAGATCTGACTTTGTTGTGTGAAAAGTGTTTTATAATTTTGCTCATATAGTTCCTGATTTTCCCTTGGCAGATAAACTCCTAAATATTTTATACTATTGGTAAAGTTGAAATGGAATTTCTCTTTGTAGCTCTAAGTGTTGGATTTTGTTAGTGATATGTTAAAATGCTGATGACTTATTTGGGTTTATTTTGTATCCTGAAACTTAGCTAAAGGTGTGGATTATTTCTAATAGCTTTTTAGTATAATCTCTGGGGTTCTCTAAGTACAGCATCATATCATCAGCAAAGAGTGATAATTTGGTTTTCTCATTACCTTCACTAATTCCTTTAATCTCTTTGTCAAGTCTTATTGCCAAAGCTAGCATTTCTAATACAATATTAAATAGTAATGGTGATAGTGGGCAACCTTGTTTCCCTCCTGATCTTATTGGGAATAGTTCTAGTTTATCCCGATTACATATGATGCTGACTGATGGTTTTAAATAGATGCTACTGATTATTTTAAGGAAAAGGCTATTTATTACTATACTCTCAAGTGTTTTTAATAGGAATGGATGTTGGATTTTATCAAAGGCTTTTTATGCATCTGCTGAGATGATCATATGGTTTTTGTTAATTTGGTTATTAATATGGTCAATTATATTAATAGTTTTCCTTAATATTGAACCAGGCCTGCATTCCTGGTATAAATCCTACTTGGTCATGATGTATTATCTTGGGGATGATTTTCTGTAGTCTTTTTTGCTAATATTTGACTTAAGATTTTCACATCAATATTCATTAGGGAGATTGGTGTATAATTTTCTTTCTCTGTTTTGAATCTAGCTGGTTTAGGTATCAGTACCATATCTGTGTCATAAAAGGAATTTGGTAGGACTCCTGCATTCCCTATTTTTTCAAATAGTTTGTATAGCATTGGGGCTAATTGTTCTTTATGTGTTTGGTAGAATTCACATGTAAATCCATCTGGTCCTAGGGATTTTTTCTTAGGGAATTGATTTACAGCTTATTCTATTTCTTTTTCTGAAACGGGACTGTTTAAGCAATTTACCTCTTCCTTTGTTAATCTGGGAAGCCTATATTTTTGAGGTAGTCATTCATTTCACTTAGGTCATCAAATTTATTGGCATAAAGTTGGGCAAAGTAACAACTTATTATTGCTCTAATTTCCTCTTCCTTGGTGGAGAGTTCTCCCTTTTCATTTTTAAGACTAACAATTTGATTTTCCTCTTTCTTCTTTCTAATCAAATTTACTAAGGATTTATCTATTTTGTTTGTTTTTTCATAGAACCAACTCTTAGTTTTATTTATTAATTCAAGATTTTTGTTTTTGTTTTTGTTTTTTTTTTTCTTTCAATTTTATTAATCTCTCCTATTTTCAGAATTTCAAGTTTAGTGTTTAACTGGGGGTTTTTAATTGGCTTTTTTCTAGTTTTTTTTTTTTTATTGAAAGCCCAATTCATTGACCTTGTCTTTTCTCTATTTTATGTAAGTAAGCCTCTAAAGATATAAAATTTCCCCTTACTACCACTTTGGCTTCATCCCACAAGTTTTGGTATGTTGTCTCACTGTTGTCATTTTCTTGGCTGAAATTATCGTGTCTATGTTTTGCTGTTTCACCATTCATTCATTAGGATGGGATTATTTAGTTTCCAATTACTTTTTGGTCTATTTACCCCTAACTTTTTGTTGAATGTAGTTTTTATTGCATTGTGATCTAAAAATAATGCATTTACTATTTCTACCTTTCTGCATTTAATTTTGAGGTCTTTATGTTCTAATTTATGGTCAATTTTTATATAGGTTCCTTGAACTGCTGAGAAGAAAGTGTTCTCCTTTCTGTCTCCATCTATCATACTTAATTTTTCTAATATTCTATTTACCTCTTTAATTTTCTTATTTGTTTTGTGGTTTGATTTATCTAATTCTGAGTATACAAGGTTAACATCTCCCACTATTATAGTTTTGCTGTCTATTTCTTCTTGTAACTCTCTTAACTTCTTTAGGAATTTAGATGCTATACTACTTGGTGCATATATGTTTAGTATTGATATTGCTTCATTGTCTATGCTACCCTTTAGCAAGACATAGTTTTCTTCCTTATCTCTTTTAATTAAATCAGTTTTTGCTTTTGCTTGATCTGAGATAAGTTTGGCTACCCCTGCTTTTTTTTACTTCACCCAAAGCATAATAGATTCTCCTCTAGCCTTTTACCTTTCTCTGTATGTATCACCCCGCTTTAAATGTGTTTCCTTTAAACAACATATTGTAGAATTTTGGCTTTTGATCCAGTCTGCTATTTGCCTCCACTTTATGGGAGATTTCATCCCATTCACATTTATGGTTAAAACTACTAATTCTATATTTCCTGCCATCTTATTATCTCCAGATTATGCTTTTCTTTTTCTTTATCCCTTTCCCCCCTTCCCCAGTATTAAACTTATGGGCTCTACTTACCTCACACAGCTCTCCCTCTTTAGAATCCTTCCCACCCCTTTGGAGTTCCTTCCTTTTTCTTATACTTTTTTATTCTATATTCCCTTCTCTTTAACCTACTTTTTTCCTTTTCCCTTTTCCTCTTCCACTTTTTAATCAGGTGAGAGAAATTTCTCTGTGAACCAAATATGTTTAACATTTTCTCTTTGGGCCAAATCTGATGAGAGTAACATTCCTCGCCCTCCCTTAATTCCCTCAGATATGATTTGCCTCTTTGTGGGATGTAATTTCACTCTTTTTATCTTCCCTTTTCCCTTTTTCTGTTACAATCCCCTTTGTACTTCTAATTCCTTTTTTTTTTTGTATTATAACAGCAAAATCAAATTATACAAGTCCTTTTCATGTATGCCTTTAACAGAAATACAGTTCTCAAGAGTTCTTTTTATCTTTTATGCTGCCCTTGAGTCCTATATTTGGAGGTCAAATTTTTTGTTTATCTCTTTTTTTTTTCCATTAGGAATAAATGGAATTCACCTGTTTCATTGAATGTCCATCTTCTTCCCTGGAAGAAAATGATCAGCTTAGCTGGGTAGTTTATTCTTGGCTGCATTCCAAGTTTTTTCACCTTTCAGAATATCAGATTCCAGGCCCTTCAATCTTTTAATGTGGAAGCTGCTAGATCCTGAGTGATCCTTATTGTGGCTCCTCGGTATTTGAATTGTTTCTTTTTTTTTTCTGGCTGCTTGTAATATTTTTCCTTAGTCTGATGTAATATTCTCTTTAAAATGTGATCTTCTCTTGTTGGGGTTTTCTTGGGGTTCTCTGGGAATAGTCTTCATTTCAATTCAGTAATCACCACAAATTCAGCCAAGAGTTAAAATCCAAATCCCTTTTTTGTCTCCTTCAAAGTCTTGTCTCCTTCACTTGGAACTGGGCTAATTTTTCTGGAGGCCTTCTGGATCTTGGTTTCAGTGGAGAAACGAAGGAGGACAGCCTGCCACCACTTCTCTGGTATTCACTCATTCTCATTCTGGCTGAGCTTGTCCGAGCTTATATGGTCTCTTATCAAAAGTGTGACTCTTGTAGAACTATAGTATGTACTAAGTAAATGTACTGAACTAGAGAACTGTTAAGCACCATGCTAAATAACCATTGTCTCTATCAATTCCACTAATTTAGCACCTTTTTTCAAGTTCTGACACAAAACAGTCTGATAGTTCTGAAATTTAGCCACAATATTCCTTGAAATTTTTATTTTGTGGTCTCTTTCAGAAGGTGATTGATGAATTCTTTAAATGTCTATTTTCCTTTCTGGTTCTGTTACCTCTGGGCAGTTCTCTTTAATGATTTCCTGTAAAATATTGTCTAGGCTCTTTTTTTCATCATAATTTTCAGAAAGTCCAATAATCCTTAGATTATCTCTCCTAGATCTATTTTGCAGGTCTGTTGTTTTTTCCAAGTAGATATTTAACATTTTTTCTATTTTTTTCATTTTTTTGGTTTTGCTTGACTGATTCTTGATGTCTCAATGAATCATTCATTTCTATTTGTTCAGTTCTAATTTTTTCCGAAATCTTACATTTCATTATTTTTTTTAAAAACATAACTTTCTTATTGATAGAACATATGCATGGATAATTTTTTACAACATTATCCCTTGTACTCACTTTGGTTCTGACTTTTCCTTTCCCTCCCTCAATCCCCCCTCCAAATGGTAGGCAGTCTTATACATGTTAAATGTTATAGTATGTCCTAGATACAATATATGTGTGCAGAACTGTACAATTCTCTTGTTGCATAAGAAGAATTGGATTCAGAAGGTAAAAGCAACCTGGGAAGAAAAACGAAAATGCAAGTAGTCCACATTCATTTCCCAGTATTCCTTCTCCAGGTGTAGCTGATTCTGTCCATCATTGATCAATTGGAACTGAATTAGATCTTTTCTTTGTTGAAGATATCCACTTCCATCAGAATACATCCTCATACAATATTGTTGTTGAAGTGTATAATGATCTAGTTCTGCTCATTTCACTCAGCATCAGTTCATGTAAGTCTTTCCAAGCCTCTCTGTATTTAACCTGCTGGTCATATCTTACAGAAAAATATTCCATAACATTCATATACCACAGTTTACCCAAACATTCTCCAATTGATGGGCATCCATTCAATTTCCAGTTTCTAGCTACTACAAAAAGGGCTGCCACAAACATTTTGGCACATATAGGTCCCTTTCCCTTCTTTAGTATCTCTTTGGGATATAAGCCCAGTAGTAACACTACTAAATCAAAGGGTATGTACAGTTTGATAACTTTTTGGGCATAATTCCAAATTGCTCTCCAGAATGGTTAGATTTTCCGCCATCTTGCCTCCGCCCCTCCAGAATGGTTAGATTCATTCACAACTCCACCAACAATGTATTGGTGTTTCATTTTTCCCACATCCCCTCCAATATTCATCATTGTCTTTTCCTTTCATCTTAGACAATCTAGAGGTATGTACAGGTATCTAAGAGTTGTCTTAGTTTGCATTTCTCTTATCAATAGTGATTTAGAGCACCTTCTCATATGATTAGAAATAGTTTCAATTTCTTCATCTGAAAATTGTCTGTTCATATCTTTTGACCATTTAGCAATTGGAGAATGGCTTGATTTCTTATGAGTTTGAGTCTATTCTCTATATAATTTGGAAATGAGACTTTTATCAGAACATTTGAATGTAAAAATGTTTTCTCAGTTTATTGCTTCCCTTCTAATTTTTTGTGTTAGTTTTGTTTGTATAAAAACTTTTTAACTTAATATAATAAAAATTATCTGTTTTGTGATCAATAATGATCTCTACTTCTTCTTTGGTCACAAATTCTTTTCACCTCCACAGTTCTGAGAGGTAAACTATCCTATGTTTTCTAGTTTATTTATAATCTCATTCTTTATGTCTAGATCATGAACCCATTTTGACCTTATCTTGGTATACAGTGTCAATACCTAGTTTCTGCCATACTAGTTTCCAATTTCCCCAGCAGTTTTTGTCAAATAGTGAATTCTTATCCAAAAAGCTGGGGGTTTTGGATTTGTCAAACACTAGATTGCTATAGTTATTGACTATTTTGTCCTGTGAATCTAACCTATTCCACTGATCAACTGTTTTATTTCTTAGTCAGTATCAAATGGTTTTGATGACTGCTGCTTTATAATATTATAAAGAACTTATTTTTTAGTCATTTACAGTCATATGAAAAGGTGCTCTAAATTACTATTTACCAGAGAAATGCAAATTAAGGGAACTCTGAGGTACCATTACACACTTTTGAGATTAGTTAAGATGAAGGGAAAAGATAATGACAAATGTTGAAGGGAATGTGGGAAAACTGGAACACTGATAAATTGTTGGTGGAGTTGTGAAGTGATCCAACCATTCTGAAGAGCAATTTGGAACTATGCCCAAAGAGTTATCAAACTGTGCATACCCTTTGACCCAGCAGTGTTTCTATTGGGCGTATATTCCAAAGAGATCTTAAAGGAGGGAAAGGGATCTACATGTGCAAAAATATTTGTGGCATTCCTTTATGAAGTTTCAAGAAATGGGAAACTGAGTGGATGCTTATCGATTGGAGAATGGCTGAATAAATTATGGTTTATGAATGCTATGGAATATTATTATTATTATGTAAGAAATGACCAACAGGATGATTTTTTTTCTCAGTTTTTTTTCTTCCTTCTTGATCTGATTTTTCTTGTGCAGCAAGATAAGTGTGTATGTATATATATATATATATATATATGTATATATATACATATATATACATATATATATATAAAATATATATATTGGATTTAACATATATTTTAACACATTTTACATGTATTGGACTAACTGCTATCTAGGGGAGGGGGTGGAGGGAAGGAGAGGAAAATTTGAAACAAAGGGTTTTGCAAGGATCAGTGTTGAAAAATTGCCCATTCATATGTTTTATAAATAAAGAGCTTTAATAAAAATAATAATATAGTTTTAAGTCTGGTACAGCTAGGCCACCTTCATTTGCACTTTTTTCATTAACTCCCTTGAAATTCTTGACATTTTGTTCTTCCAGATGAACTTGGTTATTATTTTTTTCTAGATCTGTAAAATAATTTCTTGGAAGTTTGATTGGTATGGCACTAAATAACTAGGTTAATTTAATTAGTATAGTCATTTTTATTATAATTGCTCGGCCTAACAATGAGCACTTGATATTTTTCCAGCTGATTAGATCTGATTTTATTTGTGTAGAAAGTGTTTTGTAGTTGTGTTCATATAGTTCCTGACTTTCCCTTGGCAGATAGATTTCCAAATAATTTATACTATCAACAGTTATTTTAAATGGAATTTCTCTTTGTATTTTTTGCTGCTGGACTTCATTAATAATATATAAAAATGCTGATAATTTATGTGTATTTATCTTGTATCCTGCAACTTTGCCGAAGTTGTGAATTGTTTCTTGTAGTTTTTTAGTCGGTTCTCTAAATATAGCATCATATCATCTGCAAAGAGTAATAATTTGGTTTCCTCATTACTTTAATTCCTTTAATCTCTTTTTCTTCTCTTATTGCCAATGTATTTCTAATACAATGTTGAACAATAATGGTGATAGTGGGCAATCTTGTTTCACCCCTGATGATTTTGGGAATGATTTTAGTTTTTCCCTATTACATATGATCCTTGCTGATGGTTTTTAATAGATCCTACTGATAATTCTAGGGAAAATTCCATTTATTCCTATACTCACAAATGTTTTTAATATGAATGGGTGTTGGATTTTTATCAAATGCTTTTTTGCATCTATTAAGATGATCATATGGTTTTTGTTAATTTGGTTATTGATGAAGACAATCATGCTAATAATTTTCCTAATATTGAACCAGCCCTACATTCCTGGTATAAATCCTACTTGGTCATGGTGTATTACCTTGAGAATAACTTGCTATAATCTCTGCTAATATTTTATTTAAGATTTTTTCATCAGGGAAGGCTGGTGGTGCAGTGGATAGAACACCAGCCCTGAAGTCAGGAGGACCCAAGTTCAAATCTGGTCTCAGACACTTAACACTTCCTGCCTGTGTGACCCTGGGCAAGTCACTTAACCCCAATTGCCTAAAAATTTTTTTTCATCAATATTCATTAGGGAGATCCGTGTATATAATTTTCTTTTTCTGTTTTGACCCTACCTGGTTTTGGTATCAGTACCATATCTGTGTCATAAAAGGAATTTGGTAAGAGTCCTTCTTTCCCTATTTTTTCAAATAGTTTACATAGTATTGGAATACATTGTTTTTTAAATGTTTGGTAGAATTCATTTGTAAATCCAAGTGTTCCTGGAGATTTTTTCTTACATAGTTCATTGATGGCTTGTTCAATTTCTTTTTCTAAAATGGTACCATTTAAGTAATTAATTTCTCTTCTGTTAATCTGGGAAATTTATATTTTTGTGAATATTCATCCATTTTAACTATATTTAACTATATTGTCAGATTTGTTTGCATATGGTTAGGCAAAATAGCTCCTAATTATTGTTCTAATTTTTTTTTTTTATTGGTGGTATGCTCACCATTTTCATTTTTGATGTTGGTAATTTGCCTTTTTTCTTTCCTTTTTCCAATCAAATTAACCAAAAGTTGATCAATTTTGTTGCTTTTTTCATAAAACCAATCCTTACTTTTATTTTATTAGTTCAATAGTTTTCTCAGTTTCAGTTTTATTAATCTCTCCTTTGAGTTTCAGAATTTCTAATTTGGTATTTAATTGGAATTTTTTAACTTGTTCTTTTTCTAGCTTTTTAAGTTGTATGCCCAATTCATTGATCTCCTCATTGTCTATTTTATTCACATAATCATTTACAGATATAAAATTTTCCATAAGAATGGCTTTGGCTGCATCCCATAGGTTTTGGTAGGCTGCCTCATTATCATTCTCTTGGATGAAATTATTGCTTGTTTTTATGATTTTTTGTTTGACCAACTCATTGTTTTTTTCACTGTATTTTTTATTAAGGTTTTTATTTTCAAAACATAGGCATGGATAATTTTCTAACATTGACCCTCATAAAACATTGTGTTCCAAATTTCCTCCCCTTCCCCCTATCCCCTCCTTTAGATGTCAAATAATCCAATATATTAAACATGTTCTATTCTTCTATACATAATTCTACAATTATTGTGTTGCACAAGAAAGTCAGATCAAACAGGGAAAACAATGAGGAAGAAAATTAAATGCAAGCAAACAAAAAAAGAGTAAAAATGCTATGTTGTGATTCACATTCTGTTGCCACAGTCTTCTGTAGATAGAGCCATGCCCATCAGAATTGATTATTACATTATCTTGCTGTTTCTGTGTACAATGATCTCCCGATTCTGCTCATTTCACTTAGCATCAGTTTATGCCAGTCTCTCCAGGCCTCTTTGAAATTATCTTGCTGATCATTTCTTATAGGACAATAATATTCCATAACATTCATATACCATAACTTATTCAGCCATTCTGCAAATGATGGATATCCACTCAGTTTCCAGTTTCTTGCCACTACAAAAAAGGCTGCCCAAAACATCTTTGCATATGTGTGACCCACTTATTCATTAGAATTATATTAGTTAATTTCCAATTGGTATTTAGCCTATCTTTTCCTAGTTCTCTATTGAATATAATTTTTATTGCATCGTGGTCTGAAAAGGAAGCATTTGCTATTTCTGCCTTTCTGCAATTGTTATATTTTAATTACCTAATAAATGGTCAATTTTTATGTTGGTGCCATGTACTGCTGAGAAAAAGATATATTCATTTCTGTCCCTATTCTGTTTTCTCCAGAGTTCTATGATATGTATGTTTTCTTGGATTCTATTAATCTCCCTAGTTTCTTTGTTTGTTTCTTTTTTTTTTTTTTGGTGTTAGATTTATCTAATTCTGAGATGGGGATATTGAGGTGTATATATCTATATCTATATCTATATCTATATCTATATCTATATCTATATCTATATCTATATCTATATCTATCTATCTATTTAGATAGATAGATATAGATATATAGTTTGTGTGTGTGTGTGTGTGTGTGTGTGTGTGTGTGTGTGTGTGTAGTATAATATAGTATAGTTTTCCTATTTCTTCGTGTAAGTTGGCTTAACTTATTTTTTAAGAATTTGGATGCTCTACTACCACTTGGTGCATTTACATTTCATATTGTTACTACTTCATTGTCTATAACAAGATGTAGTTTCCTTCCTTATATATTTTAATTAGATCTATTTATATTTTTGCTTTATCTCAGATCAGAATTGCTACCCCTGCTTTTTTTTCCCCGAAGACTGAAGGAAATGAATTCTGCTTCAGCATTTTACCTTTAGTCTGTGTGTGTCTGTTTCAAATGTGTTTCTTGTAAACAACATGTTATAGGATTATATTTTTTAATCCACTCTGCTTTTTGCTTCCATTTCATGGGAACATAAAAACACATTCATAGTTATGATTACCAACTTTGTATTTCTCTCCATTCTATTTTCTCTCCTGTATATACCTATCCCTCCTTAGGAATATTTTGTTTCTACCCTCCATGTTCTCAATCTTCTCTCCCTTCTATCCCCCCTTCTCTCTTCTCTTACTTCTTTCTCCCAGTGTTTCTGCCTTCTGTTCCATCCAACACCTCCTATTTCTTTCCTTTTCCACTCTTATTTTCTCATAAGGTAAGATAAAATTCTATACCCAACTGAGTGATTATGTTATTCCCTCTTTGAACCAAAATTGATGAGATTAAAATTCAGACAATGGTCATCCCCCTCCCTTCTTTCACTTTATTGTTTCACTCTCTTCAGGTTATCTAATTTGTCCTATTTTACCTATTTTCCTCTGCTCCCAATCCTTAATGTTTTTGTTCTTGATATCATATCAGAGTGCATTCATACCCAAACCTTCTGCCCATTTATGCTCCCTCTAACTGCCCCAATAACAGATAGAGTTCTTAACAGTTACAGATATAATTTTCCCATCTGAGGATGTAAGGAGTTTAACCTTTAAATTATATATGTACGTGTTTATGTGTGTGTATACATATAACTATATATATATATATATATATGTATATGTATATATATTCCCCATTTACCTTTTTTTGCTTCTCTTGAATCCTGTGTTTAAAGATCAAATTTTCTGATTAGTTTTTTTTTTTCCCAATAGAGATGATTCGAAGTTTCTTACTTTATTGAAGATCCATCTCCTCCCATGTAAGATGATATTCAGTCTCACTGGGTAGTTAATTCTTGGTTGTATTCCTTGGCCTTTCAGAATATTGTATTCAAGGCCCTCTGAGCCTTTATTATAGAAGCTGCCAGATCCTGGTAATCCTGACTATTGCTCCTCGATACTTCATTTATTTTTATCTGGCAGCTTGCAGTATTATTTACTTGAGATTATAGTTCTGGAGTTTTGCGACAATATTCCTTGGGGATTTTCCTTGTGAAATCTTTTTCTCAAAGTGATCAATGGATTCTTTCAATGAGTATTTCATCATCTGCTTCTAGTATATAAGGGCAGTTTTCCTTCATGGTCTCTTGAAGAATGCTATCCAGGGTCATGGCCTTCAGGTAGACCAATCATTTTAAAATTGTCTCTCCTGGATCTGTTTCCCAGGTAGGCTATTTTTCCAATGAGGTATTTTATATTTTTTCCATTTTTTCATTCTTTTAAAAGTTTGTTTAACAGATTCTTGATGTCTCATAGAGTCATTAGCTTCTATTGGCCTGGTTTTAGTTTTTAATGTATGATTTTCTTCAGTTTTTTTTTTTTTGTATCTCTTTTTCCTTTTGATTAATTATACTTTTCATGATGTTATATTCTTCAGTGGGTTTTTTTTTTGGCATTTGATGTATTGTATTTTTTAAGGAATTATTTTCTTTAGTCAATTTTTTCTTTGCTTTTCCAAGCTGTTGACTCTCTTTTGCATATATCTTGTTTTTATTCCTCATTTTTATTCTCTTTGCAGTTTAAAATCTTTTATGAGAGCTTGCAAGAAGTCTTTTTGTGCTTGAGACCAATTCATATCATTCTTTGAGATTTCTCCTGTGGGCATTTTATAGTGTTTTCATCTTTCCTGACACCATAAGAGTTTTCTATGGTTAAAGTTATTTTCTTTTTCTTGCTCATTTTCTTTCTTTCTCTTTTTAAAAATGTCCTCTTTGTGCCTTTTATGGTTGAGCTCTAGTCCTGTGGTAAGGTGAGTGTTGTCCCAAGTTTCCTGTGCAGCTTTGAGCTCAGGAAACCCTTGTGTTTGGTAATTTGTTCCCAGCAGTGGGTTGCCCTACCAACTCTCTCCAGGAAGCAGCCTGGTTTCCCTACCTAGCAATTTGCCTTTTGAGCTGGGACTTGAGACTGCTCCACTGGTCTGCTCTGCTACTGAGCCAGGACTGAGCCTATTAGTTGCTATGATTAAGAGCCTCTCACTGGCTTTCCCAAACACCATATTACCTTGGCTGATTACCCCTTTCACCCCAGTGAGAATGACTTATCTTGAAGTTCTTCACATCTATCTTGAATGAGAGAGTGGCTTCATTTTATCAAACTTTGTTCAGAGGCTTGATTTCTTGTGGTTTTCCAGGGAAACTGGGAAAGTTTGAGAAGCTTCCTAACTTCCCTTCGCCATTTTGGCTCCACCCCCAAGATACCTTGTTCTATGTTTTCAGTGTTGTTGCATGTATTGGAAACTAGTGTCTTTTATTTTTATTTCTTTGTTTCAAGACCAAGACAGATGTCAGGTTCTGATATTCCTTGGGGAAGGCTCCCTGTGAGGCACAATTATACAGCAGAAAGCACAAATCTTGCCTCTCAGGTGTGGTAACTTGGATATACCACTTACTCTTTCTGAGCTTCATTTACCTCACTTGGAATATGAGGGGGATGGACTTCATAGCCCTGAGTCCTTTTAACTCCAGCTCTAAGATCCTTTGTAAGCCTTCTGAAGTGCAGGCTGAAGCTGGCTCATTTAAGGGGTGATTTTCTTTCACTACATCTACATAAAAAAGATCAGATTCTTGAAATGTACCAATATCTAACAGGTACTCCTTCCTGTTTGTACAATAGAAGGAGACTAAATGCTCCAGTTGTTGTTGCTGGGTCTCTGGACTTCTTTCTCCACCAGCAACCTTCTCCCCTGGAACATTCCTCCACTTTGCAGTCCCTTCCTCTGGCTGATCAGTTTCTGCCTGAACTTCTACTTTAAGCAAGAGCCCAAGCCAGCCATTTCCACGCCTTCATTCTTCTCAGTCACAACTTCCTTTTCCATAATGCTCCCACACACCTCCTCCCTAACTCCTTCCCTCCTCTCCTCTCCATGTTCTCCTTTACACCTTCTTCTGGGGTGCTAAGTTTCCCCATGAGTATGTAATGTCCTGGAGGGCAAGGACTCTCTTTTGACTTCTATTCCTAGAGCTTAGCACTGTGCCTACTGCACAGATAGCATCTCATAAATGATTCTTTGTGCCTCGACTGCATCTAGAACATGGAAAATAATGCTCGGATTCTCTACTTCCCAAGGGTCTTGTAGGATGAAATGAAGCCCATGAAAAGTACTTTTTACACATGAAAACATGCCATGAACAGTTCAGAGACTGCCTTGGGAAAGGTAAGATTTTGGTTATGGATTTAGGCTGGCACCTGGCTAGGAGATGCCCTGGGATTTTAGATGGAATCATGATTGGCTCATTGGTTACTTCTCCTGTCTCAAGTCTTGCAGCCACAGCTGCTTTCCATATCCTCTTAGTGTCCAGTTTCTGTATTCCTCAATCTCTGTCTATCTCTGGCTTTGCCCATTTCCCTCAGTACATGTATCTAGGTGTGCACACATGTATCTTCTGTTATTTTGGGGCCCTCAGTAAGTATTTGTGTGCCTACCTGGCTGTTCAGAACTAAGGGGGTAGGAAGCCTACCTCTGCTTATAGCTTAGAGAACAAAACACAATCCCCATACAAAACAGACATGAGGGTCAGCAACTCAGCAGTGGCAGTATCCTTGGAGACAGACCAGTTACCATGGCAACTAGTGGTCTGCTCAGCCAAACAAGCTTCAGGCCTTATAAGAACAAAGACCCCACAGACAAGAGATGTTTTTTTCAAATGCAGGGAGGGGCTCAGCAGCAGGATAAAGAATCCAGGAACAGGCACTGGGTTTTAGGCCCCTCCCCGGCCCCCTCACCCCTTTCAACTACCTTTGGGGGGAGAATGGGGTAGGGAATATTCGTATTATGTGGGTTAGATCTGGAAGGGACAGTAAAATGTCAAAACAACAAGGGGACTTTGGAGATCAACTAGCCCAACCCCTTGATCTTAAACATGAGGAAACTGAGGCTTCAGGAAATGTCACTTCCCAGGGTCATGGACAGTTAGAATGTGAACTCAAGCCCTCTGATTCTCAAGCCATTGCTCTGTGCCCATTTCTTCCTGCTGTCCCTATGCTTGCCCCTGTTACTAACTGCCTTTTCATTGCTGAGCAGCAGCCTCTTGCCTTTATTAGCCCTGGCTGGAATTGACCCATTTAACTACTCCCTCTCTCCTTGTCCTCTCCCACCACCATCCCTTTACTCACACAGACTCCCATGCTTGGAATCCTTGAACCTCCATCTGCATTAACTGATGTCCCTTCTTTCCTTAAAGCCCCAGAATAGCTGAGGCATCCTCCAGGAAAGCTTTGCTTAAGACTTGCAAATGTTTTCTCCCTCCTCAAATTTCTCTTGGTACTCTGGATCTCCCACCGATTTTTTATATTATAGTTTTTTTATTGACAGAACATATACATGGATAATTTTTCAACATGTCCCTTGCACTCACTTCTGTTCCAACTTTTCCCTTCCCTTGCTCCACCCCTTCCCCTAGATGGCAGGCAGTCTCATACAAGTTAAACATATTAAAGTATATCTTAAATACAATATATGTGTACACATCTGTACAGTTTTCTTGTTGCACAAGAAAAATCGGATTCAGAAAGATAAAAATAATATGGGAAGAAAAACAAAAATGCAAGTAATCTACATTCATTTCCCAGTGTTCTTTCCCTGGGTATAGCTGATTCTGTTCATCACTGATCATTTAGAACTGAATTGGATCTTCTCATTGTTGCAGATATCCATGTCCATCAGAATATACATCCTCATATAGTATTGCTTGAATTGTATAATGATCTGGTTCTGCTCATTTCACTTAGCATCACTTCATGTTAAGTCTCTCCAAGCCTCTCTGTATTCATCCTGCTGGTCACTTCTTACAGAACATTAATATTCCATAACATTAATATACCACAATTTATCCAACCATTCTCCAATTGATGGGCATCCATTCAATTTCTAGTTTCTAGCCACTATAAAAAGGGCTGCTACAAACATTTTGGCACATACAGGTCCCTTTCCCTTCTTTAGTATCTCTTTGGGATATAAGCCCAGTAGTAACACTGCTGGATCAAAGGGTATGCACAGTTTGATAACTTTTGGGGCATAAATCCAGATTGTTCTCCAGAATGTTTGAATTACTTTACAACTCCACCAACAATGCATCAGTGTCCCAGTTTTCCCACATCCCCCCCCAACATTCGTCATTATCTTTTCCTGTCATCTTAGCCAATCTGACAGGTGTGTAGTGGTATTTCAAAGTTGTTTTAATTTGCCTTTCTCTGATCAATAGTGATTTGGAACACTCTTTCATATGAGTGGAAATAGTTTCAATTTCATGATCTAAAAATTGTCTGTTCATATCCTTTGACCATTTATCAAGTGGAGAATGGCTTGATTTCTTGTAAATTAGAGTCAATTCTCTATATATCTTGGAAATGAGGCATTTATCCGAACCTTTAACTGTAAAAATATTTTTACCAGTTTGTTGCTTCCCTTCTAATCTTGTTTGTATTAGTTTTGTTTGTACAAAGGCTTTTTAATTTGATGTAATCAAAATTTTCTATTTTGTGATCAATAATGAACTCTAGTTTTTCTTTGGTCACAAATCCTAGTCCACAAGTCTGAGAGGTAAACTATCCTGTCTTCTTCTAATTTATTTATGTTCTCCTTCTTTATGCCAAAACCATGCAACAATTTTGATTTTATCTTGGTATATGGTGTTAAGTTTGGGTCCATGCCTAATTTCTGCCATATTAATTTCCAGTTTTCCCAGAAGTTTTTGTCTAATAATGAATTCTTATCCCCAAAGTTGGGATCTTTGTGTTTGTCAAACACTAGACTGCTATATTTATTGACTATTTTATCTTGTGAACCTACCCTATACCACGGATCAACTAATCTATTTCTTAGTCAATACCAAATGGTTCTGGTGACTGCTACTTTATAATATAGTTTTAGGTCAGGTACAGCAAGACTGCCTTCATTTGATTTTTTTTTTATTAATTCCCTTGAAATTCTTGACCTTTTGTTCTTCCATATGAATTTTGTTGTTATTTTTTCTAAGTCATTAAAATAGTTTCTTGGGAGTCTCATTGGTATAGCACTAAATAAATAGATTAGTTTAGGGAGTATTGTCATCTCGCCCTGTCCAAGAGGACTTAATATTTTTCCAATTATTTAAATCTGACTTTATTTTTGTGGAAAGTGTTTTGTAATTTTGATCATATGATTACTGACTTTCCTTCGGTAGATGGATTTCCAAATATTTTATGCTATTGACAGTTATTTTGAATGGAATTTCTCTTTGTATCTCTTGGTGTTGGATTTTGCTGGTGATGTATAAAAATGCTGAGGATTTATGTGGATTTATTTTGTATCCTGCATCTTTGCTAAAGTTGTGGATTATTTCTAATGCCTTTTTAGTAGAATCTCTGGGGTTCTCTAAGTATACCATCATATCATCTGCAAAGAATGATAATTTGGTTTCCTCATTACGTATTCTAATTCCTTGAATCTCTTTCTCGGCTCTTATTGCCGAGGCTAGCGTTTCTAGTACTATATTGAAAAGTAATGGTGATAGTGGGCAACCTTGTTTCACTCTTGATCTTACTGGGAATGGTTCTAGCTTATCCCCATTACATATGATATTTACTGATGGTTTTAAATAGATGCTCCTGATTATATAAAATCCATTTATTCCTATACTCTCAAGTGTTTTTAATAGGAATGGATGTTGGATATTATCAAATACTTTTTCTGCATCTATTGAGATGATCTATTGGTTTTTGTTAATTTGGTTATTGATATGGTCAATTATGCTAATAATTTTCCTAATATTAAACCAGGCCTGCATTCCTGATATAAATCCTACTTGGTCATGGTGTATTATCCTGGGGATGATTTTCTGAAATCTTTTTGCTAATATTTGATTTAAGATTTTGGCATCAGTATTCATTAGGGAGATTGGTCTATAATTTTCTTTCTCTGTTTTCAAGCTACCTGGTTTAGGTATCAGTACCATGTCTGTGTCATAAAATTAATTTGGTAGGACTCCTTCAATCTCTACTTTTTCAAATAGTTTATATAGCATTGGAGTTAATTGTTCTTTAAATGTTTGGTAGAATTCACATGTAAATCCATCTGGTCCTGGGGATTTTTTCTTAGGAAGTTGATTTATAGCTTATTCTATTTCTTTTTCTGAAATGGGACTATTTAGACTACTTACTTCTTCCTCTGTTAATCTGGGGAAGCTATATTTTTGAAGGTATTCTTCCATTTCATTTAAGTTATTGAATTTATTGCCATAAAGTTGGGCAGAGTATCTCCTAATTATTGCTCTAATTTCCTCTTCATTAGTGGCAAGTTCTCCCTTTTCATTTTTAAGACCAACAATCTGATTTTCCTCTTTCCTTTTTCTGATCAAATTTACTAAAGGTTTATCTATTTTGTTTGTTTTTTCATAGAACCAATTCTTAGTTTTATTTATTAATTCAATAGTTTTTTTCTTTCAATTTCATTAATATTTCCTTTATAGAATTTCAAGTTTAGTGTTTGGGGATTTTTAATTTGCTCCTTTTCTAGCTTTTTTAGTTGCCCAATTCATTGACCTTCTCTTTCTCTATTTTATGCAAGTAGACCTCTAGAGATATAAAATTTCCTTTATTACTGCTTTAGGTGCATCACAAACATTTTGTTATGACATCTCATTATTGTCATTTTCTTGGGTGAAATTATATATATATATATATATATATATATATATATATATATATATATATATATATATTTGTTTCCATGCTTCTGACCATTTTATCTTTTTTTATTTTATATTAACTTTTTCTCCCTTTTTAAAATTTCTGTTACTTTCCACTAACTTAACCCCACCCTTTACCAGACCTTATACTACCTTCATCTTTATATGATCTGGAAGCATCAAGGCCTTTCAGTAGGGAGTCAGTTAAAGGTCCCTGTTTGGCTGTAAAGCCTACTCTCTGCAGCTGGCAGGGATCTCAGTGATCATTTCAGATAACCTTTCTTCTCTATACAATGAGAGAAGGGGTTATTTGCCCAAGTTAACCCATCTGTCCCAGTCTATGAGACAGGAGACCAGTGTTCTTCCCAATCCCATCACTAGATGCCCATGCTAACTGAGGTCCCCAAGAGCCCAATTTCTCTTTATTATTTCTCTCAGTTCATTTCACTACCTCCTCAATTTCTCAGAATCTGGAACAAAATACTCCAGCTTCCTTAACAGACAGATCCTCCTCATCAATGATGACTAGAATCCTTCACCAGAAAACCTTCCCTGACTGCAGTGCATGGAGGGAGGAAAGGGTGCTGGGTCTTAGAATTTTAACATTTCAGAGCTGGAAAAATTTAGTTTTGGAGATCCTTCAGTTCATTTACACTCTTTTCTTGTTTTAAATGATTTTGCAGAAATCAAAATCTGAACAAAGCAACACTTACTTTGGAATGGTACATTGAAAGAATTTTTATAGAAAGCATAATTATATAAATGTTTTATTTTTACATTTTGCATCTGGAATCATTCTTTTTTTTTTTTCAGGACAAAACAAATGTAAATGTTTCTAAAGGGGAGGAAACTACTTAAATGTTTCATCTGGACCAATTTTATTTTGGAAACCTTGGCAAGGGTCATTGAAACCCATGTAGGGATGTGCTGGTGCCTGCTCATACCATTTGGAGAGAATCAATTGTGAAACTTTCAATGGCAGCATTTACACCACAGAAATTGGCAACCAGATCTTCATTTATTGTTTTGCTTAAAGTGATGGAATAATGTTAATAGTTTAGATTAAACTTAAAAGGATGTCATATGTACATTTTTGCTGGGAGCTAGATGTAAAAGATTTACTAGTGTAGGTTAATCAGATTTCTGGAATAACAGAGCTGGAAAGGTTCTTGAAGATCAAATACCTTCTTCAAGCTTTTCATCTGATCAATGAGGACAAGAAGATCTAAGCAGAGGAAGGGGACTGTCAAAGATTACATAGCTAGTGGGTGGCAGGGGGTGCACTAGATCCCAGATCTCTTGGTTCTTCATCTATTGCTCTTTCTGCTTCTTCTTTAAAAGCTTGAAAGGTCTTGTATTGCCAGATGAAAATTCTTATTATGAGGAAAGAAGTCAGTGGTCCTAGGAGGGCATTTTGTAGGCCTGCACTGTACTGATATTCCCAGGATCGGTATTTTATCTGGGGAGGTGTATTCATTTCCACCTTTTCAAATCAAAACCTTCCACAGGTTTTGGTCAGTGGTGTTTTTAGTGGTGGTGGCCAGGAATTGCTCTGATAAAAAAAGCCATAACCTCATAGAAACTGAAGGGTAATCATGATCATGAAGAACATGGTGATGATATTATTTTAATTAATTAAATTAATTTTTACAAAAATTTTATGCATAGGTAATTTTCCAGCATTGACAATTGCCAAACCTTTTGTTTCAACTTTTCCCCTCCTTTCCCCCACCCCACCCCCCCAGATGGCAGGTTGACAAATACATATTAAATATCTGAAAGTATAAGTTAAATACCATATATGTATGTATGTCCAAACGATTATTTTGCTGTACAAAAAGAATGGGACTTTGAAACAGTGTACAATTAGCCTGTGAAGGAAATAAAAAAATGTAGGTGGACAAATATAGAAGGATTGGGAATTCTATGTAGTGGTTCATAGTCAAATCCCAGAATTCTTTCGCTGGGTGTAGCTGGTTCAGTTCATTACTGCTCTATTGGAACTGATTTGGTTCATCTCATTGTTGAAGAGAGCCACATCCATCAGAATTGATCATCATACAGTATTGTTGTTAAAGTATATGATGATCTCCTGGTCCTGCTCATTTCACTCAGCATCAGTTCATGTAAGTCTCTCTTGGCCTTTCTGAAATCATCCTGTTGGTCATTTCTTACAAAACAATAATATTCCATAATATTCATATACCACAATTTATTTAGCCATTCTCCAATTGATGGGCATCCACTCAGTTTCCAGTTTCCATGGTGATGATCTTTATGGAGATTGGCTAGAATAGTGCTTAGACTTCAGAAACCCAATTCATCACTGGGACTTCTCTGGAAAACTTTGAGGTTTGCTAGATCATGCCAGAAAGTGTGCCCATCACAGGTCCAGGGAAACTTCTGAATGTTCGGCTTCCTCCTCACCAGGTATCATGATGTCATTGTATATGAAGAAATTTATAGGCAAATCACTAAACACTGACTGCCCTTCTAGAGGATATGGAACTTCTTTGCACATGGAAGTCATTCAGAGATATTTCTAATCTGCTAGTCAACACTACTCATTGTTGTCCTTCTTTCTTGAAGTATACCAAAATTACATCATTATGTTGAGGTCGAGGTTCAGTGTTGTATAACTATGGCTGATCAGACTAATAAAAGCCTGCAAGGTTTTACCATGGGTGAGTCATAAAAAGTCCATATGAACATTTGGAGTGGCTATTTCTCAGTTCATGAATCTCATGTTTCTTTTGAGCTATTGCAATTCTTTGCTCATAGAGTACAGCACAACATTTTCTTTGGTGTGGGCGTGACATGGTAGATGGATATATCTCCCTTGTGTCAAAATCTATCCCAAAGTTCTTCAGAGAAACCTTCAGAATGTCTTTGTATCACTTCTTCTCATTTCCATGTGACTGTCTGCTTTGTGTGAATTCTCTATTAAATAATCTTTCAGGTAAACATACATTTGGCACTTGAACAATATGACCAGCCCGTCATGCTCTCTGCAGTTGTATGAATACTTGGCAGTTCAGCTCAAGAAAGGACCTCATTGTCTAGAACTTTATCTTACCAGGTGATCTTCAGAATCTTACTAAGACAATTAAAAATAGAAGTGGTTCAGTTTCCTGGCACGGCACTAGTATACTGTGCAGCATTTACAATCATACAGTGGGGTCGGCACAATAGCTCTGTAGATCTTCAATATAGTAGGTTGTTTAACAGTTCTTCTCTCCCACATTTTCCTTCAGAGTCTCCCAAATGGAAAGTAAAGATAAGTGAATTCACTCACAGCATTCAAATTTCTCCATTTGCTACAATCAATGGTTACACATATCGATGGTGTTCTGCTTCTGGTGGAGAACCTGTGTTTTCTTGGTATTAATTATGAGGCAAAAATTCACACACGCAGCAGAGAATCAACCCATACTTTGTTGCATCTCAACGTCAGAGTCTATATTAAGGACATAAACATTTCTGTTGCTACTACCTGTGTGATTGTAGATAAGTCACTTATATCTTTCAGTGCCTCAGTTTTCATCGGTGAACAAAAATAAAATCATGTCCACCCTCTATTCCTGTACCGTGTAATGAAGAAAAACTCACTAACCTAGAGGACAGAGCAAACTCCAAAGCAGACTTTTCTAAAATTATCTTAATGTTTTCCACTCTGTAATGGACCTCTGTTTTTCTTTTTCTAATTTTTGTAGCAGAGGAAATCTTAGCTCTTTGTTCTTATATCCCCAGTTCCTCAAGTCTGTAAAACTCTAGATTTCAGATCAGGAAGCAAACTGCCTAAGTAGAAATCATAGTTATGGTTCAACCACATTCATAACTGTAACACTTCCAATTGTCATAGCCCTTTCATATGGCCAAAGCATTAGCCTCAAAAATAATTCTGTACAGTCATTAGGGCAAAGGTTAAGAATTTAAAGGGAATTAATGGAAAACAATGCCAACAAAGGCAGCCTAGCTGTGCCAGATCTAAAACTATATTATAAAGCAGTGGTCACCAAAACCATTTGGTATTGGCTAAGAAATAGTGTAGTTGATCAATGGAATAGGTTAGGTTCACAGCACAAAATAGTTAATAACTATAGCAATCTAGTGTTTGACAAAGCCAAAGTCCCCAGCTTTTGGGATAAGAACTTACTATTTGATAAAAACTGCTGGGAAAATTTGATACTAGTATGGAAGGAATTAGGGTTTGACCCATACCTAACATCATATAACACGATAAGATA
Source organism: Sminthopsis crassicaudata (assembly GCF_048593235.1). Classification (NCBI taxonomy): domain Eukaryota; kingdom Metazoa; phylum Chordata; class Mammalia; order Dasyuromorphia; family Dasyuridae; genus Sminthopsis; species Sminthopsis crassicaudata. The sequence continues at coordinate 64,210,792 of NC_133623.1, read as the reverse complement.
AAAATGGGTTCATGATTTAAATATAGAGTAATAATATAAGGAAATTAGAAGAACAAAAGATAGTTTACCTCTTAGATCTATGGAGAAAGAAAGAATTTTTGTCCAAAGAAGAACTGGAAGTCAGAATTGAATAGAAATAGATAATTTTGATTGTATTAAGTTAAAAAGTTTTTGTACAAATAAAACTAATGCATACAAGATTAGAAGGGAAGCAATAAATTGGCAAAATATTTTCATATTTAATGGGTCTGATAAAGGCCTCATATCTAAAATATGTAGAGAATTGATTGAAATTTATAAGAATTTAAGCCATCCTCCAAATGATAAATGGTCAAGGGATGTAAACAGACAATTTTCAGATGTAGAAATTAAAACCATTTCTAATCCTATGAAAAGATGTTCTAAATCTCCATTAATCAGAGAAATGTGAATTAAGGCAATTCTGAGATACCAGTACACACCTGTCAGATGAGCTAAGATGACAGGAAAAAATAATGATGAATGTTGGAGGGGCTGTGGGAAAACTGGGACACTGATACATTGTTGGTGGAATGGTGAATGCATCCAGCCATTCTGGAGAACGATTTGGAATTATGCTCAAAAAGTTATCAAACTGTGGATATCCTTTGACCCAGCAGTGTTAGTAACTGGGCTCGTATCCCCAAAAGATCTTAAAGTAGGGAAAGGGACCCATGTGTGCAAAAATGTTTGTGGCAGTCCTCTTAGTAGAAACTGGAATGCCTATCAGTTGGAGAATGGCTGAGTAATTTATAGTACATTATTGTTCTATAAGAAGTTCTATAAGAAATGATCAGCAGGATGATTTCAGAAAGGCCTGGAGAGACTTATATGAACTGATGCTAATTGAAATGAGCAGCACTAGGAGATCACTGTACACAGCAACATCAATATGATACTACAATCAATTCTGATGAACGTGACTCTTTCCAACAATAAGATGACTAAGGCCAGTTCTAATGATCTTATGATGAAGAGAGCCATCTCCATCCAGAGAGAGGACTGTGGGAACTGAGTGTGAATAACAACATAACATTTTTACTTTTTTTGATGTTGTTTGCTTGCATTTTGTTTTCTTACTCATTTTCTTACCTTTTTGATCTGATTTTCTTGTGCAACAAAAGAACCATATAAATATGTTTAAATATATTGGATTTAACATATATTTTAACATGTATAACATATACTAGATTGCTTGCTATCTAGGAGAGGGGATGGAAGGAAGGAGGGGAAAACTTGAAACACAAGGCTATGCAATGTTGAAATATTTCAATGTTGAAAAATTATCCATGCATATGTTTTGAAAATAAAAAGCTCTTTTTTTTTTCTGAAGCAATTGGGGTTAAGTGACTTGCCAAGGATCACACAGCTAGGAAGTATGAAGTGTCTGAGACCAGATTTAAACTCAGGTCCTCCTGATTTCAGGGCTCTATCCATTGGGTCACCTAGCTTCCCCAAATAAAAAGATTTAATAAAAAAAGGTCATTAGGACAACTACCATTTTCCTATTTTCAAATATGAGCAAACTGGGCCCCTGAGAAGGGAAGTGATTTGTCTAAGGACATGTACAAAGTAAGAGAGACAGAAAAAACAATGGCTTCTTGGGGTTAAAAGTGTTAAAACAAAGTGGAAAGACTTTAAAAATCACAAGAAAATGTAAAGTACATATTATCACAAAACAATGGATTTGGAATTGGAAAGAGAGGGAAAATGAATGGTGACTAGAAAATGAAATGTGTCCTTTGATTCCAAGAAAGATAAGCACTAATGTCATCTGTGGCGGGGGCGTGACAATAATAGAGATGTACAGGAAATGCATGTGTTTGAGAAAAAGACAATTTTTGTCAACACAAGAGTTTGAGATGCCTATGATACACCAATTTCAAAATGGCAGGTATCCATTTATACCTTCCTTTTGTAAGGAAGTGGAGGCTTGGGTCTCCATATGTATTTTGCCTGTGCTGAGCAAAGAGTGCCCAGTCTTTTATATGGGTTTTGAGAAAAATGTACATTTCTAGTGAGTAGCAGCACCTTAAGGGAGGTTCTTTTTGTGGAGGCTCACTTTGCATTTGCCTTAAAGGCTTATTCCAATTAAGTTTGATGACTGGAGGATGAAGAAGAAAAAGAGAAGGAGGAGGAGGAAAAGAAGAAGGAGAAGGAGGAGGAGGAGGAAGGTTTGCAAAAAAAAAGTTCTTTAGGCCATTAGGGCAATTACTAAAGAAGACTTGAACCAATTTTTTTTCACCAGGAGTGAGAACAGGAGGTTGCCAAAGAGGACATTGTCAGCCTCACTGCTGGAGCATTTGGCTATGAATCAAAGGAACAAAATTAGTGCTAAGAGCAGCCTCACTCCTCTAGTCGGCTTACCTGTATTTCTTTAAAAAAATTTAATAAATGGTTTTTATTTTCAAAATATAAGCAAAGATAATTATCAACACTCACCCTTGAAAAACCTTGTCTTCCAAATTTTTCTCCCTCTCTTCCCCCTCCTCTAGACAACAAATAATCCAGTATATGTTAAATATGTGTAATTCTTCTATAAATATTTCCACAATAATCATGCTACACAAGAAAAATAGGATCAAAAAGGAAAAAAATGATAAAGAAGAAAAAAGCAATCAAACAACAACAATAAAAAGGTGAAAATACTATGTTGTGATCCACATTCAGTTCCTACAGTCCTTTATCTTGATGCAGATGGCTCTTTCCATTACAGCGTATTGGAATTAGCCTGAATCATTGTTGAACAGAGCCAAGTCCAACATAGTTGGTCATCACATGATGTTGTTGCTGTGTACAATGTTTTTTTGCTTCTACTCACTTCACTTAGCATCAGTTCATATAAGTTTCTCCAGACATTTCTGAAATCATCCTGCTGATTGTTTCTTATAGAACAACAATGTTCCGTAGCATACATATACTATAACTCAGTGGTCCTCAAACTTTTTAAATAGGGGGCCGGTTCACTGTCCCTCAGATTGTTGTAGGGCCGGACTATAGTAAAAACAAAAATTATGAACAAATTCCTATGCACACTGCATATATCTTATTTTGAAGTGAAGAAACAAAACGGGAACAAATAGAATATTTAAAATGAAGTTAAATTAAATCAACAAACTTACCACTATTTCAATGGGTACTATGGGCCTGCTTTTGGCTAATGAGATGGTCAATGTCTGCTTCCATATTTGTCACTGCTAGTCGTAACAAGTGAATCAAGTGTGCATCTGTTAGTCTTGATGTGGTTGGAAATTTTAAATGTTTCATTCTAGAAAAAGTCTGTTCACAGACATAAGTGCTGCCAAAGATGGTTGCCATTTTGAGTGTATGGATCCTGAGATGAGGATATGTCTCAGTGGGTAATGATGCATAGAAAAAAATGAAGGCTGCTTGACTTGAATGCATCTTTCAAAGAGTCACAATTCTGCAGTTCAGCCAGTTCCATTTGGTAAATTGTATCCACATTTTCAATATCAATAGAAAATAGATTACAGAAAAGCTGTATGTCCTGTTCATGGAGATGAAGCTCTTTAAATCTAAATTGGAACTCCTTTTGCAGTTTTTCCAATGAATCCACACATGTTTTGTTTGACAATGCAATCAGTGACTTTTCTGCTAACAGATTTTGAGTTGTGGAGAGATGGCAGAAGTTTTCCTCCTTCACTTGTTTGGGAGGCCTAATTTTACTTCAAATGCTTTGACATGTGATTGCATATCACAGATGAGCTCCCCCTTTCCTTGAAGTTGCATATTGAAATTGTTGAGTAGCTCTGTTACATCTGTCAGAAAGGCAAGGTGCCATTTCCATTCTGCATCATTGAGCTCTGGTACTTCTTTGTTTTTTGAAAGCAGAAAAGTTGTCATCTGTGGAAGTAAGTCATAGAAATGTTTCCAAACTCTCCCTTGACTTAGCCAATGGATTTCTTTTTTTTTTTTTTTTTTATAGTGATCATTTTTTTAAATTTTATTTTATTTTTTTTATTATATATATATATATATTTTATAATATTATCCCTTGTATTCATTTTTCCAAATTACCCCCCTCCCTCTATTCCCTCCCCCCGATGACAGGCAATACCATACATTTTACATGTGTTACAATATAGTCTAGGTACAATACATGTGTGTGAATATCATTTTCTTGTTGCACAATAAGCATTAGAATCCGAAGGTACATGCAACCTGGGCAGACAGATAGTAGTGCTAACAATTTACATTCCCCTCCCAGTGTTTCTTCTCTGGGTGTAGCTACCTCTGTCCGTCATTGATCAACTGGAAGTGAGTTGGATCTTCTTTATGTTGAAGATTTGCACTTCCATCAGAATACATCCTCATACAGTATTGTTGTTGAAGTGTACAGTGATCTTCTGGTTCTGCTCATTTCACTCAGCATCAGTTGATTTAAGTCTCTCCAGGCCTCTCTATATTCCTCCTGCTGGTCATTTCTTACAGAGCAATAATATTCCATAACCTTCATATACCACAATTTACCCAACCATTCTCCAACCGATGGACATCCATTCATCTTCCAGTTTCTAGCTACAACAAATAGAGCTGCCACAAACATTTTGGGCACATATATGTTTCTTTCCGCTCTTTAGTATTTCTTTGGGATATAATCCCAGTAGTAGCGCTGCTGGGTCAAAGGGTATGCACAGTTTGATAACTTTTTGGGCATAATTCCAGATTGCTCTCCAGAATGGTAGCCAATGGATTTCTGTGTGATATAGAACATCTTCATACTCAACATTTAGCTCAGACAGAAATTCCTGAAATTGTCTGTGATTTATTGCATTAGCTCTAATGAAGTTAATACAAGATACCACAATTTTCATACCAGAGTCCCACTTCAGTGATTTACTACACAGTGCTTGTTGGTGGATGAGGCAGTGTATAGCTATTGGATGAGAATGGTTATGTTTGTTCATCTCTTGGTTAATGCGAACAATTACTCCTTTCTCAGACCCCACCATGCTAGGGGCACCATCAGTTGTCACACTGGCTAGTTTAACCCAGTCTAGCTCCAAAACATTCATAGTTTGCAAACCTTTTCATAGATATCCTCTCCTGTAGTTGCTCCTTTGATGCTTTGCAGTATAGCAAGCTCTTCTGTGACTAGATTACTATAGTCCTTGATTATTTTGTCCTGGGAACCTAACTTATTCCATGGATCAACTATCCTTCCTCCTTTCCCTTTCCCTTTCCCTTTCCCTTTCCCTTTCCCTTTCCTTTCCTTCCTTTTTTTTTGTTGAGGCAATTGAGGTTAAGTGACTTGCCTAGGGTCACATAGCTAGGAAGTGTTAAATGTCTGAGGCCAAATTTGAACTCAGGTCCTCCTGACTTCAGGGCCGGTGCTCTATCTACTTTGCCATCTAGCTGCCCCAACTACTCTATTTCTTAGCTAATAGCAAATGGCTTTGATGACCACTGCTTTATAATATAGTTTTAGGTCTGGTATAGCTAAACTTACCTCTATTTCTGCCGCTGCTTTATAATATAGTTTTAAGTCTGGTATAGCTAAACTTACCTCTGTTTCTGCTGATAGATGTCATCATCAGAAAATAGTCTCATCACTTTTGACTCTAGAAATGCTGCTGGCTATCAATAGCACTATGGAAACCTTGGTGTCATCATCTTAAAGAAAGGGGGAGGTAGTGTCTCACAATTCTGACCCCCTATCCCCACTTTTCTTCTTCATTCTGAGCTAGTTTTCCTTCTGGTAGATCCAGGTCTTTCTCAATGGCTCATTTAGGAAAAAAGGAACATCTCCTTCTCCTTGGTTACAAAGGGATTTGTTCTGTGGGGGTCTATTAGAATTCACAGAATCTCCTAAATCCACCCCCTTTGTCAATAAAATCAATATATTTCGAACTGATCAATAGATATTTTGCAAGTGCCAATAGAAACAGAGAGAGGGAAGGGGTGGAAGGATTTGGAAGAAGGGAAGGAGGGAGAGAAGGAGAAAAGCCCAGCTAGCAATAATTATAAATTCATATGAAAACTAGATGCAGAATAATATATATTAGAAGATATGTAAACAAGCTCTGGCCTCAAGAATGGAGTCAAATATATTGGATTACTTGCCATCTAAGAGAAGGGGGTAGAGGGAAGGGGGTGGGGGAATTGGAACATAAGGTTTTGCAAGGGCCAGTGATGAAAAATTATCCTTGCATATGTTTTGAAAATAAAAAGCTTCAATAATTTTTTTTAAAGAATTGAGTCAAGAGGAAGAAGAACAATGCCATCCATCATTCTATTCTAGGACTCAGTGATCACCTCCTAGTCAAATGCCCACAACTCTGTCCATGGCCTTGAAATTTTGCCTGAAATCCTACATTTTTCAAGTGAATATTTAAGTGTTCTGCAGATCTCAAGTGCTTTCGGGATTCACCTTTCACATGTTGTGTTAAATCTTCACAAACCTCTGGGAGAGATTTCACCCTAATTTCTAGGTAGAGAGTGCAAGTTTTATGTTCATTGACTAGATGAAAGAATAGAGGCGCATACAAGGGACATGTCCTGTCTAGAAAACATATTGGTTTCAGGATTTCCATGAGACTAAGTCACACAACTCGTAGATGTTTCATTCCTTTACTTCTCAGCCCTCACCTTCCTCACCTCTAAAAGCCATACTAGTGGAGGCTTAACTCTTAATTTTTTGGAATCCTTCCTCCACCACCATCCCATCTGCCCTCCTTGGTGTAAGTACAAATTCCTTAGACCATTCTGTCTAGTTACCTTCATACAAGCTATGCTTCTCCTATTTATCCGCAAATTCCACTCATTCATTGTGGTACAGAAAAAGGGTCTCTGGTTTTGGGGGTCAATCAATAAGCATTTATTAACCACTTACTATGTCTCCACAATTGTCCTAAGTGTTTGGATGGGGAGGTGATAAGTGTGGCTTTCTGCCCCTCCCCCCTTCACCCATACTTCCTTTTCTGAATTGGTTGAATTAACATCTGACATGTTTTATGGCCATTGAAGGCTCAAAGTAGGAAAAGTCTAGAATAGATTCTAAGCAGAGCTTTTGCAGCCTGGGGTCTCCAACCTAGGACTGACCATACACAGAGAGCAGCATGGTTTCAATGCCCACCTCCCATCTTTTTTCTTCTGAAGAGACTGTGCAGAAGCTATGTCTACTGTGAATTGAAGGGAGATGTGACAAATCTCTACAGTCAATATAAATTGTAGTGTTCTTTCTAGAGTCTCCACTCTGGGGTGCCAAAATATACCATCCAGACCAGCTCTCTGGAGGACCTTGGGACCAACCTGAATCCTTGGTCTTAGTGGAGGAGTGATGAAGGCAGGACATTCACAAGGATGGTCAAAGATGGAGTCCATTTATTTCAAGTCCTCCCAGCTCTTAGTAAATTACATCACTACAGCACACTGTGCATGTGCCAACTATAAGCACCCTATTATTAATATGTAAATGCCTCTTATACTGCAAGTATCTCCATTTCAAGTAGAATACAGGTTGTCATGTCCCCTTGACTTCTCAGGAAGGGTGAGGCACCCCAAGGGGAGATGAGAGCCAAACCAGACATTGTCAGTAGGCTCCCTCTGGCATGAAGAGTCTTTTACCTCACCCAGAGTTCCCCCACTGTCTGTGACTCTCTATAATAAACATCAGTTAAAAACCCACAGGTCAGACGGTATCTCTCTCCCCCCTGGGAATGTGGAAGCTAGTGGGGGAGGAGTGCTTTTAATATTAATGTCCTTGGGAAGGCAGAACCAAGAGGGCAGAGTAAAGGCAGAGACTCATCTGAGCTCTTCCCTAATCTCTCCAAAAATCTTTAAGTAATGACTCTAAACAAATTCTGGAGTGTAAGAACCTACAACAGTGAAGCCATCTCACAGATGAAGGCAATTTAGAAGATTAGAGGAAAGGTCTGTTACACCAGAATGAGAGTGTAGCACAGTTCTATGAAGGACACACCAGCACAACACAGGGTCCAGCAAACAGACCTTGGGGCAATAGAATCAGTGGCAGAAGTAGTGATTTCTATACTTCTCAGCCCCCAGACACCAAAGATAATTTAGAAGGTTGGAAGGAAAGGTTTATTACATTAGAGTGAAAGTGGAGCCCAGCCCAGCGTAGGCTGCGCCAGCAGAGGGCACCAACTAACCAGGAACAGGCATTAGGAGCCTCTGAATTTTCAGAAATTGATTCTGGAGATCTGAGCCCACAGATGGTAAGAGTGTCTAAATCTGGTCAGAAGGAGATAATATGGGTCTCTACTGCTTAGCCTATACTCAGGTCTGGGAGGAAGTTCTGGCTCATAGTCCCAGAGATAGGAGCCTTAGCACACTAGAACTTACAGTTAAAGTTAATCAAAGTTTGAGAACTACTCAAAGTTCTTGTGGCCATTCACAGATAAGAGCATACATAAGCCATGAGAGTAGTAATAACACTTCTGCTTAGATTATACCACTTTGAAGGAACTGAAAAGTTACAGGTCACTAGAAGGATCTATGAAAACAGAATCATAAAATCACTGAAGTTTAGAACAGTTTACCTTCTACCCAGGAAACAGAGCCCTACTTTAACAAAAAGTTAAAAATCTGAGTAATAGGCTGGGAAAATGAGCAAACAACAGAAAAAGATTCTGAGCCTAGAAAGTTACTATGGTGATAAGGAAGATCAAAACATATACTTAGAAGATAACAAAGTTAAAGCTCCTACAAACAAAGCCACCAAGAAAAATAAGAATTAATGTCAACCCATGAAAAAACTCAGAATGTATTTTGAAAATTAAGTAAGAGAGATAGACAAAAATTGCAAAAAGAAATGAGAGTAATCCAAAAGGAAATACAATTCCTTAAAAATTAGAATTGAGTAAATGGAAGCTAATGACTTTATGATAAATCAAAATAGAATAAAGCAAAATCAAAAAGGTGAAAAAAGAAAACAATGTGAAATATCTCATTGGAAAAACAACTCACCTGGAAAATAGATTCAGGAGTGATAATAAAAAATATTGTTATATCTGAAAGCCATGATAAAAAAAAGAGTCTAGACATCATCTTTCAGGAAATTATCAAGTAAAATTGTCCTGATATTCTAGTACCAGTGGGAAAAATAGAACTTGAAAGAATCCGCCAATCACCTCCTGAAAGAGATCTCAGAATGAAAATTCCCAGGAATGTTACAGCCAAATTCCAGAAACTTCACAACAAAGGAAATAGAATTACACTATTACTAGAAAGAGTAACCTTTCTAGCAAAACTGAGTATAATCCTTCAGGAATGAAATATTGGACATTCAATAAAATAAAGGATTTTCAAGCATTCATGATGAAAAGACAAGAACAGAATAGACAATTTGACTTCCAAGTATAAGACTAAAGAAAAAAATGAAAAGGTAACCAGGAAAAGGAAATCATAAGGGAGTTAATAAGGTTAATCTGTTTACATTCCTATATGGGAAGATAATACTCATGCCCCATAAGAACTTTCTCATTATTTAAGGCAGTTAGAAGGAGTATATTTAGACAAGAAGGCACAAGTCTGAGTTGAATATGAAGAGATAATATCTAAAAAAATAAAATTAAGGAATGAGAAAGGAATGGACTGGGAGAAAAGAAAATGGAGAGTTAGACAATGGTGTAAATTATCTGCCATAAGAGGCAAGAAAAAGCTTTCACAGTGGAGGGGAAGAGGAGGGAAGGAAGGAAGAGTGAGCGAAGTTTACTATCATTAGAATCGGCTCAAAAATGAAATAACATACACCCCATTTGGATATAGAAATCTCTTACCCTGCAGAAAAGTAGGAGGGGAAGGGATGCATGAAGAGGTAACAGGATGAAGGGTATATTGAAGGAGGGGATAGTCAGAAGCAAAACACTTTTGAGGAGGGACAGGGTGAAAGAAGAAAAATAATAGAATAAACTGGGGGAAAATACCATTAGCAATAATTGTGAAAAGAATTTTGAAGCAAATTTCTCTAATAAAAGCCTTACTTCTCAAATATAGGGAACAGAGCCCAATTTACAAAAATGGGAGCAATTCCCAACTGACAAATGATCAAAAGATATGAAGTTTTCAGATGAAATAATCAAAGCTATTTGTAGCCATATGAAGAAAACTACTGTAACTCACTATTGATTGGAGAAATGCAAATTGGAACAATTCTGAGTTGCTACCTCATACGTATTAGAAAATGACAAATAGAGGGTATGTGGGGAAAATGAGACACTGATGCATGGTTGATGAAGTTGTGAACTGATTGAAAAATTCTTGAGCAATTTGGAACTATGCCCAAAGGGTAGACCCTTTAACCTCACACTGTGAGGCATTCCTGAAAGAAATTTTAAAAGGATCAATATAGCAGCTCTTTTCTGGTGGCAAAGAATTAGAGATTGAGGGATGTCCAGCAGCTGGGGAATGGTTGAACAAATTGTGTTATGTGATTATGATGGAGTTTTATTGTGCTGTGAGAAATGACAAGTAGGATGCTCTCAGAAAAGCCTGGAAAGACTTCCATGAGCTCATGCAAAGTGAAATGTACTGTGTACATAGTAATATTATAAGATGATCAGCTCTGAACTATTTTGCTATTATCTGTAATACAATTATCCAAAACAACTCTGAAGGATTTATGATGAAAAATGCTATCTATGCCCAGAGGAAGAGCTGATGGTGTCTGAATAATAGATTAAAACATACTTTTTAAAACTTTATTTTCCTTGATTTTTTAGAGAGGGGGAAATCTATATTTTTTACAATTTTTTTCCTGAGGCAAATGAGATTAAGTGACTTGCCCAGAGCCACACAGTTAGGAAGTGTTAAATGTCTGAGACCAGATTTGAACTCAGGTTATCCTGACTTCAGGGCTGGTGCTCTATCCACTGCACTACCTAGTTGCCCCTACAACATTATTTTTATGGAAATATTTTGCATAACTTCACATGTACCTTCTCGAGTGAGGAGGAAGGAAGAAAAAGAATATGGAACTCAAAGTTTTAAAAGCAAATGTTAAAACATTTTTATATGTAACTGGGGAAAATAAAATATTAAGTAATGAAAAAAACTGACATGGGACATGGTTACTAATGAATTTTTATCTCACCAAAAAAATGCTCCTCCTCTGTCAATCCTAATTTTATCATATCTTATTTCTTTACTTTTTGAACCTGTGAGAATGGGGGACAGAGGAAGGATGGCAAAGCCTTTGGAGGAGGTTAGAATCCCAATATGGGCTCTAGGCTGCAGCCCCACCCTTTAGGTTGTGAGACCCTGCTTAGGAAGAGTTGTCTTGTTTAAAGCTGTATCAGCTGGGCCCCATCTCTGGTTGTCATGGTGACTTGTCTGTTACCAAGGAAATCTGATCTCCTGAGTTATTAGCTCTGATAATAGCTCCTTATTCGGCTGGTGTTATGACTATCCCTCAACCAAAAGGCATAAAAGATTTAAAATCATTAAAATGGTCTCCACAAAAAACCAATGGAAAGTTGCTGTTTTATATTGAATTATTTTCCTATATGTAGGTGGAATTTTTTTTCTTTTCTCATTTTGTATTTAAATTTAATTTTTAAATTAAGTTAAATTTAATTTAAAAGATAATTTAAATTTAAAATTAAAACTTTAAGTAAATTTTTAAAAAAAATTTTAAAAAGAAGAGAATATTAGAGCTGGGAGGATACCTAAATGGAGGGCTATCAGAAATAGAAGAGCCATTACTACAACAGAAGAGTGACTTTTAATGTCACAGAATTTCAGAGATTGAAGAGCTTTTATGATATATACTTCATCTAGCATTTCAAACGTGTTTTAAGGAAGGAAAAAAGCTCTTTCCAATAGTAGCTTGTATGACCCTCATCAGAAATCAGTCAGCTAGCTGCTTACATTACTCCTCATTTTTGAGGAGAGGACAGTGAGGGTCATAAAATTCTAGGGAAAGGCTTAGGGTCACAAACTTTGTGTCTGAGGGTGAATGTAAATGCAGGAGAAAAACTGGCAACTATACATACCTTCCACACAGTGACTTGAAATCAGGTAATTCCAGAATTGTTATTTCTTTTCTGGGCAGTGAATTCAGTATTTTATTACAAAATGCTTCATTAGACATGATTGGAAAGGGCATATCTCTGCCTTAAATCACAGTATTTCTAAGAACCATAAGCAATGAACTGACAAGAAAGGTCCTGAATATTTTCTGATTTTCTAGGACTTCCTGCCAACATTGATGTAAGATTGGAGTACTGTTCTTTCTGATTCCAGGCCCAGGGCTCTAAGCATTGAAGAAGACAAGTTTAGGATAATTTTTAAAACAATAGGATAATTTTAAATGATTTAAAAACAATATCCAAACATATTTATAATAAGCAGCATTTATTTCAACAAAATGTACTTCATTAGGCATATCTCTGTGCTTTAAATCACAACATTGCTAAGAATCATAAGCAGTGAAGATCATCTGAACAACACAAAAACAAGACCCCAGGACCCATAGATTCACAATAAACATTCTTTCTTTCTCTCTTTCTTCCTTTCTTTCTCTCTTTCTTCCTTTCTTTCTCTTTGTCTCTCTTTCTCTGTCTCTCTGTCTCTGTCTCTCTGTCTCTCTCTCTCTATCTCCCTCCCTTCCATAGTTCCTTCCTCTCTCTCTCTTTCTTTCTGTTTATTTATTATTATTTGATATTTATTTTATTTATTTATAGACACATAGAGATGATCTTCATCCCACATGTGGGTAAAAACACTTTCTTTAATATCATCAATCATGATCCCTTGACTCCATGATGTTGCCAGTTCAGTAGTTCTTTCTTCTATGCTTTTAAAAATGAGTTGCGTCTTCATTTTGTCACAAACTGAAGCAAGTCATTGACACATTTATTGATAACTGCACATTATTTTTATAAAAGTGACCTTGCTCAGAGAGAACATGCTTCAGTTTACCTTTTTGTTAAATTTGGTTTGTGGCATAGTTATCTCAGAAGTTTTTATCAAGTAAGGATGTAATTCCTAAGGAATTTGTATTTTTATGTTTATCACATATAGGACATAAAAATCCATTGTTGCTAGTTCTCCTTTGCCTATTCTGGTCCATTGATCTACCGCTCTATTTTAATCTAATGTCAAATAAGTGATGACTACTGCTTCATAATAGAATTTGAATTCCAAACATATCATTTGACCTTCCTTCCTAACTTTTTTCATTATTTTCCTTGACATTGCAGGTCCTGATATTTAGTAATTTGGAACTCTCTTCCTGTGTGTCTCTGTCTCCCCTTATGGACTCTGTAAATGTAGTAAATGTAGTAAATGCAGTAGATGCAGTAAAACTGGCCTTCTTGATATTCTTGGCCTATACACTTCATCTCCCCTTTGGAGGCATTTTCACTTGCTGTTTCTCATGCCTGGAATTCTCTTCCTCCTCATCTCCATCTCCTAGTTTTTTTTGGCTTCCTTTAAATTACAGATAAAAATCCATCTTTTACAAGAAACCATTCCCGATCCATCTAAATGTTAATGCATTTCACTCTTTTATTTCACTCTCAAGTTTTCTCATAAATATCTTGTTTATGTATAGTGTTTTTTGTATATTGTCTCTGAAATTAGACAGTAAGGTACTTAAGATCAGGGACAATCTATCTTTCTTTGTATTCCAAACATTCAACCAGTGCATGGAATATAGTTGGTGCTTTAATGAATGTTGTTGATTGTCGACTATATATTTAGAGCTCTTCACTATCTCTCTGCCTCCATATACAATTATTTGCCCAGCCTTCTCGTTGCTCTGGATTTCCTTTACCATGCTTTAACTCTTCATCCTGAAGTTTTATTCCAGCCCTGGAATGCCTACCTAGAAAGTACCCTTTCTGCAGTCTTTTCCTTCGATTGAATGGGTCATCTGGGATGGAAGGAGGGATCTGGCCATGGATCATTGCTCTTCAGTTTCCTCTCCTATGGCAGCTTACCTCTTCCTCTTTCCCCAACCTTTACAGCTTTTCAGCTTTCTTTTATCTTCTACCTTGACTCTGGGCAAGTTACTTAACCCCAAATGCCTCAGCAAAAAAAAAGTAAGCACCTTGAAGGTAGGGACTCTATTTTTATTTGTATTTATATTGACATGTTCAGTAGAGTGCTTGGCACATAAGAAGTACTTGTTGACTGATTGACTTATATCAATTTTTCTCACTTGGACAATTGCAATAGACGTGGTCTCCCTACCTAAAGTGAATTCACTCTGCAATCCTTTACAAAGCTTTACAAAACATCCTAGATTCTATGTCTGCTCATGTCAATCCCATGTCTAATGAACAATTCCAGTCCCCACTCCTACCTCAACCTTTGCCTATTTGCTAGCTCCTCAAGGATTAAACACTCCTTCCTTTGAATTGAATGCCATTTGTAACCTGGCTAAAACACGCTTTTCTACCCTTGTATAATTACCTTTCAAGCATTCTATGATCCAAACAATATTTTCTTCTTGTTCTTCACCCATTATCTTAATTTCCCACTCCCATGCTTTTGTAAAAGCTGCTTCCTATTCCTGGAATGAATTACCTCCTGAGCTCTATGTTTAGAACTCCTATTTTCCTTCAAAGATAAGATGACATACCAGCTCTTCCTATATATGACACCTTTCTAGATCCCTCCCTGCTTATTAGAAACCTCCAATTATCCTGCTTTTTATTGTTGTCTTGTATATACAAATGTAGATAAATACATAATGAAAATGCAGTATTGTGTGTGATAGAATGCAAGTTCTAATTCTATCAGGGCAGGGGTCTTTAATTTTTCTCTTTGTATCCCTGGAAAATCCTGGAACATAGTAGCTGTTTTATAAAGTGCTTATTGAACAGTAAATCAAAGATAATAACACTGTCATCTTGTGGCCAAAGAAAATACTTTGATAATTTTAAGACATATCCACCATCTTCTGGTCAATTCAATTATTACAGTTGAAGTTGGCTATTGTTCATATAAACCCTTCTATTTCATTCTTACCTTTTCCAAAACCTATTTGCATTGGATCTGGGCATATATATTAATTCATTTTTTTGAAGGGACTGAAAGGGTATGAAAGGAAATTCTCAATTTATAAAGTGATGATAAAGTATGTTCTAGGTTGAGATCAACCAATTTCTTGTATTGCTTTCTTCCAAGTTTTGCTCTTTTTAAAAATATATATTTTAATAATGTGTTATTTTTTCCAATTACAATTTTTTTTTCAAAATTCATTGTTGTAAGATTTTGATTTCTAATTATTTTCTCCTTTCCTCCCTTACCTTCACCCTCCACAAGACAACAAATAATCTGATAATGCTTATACATGTATAATGATTTTTGATATATTTCCATATGAGTCATGTTGGAAAATGAAAAATCAGAATAAAAGTGTTTTTCCATTGCAAAAGAAGAACAAAACAAAACAACAAAAAGTGAAAATAGTATGTTTTAATTTGAATTCAGTCTCCCTAGTTATTTCTCTGGATGAGGATGGCATTTCCCATCCCAAGTCTATTGGAATTATCTTGGTAAGTCTCTCATAGTTGATCAGCACGTAATCTTCTTGTTACTGTGTGCAATATTCCCCTGGCTCTGCTCACCTCATTCAGTATCAATTCATGTAAGTCTCTCTAGGCTTTTCTGAAATCACCCTGTTCATCATCTTTGTTTTTTTTCTTTTTTCTTTTTAAATATTTATTTATTTTTTTATTTATAATTTTTTTTCACAGTATATATGCATGAGTAATTTTTTATAACATTTTCCCTTGTATTCATTTTTTCCAAATTATCCCCTCCCTCCCTCTACTCCCTCCCCTTGATGACAGGCAATCCCATACATTTTACATATGTTACAATATAACCTAGATACAATATATGTGTGTAAATACCATTTTCTTGTTGCACATTAAGTATTAGATTCTGAAGGTATAAGTAACCTGGGTAGATAGACAGTAGTGCTAACAATTTACATTCACTTCCCAGTGTTCCTTTTCTGGGTGTAGTTATTTCTGTCAATCATTGATCAACTGGAAGTGAGTTGGATCTTCTTTATGTTGAAGACATCCACTTCCATCAGAATACATCTTCATACAACATTGAACTGTACAGCGATCTTCTGGTTCTATTCATTTCACTCAGCATCAGTTCATGTAAGTCTCTCCAAGTCTCTCTATATTCCTCCTGCTGGTCATTTCTTACAGAGCAATAATATTCCATAATATTCATATATCATAATTTACCCAACCATTCTCCAATTGATGGGAATCCATTCATCTTCCAGTTTCTAGCTACTACAAAAAGAGCTGCCACAAACATTTTGGCACATACAGGTCCCTTTCCCCTCCTCAGTATTTCTTTGGGAAATAAGCCCAATAGCAGCAATGCTGGATCAAAGGGGATGCACAGTTTGATAACTTTTTTGGGCATAGTTCCAAATTGCTCTCCAGAATGGCTGGATTCTTTCACAACTCCACCAACAATGTATTAGTGTCCCAGTTTTCCTACATCCCCTCCACCATTCATCATTATTTGTTCCTGTCATCTTAGCCAATCTGACAGGTGTGTAGTGGTATCTCAGAGTTGTCTTAATTTGCATTTCTCTGATCAGTAGTGATTTGGAACACTCTTTCATATGAGTGGATATAGTTTCAATTTCATCATCTGAGAATTGTCTGTTCATATCCTTTGACCATTTATCAATTGGAGAATGGTTTCATTTCTTATAAATTAGAGTCAGTTCTCTATATATTTTGGAAATGAGACCTTTATCAGAACCTTTAACTTTAAAAATATTTTCCCAATTTGTTACTTCCCTTCTAATCTTGTTTGCATTAGTATTGTTTGTACAGAAACTTTCTAGTTTGATGTAATCAAAATCTTCTATTTTGTGATCCATAATGATCTCTAGTTGTCCTCTGGTCATAAATTCCTTCCTCCTCCACAAGTCTGAGAGGTAGACTATTCTCTGTTCCTCTAATCTATTTATTATCTCATTCTTTATGCCTAAGTCATGGACCCATTTTGATCTTATCTTGGTATATGGTTGTTAAGTGTGGATCCATATCTAATTTCTGCCATACTAATTTCCAGTTTTCCCAACAGTTTTTTCCGAATAATGAATTTTTATCCCTAATGTTGGTATCTTTGGGTTTATTAAACACTAGATTGCTATAGATGTACCCTTTTTTTGTCCTTTGTATCTAAT
Source organism: Sminthopsis crassicaudata (assembly GCF_048593235.1). Classification (NCBI taxonomy): domain Eukaryota; kingdom Metazoa; phylum Chordata; class Mammalia; order Dasyuromorphia; family Dasyuridae; genus Sminthopsis; species Sminthopsis crassicaudata. The sequence goes on along the minus strand of NC_133623.1, from coordinate 64,193,610 downwards.
CTGTTCCACTGATCGAGCAGTCTATTTCTTAGCCAATACCAAATGGTTTTGGTGACTGCTGCTATATAATATAGCTTTAGATCAGGTACACTTAGACCACCTTCATCTGACTTTTTTTTTCATTAGTTCCCTTGCAATTCTCGACCTTTTATTCTTCCATATGAATTTTGTTGTTATATTTCTAGGTCATTAAAATAGTTTCTTGGGAGTCTGATTGGTATAGCTCTAAATAAATAGATTAGTTTGGGGAGTATTGTCATCTTTATTATATTCGCTCAGACTATCCAAGAGCACTGAATGTCTTTTCAATTATTTAAATCTGACTTTATTTTTGTGGCAAGTGTTTCGTAATTTTTCTCATATAATTCCTGACTTTTCTTTGGTAGATGGATTCCCAAATACTTTATACTCTCAACATTTGTTTGGAATGGAATTTCTCTTTGTATCTCTTGCTGTTGCATTTTGTTGGTGATATATAAAAATGCTGAGGATTTATGTGGATTTATTTTGTATCCTGCCACTTTGCTGAAATTTTGAATTATTTCTAGTAGCTTTTTAGCAGAGTCTTTGGGGTTCTCTAAGTATACCATCATGTCATCTGCAAAGAGTGATAGTTTGATTTCCTCATTTCCTACTCTAATTCCTTGAATCTCTTTCTCGACTCTTATTGCCGAGGCTAGCGTTTCTAGTACTATATTGAATAGTAATGGTGATAGTGGGCAACCTTGTTTCACTCCTGATCTTACTGGGAAAGGTTGCAGTTTATTTCTATCGCATATTATGCTTACTGATGGTCGTAAATATATGCTCCTGATTATTCTAAGGAATAGTCCATTTATTCCTATACTCTCAAGCATTTTTAGTAGGAATGGATGTTGGATTTTATCAAATGCTTTTTCTGCATCTATTGAGATGTTCATATGGTTTTTATTAATTTGATTATTAATATGGTCAATTATATTAATAGTTTTCCTAATATTAAACCAGCCCTGCATTCCTGGAATAAATCCTACTTGATCATAGTGTATTATCCTGGAGATGATTTTGTGAAGTCTTTTTGCTAATATCTTATTTAAGATTTTAGCATCAATATTCATTAAGGAAATTGGTCTATAATTTTCTTCCTCAGTTTTCAATCGACCTGGTTTAGGTTTTAGTACCGTGTCTGTGTCATAAAAGGAGTTTGGCAGGACTCCTTCATCCTCTATTTTTTCAAATAGTTTATATAGCATTGGGGCTAATTGTTCTTTAAATCTTTGGTAGAATTCACATGTAAATCCATCTGGTCCTGGGGATTTTTTCCTGGGGAGTTGATTAATAGCTTGTTCTATTTCTTTTTCTGAAATGGGACTATTTAAGCTGTTTATCTCTTCCTCTATTAATGTAGGAAGCCTATATTTTTGGAGGAAGTCATTCATTTCACTTAAGTTATCAAATTTATTGGCATAAAGTTGGGCAAAGTAACTCATTATTTCTCTGATTTCCTCTTCATTGGTGGAAAGATCCCCCTTTTCATTTGTAAGACTAACAATTTGATTTTCCTCTTTCCTTTTTCTGATCAGATTTACCAAAGGTTTATCTATTTTATTGGCTTTTTCATAAAACCAACTCTCGGTTTTATTTATTAATTCAATAGTTTTTTTTTTACTTTCAATATTATTGATTTCTCCTTTTAATTTTTGTATTTCAAATTTAATTTTTGGTTGGAGGTTTTTAATTTGGTCTTTTTCTAGCTTTTTAAGTTGTAGGCCCAATTTGTTAATCTTCTCTTTCTCTATTTTGTTCAAATAAGCCTCTAAAGATATAAATTTTTCCCTTATTACCACTTTAGCTGCATCCCACAGATTTTGGTATGATGTCTCATCATTGTCATTATCTTGGGTGAAATTATTAATTGTTTCTATAATTTGCTGTTTCACCCAGCCATTCTTTAAGATGAGATTATTCAGTTTCCAATTACTTTTTGGTCTATTTACCCCTAACTTCTTACAGAATATAGCTTTTATTGCATTGTGATCTGAGAAGAAGGCATTTATTATTTCTGCCTTCCTACATTTAATTTTGAGATCTTTATGTCCTAATATAGGGTCAATTTTTGTATAGGATCCATGAACTGCTGAGAAGAAAGTATATTCCTTTCTATCACCATTCAGTTTTCTCCAAAGGTCTATCATACCTACTTTTTCTAATGTTCCATTTACTTTTTTAATTTCTTTCTTATTTGTTTTGTGGTTTGATTTGTCTAAATCTGAGAGTGCAAGGTTGAGATCTCCCACTATTATAGTTTTACTGTCTATTTCTTCTTGCAATTCTCTTAACTTTTCCTTTAGAAAGTTAGATGCTATACCACTTGGTGCATATCTGTTTAGTATTGATATGGCTTCATTATTTATGCTACCTTTTAGCAAGATATAGTTTCCTTCCTTATCTCTTTTAATTAGATCAACTTCTGCTTTTGCTTGATCTGAGATAAGGATGGCTATCCCTGCTTTTTTGGTTTTACCTGAAGCATAATAGATTCTGCTCCAACCTTTTACCTTTACTCTGTATGTATCTCCCTGCTTTTAGTGTGTTTCCTGTAAACAACATATTGTAGGGTTCTGATTTTTGATCCAGTCTGCTATCCGCCTCTGTTTAATGGGAGCATTCATCCCATTCACATTTACAGTTAAAATTACTAATTCTGTATTTCTTGCCATCATATTATCCCCAGATTATGCTTTTTCCCTTGACCCCCCTGAACCCCTTCCCCAATATTTAATTTATAGACACCACATATGACGTGCAGCCCACCCTTTTTTTTAGTATCCCTTCCCCTCCTTCCAAGTCCCTTCCCGTATTCCCCTTTTCCTTTTCCCTTTTCCTCTCCCCCTTTTAATGAGGTGAAAGAGAATTCTCTGAAAAACAAATATGTCAATTATTTACTCTTTGAGCCTCTTCTGATGAGAGTAAGATTCACACAGTGTTTCTCCCCCTCTCTAAATTACCTCAGATATGGTATATTTTCTATGCCTCTTCCTGGGATGTAGTTTCCTTCTTTTTATCACTCCTTCCCCTTTTTCTGATACTACTCCCTTCCCTTTACTTCACCCCCCTTTTTATATCAGTAAAATCAAATTATCCATGCGGACTTTCTATATATCCACAACAGAGATACAGTTCTCAAGAGTTCTGTTTACCTTTTTCTGTTTCTCTTCAGTCTTGTGGATGTAGATCAAATTTTTTGTTTAAGTCTGGTTTTTTTCTTAGAAACATATGGAATTCCTCTATTTCATTGAATGACCATCTTCGTCCATGGAAAAAAATGCTAAACTTAGCTGGGTAGTTTATTCTTGGTTGCAATCCTTGATCTTTTGCCTTTCAGAATATCAGTTTCCAGGCCCTTCGATCTTTTAATGTGGAGGCAGCCAGATCTTGAGTGACCCTTATTGTGGCACCTTTGTATTTAAATTGTTTTTTTCTAGCTGGTTGCAAGATTTTCTCCTTTGTGTGGTAATTCTGCAGCTTAGCCACAATATTCCGTGGTGTTCTTTTTTTAGAGTCTTTTTCAGAAGGAGTTTGATGAATTCTTTTGATGCCTATTTTCCCTTCTGTTTCTATTATCTTTGGACAGTTCTCTTTGATGATTTCCTGTAAAATAGAATCTAGGCTCCTTTTTTGGTCATAGTTTTCGGGAAGTCCAATGATCCTCAGATTATCTCTCCTAGATCTATTTTCCAGGTGTATAGATTTTCCCAGTAAGTATTTGATGTTATTCTCCAGCTTTTCTTTTTTTTTTTTTTTTTTTTTTTGTTTTGTTTTGTTTGACTGATTCTTGGTTTCTCAATGAATCATTCATTTCTATTTGTTCCGTCCTGATTTTTAAGGAGTTATTTTCTTCATTCACAGTTTTTAGTTCTTTTTGTATGCTCAATTGAGTTTTTAAATGAATTATTTTGCTCTATTGAATTTTTTTCTATTTCCCTAAATTTTTTTAGAGAATTATTTTCTTTTTCCAGTTCAGAAATCCTATTTTCTTTTTTTTTAAATTTTTTTTATTATATATATATATATATTTTTTATAATATTATCCCTTCTATTCATTTTTCCAAATTACCCCCCCCCTCCCTCTATTCCCTCCCCCCGATGACAGGCATTCCCATACATTTTACATGTGTTACAATATAGTCTAGGTACAATACATGTGTGTGAATATCATTTTCTTGTTGCACAATAAACATTAGAATCCGAAGGTACATGCAACCTGGGCAGACAGATATTAGTGCTAACAATTTACATTCACTTCCCAGTGTTTCTTCTCTGGGTATAGCTACCTCTGTCCATCATTGATCAACTGGAAGTGAGTTGGATCTTCTTTATGTTGAAGATTTCCACTTCCATCAGAATACATCCTCATACAGTATTGTTGTTGAAGTGTACAGTGATCTTCTGGTTCTGCTCATTTCACTCAGCATCAGTTGATTTAAGTCTCTCCAGGCCTCTCTGTATTCCTCCTGCTGGTCATTTCTTACAGAGCAATAATATTCCATAACCTTCATATACCATAATTTACCCAACCATTCTCCAACTGATGGACATCCATTCATCTTCCAGTTTCTAGCTACTACAAAAAGAGCTGCCACAAACATTTTGGCACATATATGTCTCTTTCCGCTCTTTAGTATTTCTTTGGGATATAAGCCCAGTAGTAGCGCTGCTGGGTCAAAGGGTATGCACAGTTTGATAACTTTTTGGGCATAATTCCAGATTGCTCTCCAGAATGGCTGGATTCTTTCGCAACTCCACCACCAATGTATTAGTGTCCCAATTTCCCCACATCCCCTCCAACATTCATCATTATTTGTTCCTGTCATCTTAGCCAATCTGACAGGTGTGTAGTGGTATCTCAGAGTTGTCTTAATTTGCATTTCTCTGATCAATAGTGATTTGGAACACTCTTTCATGTGAGTGGATATAGTTTCAATTTCTTCCTCTGAGAATTGTCTGTTCATATCCTTTGACCATTTATCAATTGGAGAATGGTTCGGTTTCTTATAAATTATGGTCAGTTCTCTATATATTTTGGAAATGAGACCTTTGTCAGAACCTTTGTTTTTAAAAATATTTTCCCGATTTGTTACTTCCCTTCTAATCTTGTTTGCATTAGTATTATTTGTACAGAAACTTTTTAGTTTGATGTAATCAAAATCTTCTATTTTGTGATCAATAATGATCTCTAGTTCTCCTCTGGTCATAAATTCCTTCCTCCTCCACAAGTCTGAGAGGTAGATTATCCTCTGTTCCTCTAATCTATTTATTATCTCCCTCTTTATGCCTAAATCATGGATCCATTTTGATCTTATCTTGGTATATGGTGTTAAGTGTGGATCCATATCTAATTTCTGCCATACTAATTTCCAGTTTTCCCAACAGTTTTTTCCGAATAATGAATTTTTATCCCTAATGTTGGAATCTTTGGGTTTGTCAAAGATTAGATTGCTATAGATGTACCCTTTTTTGTCCTTTGTATCTAATCTGTTCCACTGATCTACTGGTCTATTTCTTAGCCAATACCAAATGGTTTTGGTGACTGCTGCTATATAATATAGCTTTAGATCAGGTACACTTAGACCACCTTCCTCTGAGTTTTTTTTTTTTCATTAGTTCCCTTGCAATTCTCGACCTTTTATTCTTCCATATGAATTTTGTTGTTATTTTTTCTAGGTCATTGAAATAGTTTCTTGGGAGTCTGATTGGTATAGCACTAAATAAATAGATTAGTTTGGGGAGTATGGTCATCTTTATTATATTCGCTCGGCCTATCCAAGAGCATTGAATGTCTTTCCAATTATTTAAATCTGATTTTATTTTTGTGGCAAGTGTTTTGTAATTTTTCTCATATAATTCAGAAATCCTATTTTCTTGAGACTTTTTTATCTTTTCCAATTCAGAAATCCTATTTTCTTGAGATTTTTTTTATCTTTTCCAATTCAGAAATCCTACTTTCCTGTGATTTTTTTAACCTTTTCTAATTCACAAATTTTGTTTCTCTGCATCTCCTGTGAATTCTTTATTTTTTCCAACTCCAATTTCAGAACATTGTTATTCTCTATCATAGCTTCTCTTTCCTTTCCCCATTTTTCTTCAAACTCTCTTAATTTTTTAATAGTCTCTTCTAGGAGAGAGTTATGTGATGGGGGGCAGGTATTGTTCCCCTTTAGGCTGTTATCTGCTGACTCTCTGCTATTAACTTCCTTGGGGTTGGATACCCGCTCTTTCTCTATGTATAAAGAATCAATGGTTCCTCTTGGCTTTTTACTCATATTTAAAAAATCTTTTGGGGTCTGTCTTTGGGGAAGTTTATTTATTTATTTCTTTATCAGCTTCCTCCCAGACCAGATGGATGCAGCAGCTCCTGCGCCTGAGCTAAGAGAGAGCTCTGGGAGAGAGTTCTCCACCCCCTCCCTGGAAGTGCCTCAGAGGTGATTAGCACGGCTGCATTTTGAGGGCGCTGTGTTTCCTAGCAACTTCCATGAGGTTTAAGACTGAACAGTAAAGGCGACACAAAGCCCATGCAATGCGTCCCGTGGGGCGTGGATATCAGCAGCTGAGGTGAAAAGCCCCTGCGCTCAAACTAGAAGTGTCTGCCCAGAAACAGCGGTCCCTATTTCAAAGGTTCCGCTTCTCTGGGACTTCTGCGGCTGAGTTCCACAGCCTCCAGCCAAGCAAGGCACTGTGTGTTTCCTTGGGCCAAGTCAGCCCACTTCTCAATCTCTTAACTACTCCCAGGTGAAGCCCCGGATAGCTGAAGTTGGCCACACCCACAGTGCCGAGATCTGTTAGGTCACTTCCAGATTGGGGTGGTTCTAGTATCTGGCTATCTGGCTTTATATTTTAAAGTGGCTTGATTTCTCTTATGAACTGCTGTTTTATAAGCAGAGAAGAGCTAACAGCCTGTGCCAGATTCTTCTATCTCAGTGGCTTCTCTGATCCCAGAGCCCTCCCCAGTCCAATCAGCGCAGTGTGCTAGACCCAACCATCTGTGCTGGCCTCTTTTTTTTTTTCCTCCCCTGGGAACTGACCTTTTCTGTTGAAACTCCAGATTCTCTTCAGCTGGTAAGACGTGCTTCCAGTCCTTGTGGTTTCTATCAGTCCAGCATTATTTTTGAGGCTGATTTAACTAATTGCTAATGAGGGAAGAAGGGAGCTTACAAATTTGCGTGTATCTTCTCTGCCATCTTGTCTCCGCCCCCTGTTCATCATTTCTTATAAAACAATGTTCCATTAAATTAATATACCATAACTTATTCAGTCATTCCCCAAGCGATGAGCATCCCCTCAATTTCCAATTCTTGTTACCACAGAAACAACTGCTACAATCATTTTTGCACATGTACCTTTATCTGTGTTCTTTGGAATTCAGACCTAGTAGAGACACTGCTGGATCAAAGAGTATGCACAGTTTTACAGCCCTTTGAGCATAGTTCCAAATTGCTCTCCAGAATGGTTGGATCATTTCACAACTCTACTAACAATGCTTTAGTGTCCCAGTTTCCCTACATTCCCTCCAACATTTATCATTATCTTTTTCTATCATCTTAGCCAATCTGAGACGTGTGAGGTGGTACCTCAGAGTTGTATTAATGTATTTCTCTAATCAATAGTAATTTAGAGCATTTTAAATATGACTAGAAATGGCTTTAATTTCATCTGAAAATTGTCTGTTCATAGCCTTTGACCATTTATCAACTGGGGAACAACTTGTATTCTTATAAATTTGATTCAGTTCTCATATATTTTACAAATGAAACCTTTATCAGAAACACTGGCTGGAAAAATTGTTTCCGAGCTTTCTGCTTCCCTTCTAATCTTTGTGGCATTGGTTTTGTTTGTGTAAAAACTTTTAAATTAAATTTCTTCTCCAAAGATCTGACAGGTAAGCAAGGGATCTTGCTCCCCTAATTTGTTTATAGAATCACCCTTTATGGCTAAATCATGTACCCATTTCAATAGGTTTGTTTGATATGGGATGTTTGATGATAGTTAATGCCTAGTTTCTGCCATATTATTTTTCAGTTTTCAGCGACTTTTGTCAAATAGTGGACTCTTATCCCAGAATCTAGAGTCTTTGAGTTTGTCAAACAGTAGATTATTATAATCGTTGACTGTTGTGTCTTATATACCTGGTCTCAACTTTTGCTCTTTTGAATGGACAACATTAATATGCCATCCAGGAACCACGTACTCTGCAGCATGGACCCTCAGTACCATCTCTACTACTATGAGGTCTTAACTTGTATCATTTCTCCTGCATTAGGATTAAAAGTGTAAAAGACAATTTTCATGGTGACAAGAACTTATTTGAATTCCTTTTTTTTTTTTTTTTTTTTTTTTTAGTAGACAAAGCAACAATTATTTTTAATCAGTTAGTCCTTACTATGTGGCAGGCATTGTGCTAAACTAGTTTTGCAAAGAAAAGCAAAAAATCCCCAGTCCCTTCCTCCAAGGAGCTCACATTCTATCAAGGGAGGTAACATGTAAGTAAGTGGGCACATAGAAGATACAGCTATAACCCAATAATGAATCCTATGAATTGGTCATATTGTTTGAATTTACACTGCATTTTCAACCTTTAGGCTGAAAGAGATCACCATATTTTACATAACTATATTTTCAAATAATGTAAATTTGAGTACATGTGACTACTTTACAGAATTTATTATTCACACTAATCAAGATCTAGATGACTATATAGAGAAGGTGGGAAGTAATCTCTTTTTTTTAATTAATAATATTTTTATTATATATATATATATATATTTTATAATATTATCCCTTGTATTCATTTTTCCAAATTACCCCCCCTCCCTCTATTCCCTCCCCCCGATGACAGGCAATCCCATACATTTTACATGTGTTACAATATAGTCTAGATACAATACATGTGTGTGAATATCATTTTCTTGTTGCACAATAAACTTTAGATTCCGAAGGTACATGTAACCTAGGCAGACAGATATTAGTGCTAACAATTTACATTCACTTCCCAGTGTTTCTTCTCTGGGTGTAGCTACCTCTGTCCATCATTGATCAACTGGAAGTGAGTTGGATCTTCTTTATGTTGAAGATTTCCACTTCCATCAGAATACATCCTCATACAGTATTGTTGTTGAAGTGTACAGTGATCTTCTGGTTCTGCTCATTTCACTCAGCATCAGTTGATTTAAGTCTCTCCAGGCCTCTCTGTATTCCTCCTGCTGGTCATTTCTTACAGAGCAATAATATTCCATAACCTTCATATACCATAATTTACCCAACCATTCTCCAACTGATGGACATCCATTCATCTTCCAGTTTCTAGCTACTACAAAAAGAGCTGCCACAAACATTTTGGCACATATATGTCTCTTTCCGCTCTTTAGTATTTCTTTGGGATATAAGCCCAGTAGTAGCGCTGCTGGGTCAAAGGGTATGCACAGTTTGATAACTTTTTGGGCATAATTCCAGATTGCTCTCCAGAATGGCTGGATTCTTTCGCAACTCCACCACCAATGTATTAGTGTCCCAATTTCCCCACATCCCCTCCAACATTCATCATTATTTGTTCCTGTCATCTTAGCCAATCTGACAGGTGTGTAGTGGTATCTCAGAGTTGTCTTAATTTGCATTTCTCTGATCAATAGTGATTTGGAACACTCTTTCATGTGAGTGGATATAGTTTCAATTTCTTCCTCTGAGAATTGTCTGTTCATATCCTTTGACCATTTATCAATTGGAGAATGGTTCGGTTTCTTATAAATTATGGTCAGTTCTCTATATATTTTGGAAATGAGACCTTTGTCAGAACCTTTGTTTTTAAAAATATTTTCCCGATTTGTTACTTCCCTTCTAATCTTGTTTGCATTAGTATTATTTGTACAGAAACTTTTTAGTTTGATGTAATCAAAATCTTCTATTTTGTGATCAATAATGATCTCTAGTTCTCCTCTGGTCATAAATTCCTTCCTCCTCCACAAGTCTGAGAGGTAGATTATCCTCTGTTCCTCTAATCTATTTATTATCTCCCTCTTTATGCCTAAATCATGGATCCATTTTGATCTTATCTTGGTATATGGTGTTAAGTGTGGATCCATATCTAATTTCTGCCATACTAATTTCCAGTTTTCCCAACAGTTTTTTCCGAATAATGAATTTTTATCCCTAATGTTGGAATCTTTGGGTTTGTCAAAGATTAGATTGCTATAGATGTACCCTTTTTTGTCCTTTGTATCTAATCTGTTCCACTGATCTACTGGTCTATTTCTTAGCCAATACCAAATGGTTTTGGTGACTGCTGCTATATAATATAGCTTTAGATCAGGTACACTTAGACCACCTTCCTCTGAGTTTTTTTTTTTTCATTAGTTCCCTTGCAATTCTCGACCTTTTATTCTTCCATATGAATTTTGTTGTTATTTTTTCTAGGTCATTGAAATAGTTTCTTGGGAGTCTGATTGGTATAGCACTAAATAAATAGATTAGTTTGGGGAGTATGGTCATCTTTATTATATTCGCTCGGCCTATCCAAGAGCATTGAATGTCTTTCCAATTATTTAAATCTGATTTTATTTTTGTGGCAAGTGTTTTGTAATTTTTCTCATATAATTCAGAAATCCTATTTTCTTGAGACTTTTTTATCTTTTCCAATTCAGAAATCCTATTTTCTTGAGATTTTTTTTATCTTTTCCAATTCAGAAATCCTACTTTCCTGTGATTTTTTTAACCTTTTCTAATTCACAAATTTTGTTTCTCTGCATCTCCTGTGAATTCTTTATTTTTTCCAACTCCAATTTCAGAACATTGTTATTCTCTATCATAGCTTCTCTTTCCTTTCCCCATTTTTCTTCAAACTCTCTTAATTTTTTAATAGTCTCTTCTAGGAGAGAGTTATGTGATGGGGGGCAGGTATTGTTCCCCTTTAGGCTGTTATCTGCTGACTCTCTGCTATTAACTTCCTTGGGGTTGGATACCCGCTCTTTCTCTATGTATAAAGAATCAATGGTTCCTCTTGGCTTTTTACTCATATTTAAAAAATCTTTTGGGGTCTGTCTTTGGGGAAGTTTATTTATTTATTTCTTTATCAGCTTCCTCCCAGACCAGATGGATGCAGCAGCTCCTGCGCCTGAGCTAAGAGAGAGCTCTGGGAGAGAGTTCTCCACCCCCTCCCTGGAAGTGCCTCAGAGGTGATTAGCACGGCTGCATTTTGAGGGCGCTGTGTTTCCTAGCAACTTCCATGAGGTTTAAGACTGAACAGTAAAGGCGACACAAAGCCCATGCAATGCGTCCCGTGGGGCGTGGATATCAGCAGCTGAGGTGAAAAGCCCCTGCGCTCAAACTAGAAGTGTCTGCCCAGAAACAGCGGTCCCTATTTCAAAGGTTCCGCTTCTCTGGGACTTCTGCGGCTGAGTTCCACAGCCTCCAGCCAAGCAAGGCACTGTGTGTTTCCTTGGGCCAAGTCAGCCCACTTCTCAATCTCTTAACTACTCCCAGGTGAAGCCCCGGATAGCTGAAGTTGGCCACACCCACAGTGCCGAGATCTGTTAGGTCACTTCCAGATTGGGGTGGTTCTAGTATCTGGCTATCTGGCTTTATATTTTAAAGTGGCTTGATTTCTCTTATGAACTGCTGTTTTATAAGCAGAGAAGAGCTAACAGCCTGTGCCAGATTCTTCTATCTCAGTGGCTTCTCTGATCCCAGAGCCCTCCCCAGTCCAATCAGCGCAGTGTGCTAGACCCAACCATCTGTGCTGGCCTCTTTTTTTTTTTCCTCCCCTGGGAACTGACCTTTTCTGTTGAAACTCCAGATTCTCTTCAGCTGGTAAGACGTGCTTCCAGTCCTTGTGGTTTCTATCAGTCCAGCATTATTTTTGAGGCTGATTTAACTAATTGCTAATGAGGGAAGAAGGGAGCTTACAAATTTGCGTGTATCTTCTCTGCCATCTTGTCTCCGCCCCCTGTTCATCATTTCTTATAAAACAATGTTCCATTAAATTAATATACCATAACTTATTCAGTCATTCCCCAAGCGATGAGCATCCCCTCAATTTCCAATTCTTGTTACCACAGAAACAACTGCTACAATCATTTTTGCACATGTACCTTTATCTGTGTTCTTTGGAATTCAGACCTAGTAGAGACACTGCTGGATCAAAGAGTATGCACAGTTTTACAGCCCTTTGAGCATAGTTCCAAATTGCTCTCCAGAATGGTTGGATCATTTCACAACTCTACTAACAATGCTTTAGTGTCCCAGTTTCCCTACATTCCCTCCAACATTTATCATTATCTTTTTCTATCATCTTAGCCAATCTGAGACGTGTGAGGTGGTACCTCAGAGTTGTATTAATGTATTTCTCTAATCAATAGTAATTTAGAGCATTTTAAATATGACTAGAAATGGCTTTAATTTCATCTGAAAATTGTCTGTTCATAGCCTTTGACCATTTATCAACTGGGGAACAACTTGTATTCTTATAAATTTGATTCAGTTCTCATATATTTTACAAATGAAACCTTTATCAGAAACACTGGCTGGAAAAATTGTTTCCGAGCTTTCTGCTTCCCTTCTAATCTTTGTGGCATTGGTTTTGTTTGTGTAAAAACTTTTAAATTAAATTTCTTCTCCAAAGATCTGACAGGTAAGCAAGGGATCTTGCTCCCCTAATTTGTTTATAGAATCACCCTTTATGGCTAAATCATGTACCCATTTCAATAGGTTTGTTTGATATGGGATGTTTGATGATAGTTAATGCCTAGTTTCTGCCATATTATTTTTCAGTTTTCAGCGACTTTTGTCAAATAGTGGACTCTTATCCCAGAATCTAGAGTCTTTGAGTTTGTCAAACAGTAGATTATTATAATCGTTGACTGTTGTGTCTTATATACCTGGTCTCAACTTTTGCTCTTTTGAATGGACAACATTAATATGCCATCCAGGAACCACGTACTCTGCAGCATGGACCCTCAGTACCATCTCTACTACTATGAGGTCTTAACTTGTATCATTTCTCCTGCATTAGGATTAAAAGTGTAAAAGACAATTTTCATGGTGACAAGAACTTATTTGAATTCCTTTTTTTTTTTTTTTTTTTTTTTTTAGTAGACAAAGCAACAATTATTTTTAATCAGTTAGTCCTTACTATGTGGCAGGCATTGTGCTAAACTAGTTTTGCAAAGAAAAGCAAAAAATCCCCAGTCCCTTCCTCCAAGGAGCTCACATTCTATCAAGGGAGGTAACATGTAAGTAAGTGGGCACATAGAAGATACAGCTATAACCCAATAATGAATCCTATGAATTGGTCATATTGTTTGAATTTACACTGCATTTTCAACCTTTAGGCTGAAAGAGATCACCATATTTTACATAACTATATTTTCAAATAATGTAAATTTGAGTACATGTGACTACTTTACAGAATTTATTATTCACACTAATCAAGATCTAGATGACTATATAGAGAAGGTGGGAAGTAATCTCTTTTTTTTAATTAATAATATTTTTATTATATATATATATATATTTTATAATATTATCCCTTGTATTCATTTTTCCAAATTACCCCCCCTCCCTCTATTCCCTCCCCCCGATGACAGGCAATCCCATACATTTTACATGTGTTACAATATAGTCTAGATACAATACATGTGTGTGAATATCATTTTCTTGTTGCACAATAAACTTTAGATTCCGAAGGTACATGTAACCTAGGCAGACAGATATTAGTGCTAACAATTTACATTCACTTCCCAGTGTTTCTTCTCTGGGTGTAGCTACCTCTGTCCATCATTGATCAACTGGAAGTGAGTTGGCTCTTTATGTTGAAGATTTCCACTTCCATCAGAATACATCCTCATACAGTATTGTTGTTGAAGTGTACAGTGATCTTCTGGTTCTGCTCATTTCACTCAGCATCAGTTGATTTAAGTCTCTCCAGGCCTCTCTGTATTCCTCCTGCTGGTCATTTCTTACAGAGCAATAATATTCCATAACCTTCATATACCATAATTTACCCAACCATTCTCCAACTGATGGACATCCATTCATCTTCCAGTTTCTAGCTACTACAAAAAGAGCTGCCACAAACATTTTGGCACATATATGTCTCTTTCCGCTCTTTAGTATTTCTTTGGGATATAAGCCCAGTAGTAGCGCTGCTGGGTCAAAGGGTATACACAGTTTGATAACTTTTTGGGCATAATTCCAGATTGCTCTCCAGAATGGCTGGATTCTTTCGCAACTCCACCAGCAATGTATTAGTGTCCCAGTTTCCCCACATCCCCTCCAACATTCATCATTATTTGTTCCTGTCATCTTAGCCAATCTGACAGGTGTGTAGTGGTATCTCAGAGTTGTCTTAATTTGCATTTCTCTGATCACTAGTGATTTGGAACACTCTTTCATGTGAGTGGATATAGTTTCAATTTCTTCCTCTGAGAATTTTCTGTTCATATCCTTTGACCATTTATCAATTGGAGAATGGTTCGGTTTCTTATAAATTAGGGTCAGTTCTCTATATATTTTGGAAATGAGACCTTTGTCAGAACCTTTGTTTTTAAAAATATTTTCCCAATTTGTTACTTCCCTTCTAATCTTGTTTGCATTAGTATTATTTGTACAGAAACTTTTTAGTTTGATGTAATCAAAATCTTCTATTTTGTGATCAATAATGATCTCTAGTTCTCCTCTGGTCATAAATTCCTTCCTCCTCCACAAGTCTGAGAGGTAGATTATCCTCTGTTCCTCTAATCTATTTATTATCTCCCTCTTTATGCCTAAATCATGGATCCATTTTGATCTTATCTTGGTATATGGTGTTAAGTGTGGATCCATATCTAATTTCTGCCATACTAATTTCCAGTTTTCCCAACAGTTTTTTCCGAATAATGAATTTTTATCCCTAATGTTGGTATCTTTGGGTTTGTCAAAGATTAGATTGCTATAGATGTACCCTTTTTTGTCCTTTGTATCTAATCAGTTCCACTGATCTACCAGTCTATTTCTTAGCCAATACCAAATGGTTTTGGTGACTGCTGCTATATAATATAGCTTTAGATCAGGTACACTTAGACCACCTTCCCCTGACTTTTTTTCATTAGTTCCCTTGCAATTCTCGATCTTTTATTCTTCCATATGAATTTTGTTATTTTTTCTAGGTCATTGAAATAGTTTCTTGGGAGTCTGATTGGTATAGCACTAAATAAATAGATTAGTTTGGGGAGTATTGTCATCTTTATTATATTTGCTCGGCCTATCCAAGAGCACTGAATGTCTTTCCAATTATTTAAATCTGATTTTATTTTTGTGGCAAGTGTTTTGTAATTTTTCTCATATAATTCCTGACTTTTCTTTGGTAGATGGATTCCCAAATACTTTATACTCTCAACATTTGTTTGGAATGGAATTTCTCTTTGTATCTCTTGCTGTTTCATTTTGTTAGTGATATATAAAAATGCCGAGGATTTATGTGGATTTATTTTGTATCCTGCCACTTTGCTGAAATTTTGAATTATTTCTAGTAGCTTTTTAGCAGAGTCTTTGGGGTTCTCTAAGTATACCATCATGTCATCTGCAAAAAGTGATAGTTTGATTTCCTCATTTCCTACTCTAATTCCTTGAATCTCTTTCTCGGCTCTTATTGCCGAGGCTAGCGTTTCTAGTACTATATTGAATAGTAATGGTGATAGTGGGCAACCTTGTTTCACTCCTGATCTTACTGGGAAAGGTTCCAGTTTATTTCTATTGCATATTATGCTTTCTGAAGGTCTTAAATATATGTTCCTGATTATTCTAAGGAATAGTCCATTTATTCCTATACTCTCAAGAGTTTTTAGTAGGAATGGATGTTGGATTTTATCAAATGCTTTTTCTGCATCTATTGAGATGTTCATATGGTTCTTATTAATTTGATTATTAATATGGTCAATTATATTAATAGTTTTCCTAATATTAAACCAGCCCTGCATTCCTGGAATAAATCCTACTTGATCATAGTGTATTATCCTGGAGATGATTTTGTGAAGTCTTTTTGCTAATATCTTATTTAAGATTTTAGCATCAATATTCATTAAGGAAATTGGTCTATAATTTTCTTTCTCAGTTTTCGATCTACCTGGTTTAGGTATCAGTACCATGTCTGTGTCATAAAAGGAGTTTGGTAGGACTCCTTCATCCCCTATTTTTTCAAATAATTTATATAGCATTGGGGCTAATTGTTCTTTAAATGTTTGGTAGAATTCACATGTGAATCCATCTGGCCCTGGGGATTTTTTCCTGGGGAGTTGATTAATAGCTTGTTCTATTTTTTTTTTCTGAAATGGGACTATTTAAGCAATTTATCTCCTCCTCTATTAATGTAGGAAGCCTATATTTTTGGAGGAAGTCATCCATTTCACTTAAGTTATCAAATTTATTGGCATAAAGTTGGGCAAAGTAACTCCTTATTATTTCTCTAATTTCCTCTTCATTGGTGGAAAGATCCCCCTTTTCATTTGTAAGACTAACAATTTGATTTTCCTCTTTCCTTTTTCTGATCAGATTTACCAAAGGTTTATCTATTTTATTGGCTTTTTCATAAAACCAACTCTTGGTTTTATTTATTAATTCAATAGTTTTTTTTACTTTCAATATTACTGATATCTCCTTTTAATTTTATCTTGGTATATGGTGTTAAGTGTGGATCCATATCTAATTTCTGTCATACTAATTTCCAGTTTTCCCAACAGTTTTTTTTTTAAATAATGAATTTTTATCCCTAATGTTGGTATCTTTGGGTTTATTAAACACTAGATTGCTATAGATGTACCCTTTTTTTGTCCTTTGTATCTAATCTGTTCCACTGATCGAGCGGTCTATTTCTTAGCCAATACCAAATGGTTTTAGTGACTGCTGCTATATAATATAGCTTTAGATCAGGTATACCTAGACCACCTTCATCTGACTTTTTTTTTTCATTAGTTCCCTTGCAATTCTCGACCTTTTATTCTTCCATATGAACTTTGTTGTTATTTTTTCTAGGTTACTAAAATAGTTTCTTGGGAGTCTGATTGGTATAGCTCTAAATAAATAGATTAGTTTGTGGAGTATTGTCATCGTTATATAATTTGCTGTTTCACCCAGTCATTCTTTAAGATGATATTATTCAGTTTCCAATTACCTTTTGGTCTATTTACCCCTAACTTCTTATTGAATGTAGTTTTTATTGCATTGTGATCTGAGAAGAAGGCATTTGCTATTTCTGCCTTCCTGCATTTATTTTTGAGATCTTTATGTTCTAATATATGGTCATTTTTTGTATAGGTTCCATGAACTGCTGAGATGAAAGTATACTCCTTTCTATCACCATTCAGTTTTCTCCAAAGGTCTATCACACCTAGTTTTTCTAATGTTCTATTTACCTTTTTAATTTCTTTCTTTTTTGTTTTGTGGTTTGATTTGTCTAATTCTGAGAGTGCAAGGTTGAGATCTCACACTATTATAGTTTTGCTGTCTATTTCTTCTTGTAACTCTCTTAACTTTTCCTTTAGGAAGTTAGATGCTATACCTCTTGGTGCATATATGTTTAGTATTGATATGGCTTCATTGTCTATGCTACCTTTTAGCAGGATATAGTTTCCTTCATTATCTCTTTTAATTAGATCAATTTCTGCTTTTGCTTGATCTGAGATAAAGATGGCAACCCCTGCTTTTTTGGCTTTACCTGAAGCATAATAAATTCTGCTCCAACCTTTTACCTTTACTCTGTATGTATCTCCCTGCTTTAAGTGTGTTTCCTGTAATCAACATATTGTAGAGTTCTGACTTTTGATCCAGTCTGCTATCCGCCTCTGTTTAATGGGAGAGTTCATCCCATTCACATTTACAGTTAAATTTACTAATTCTGTATTTCCTGCCATCATATTACCCTCAGATTATGCTTTTTTTCCTTGACCCCCCTGAACCTCTTCCCCAATATTTAATTTATAGACCCCACTTGTGATGCACAGCCCTCCCTTTTTAGTATCCCTCCTCCCTCCTTTTAAGTCCCTTCCCCTTTCTTGTACCCTTCCCTTATTCCCCTTTTCCTTTTCCCTTTTCCTCTCCCCCCTTTTAATGAGGTGTGAGAGGATTCTCTGAAAAACAAAAATGTCAATTATTTACTCTTTGAGCTTCTTCTGATGAGAGTAAGATTCACACAATGTTTCTCCCCCTCTGTAAATTCCCTCAGATGTGATAGATTTTCTATCCCTCTTCCTGGGATGTAGTTTCCCTCTTTTTATCTCTCCTTCCCCTTTTTTCCGATACTATCCCCTTCCCTTTACTACTTCGCTTTTAAAATATTATATCAGTAAAATAAAATTATCCATGCGGACTTTCTGTATTTCCACAACATTTTTGTTTACCTTTTTTCTGCTTCTCTTCAGTCTTGTGCATGTAGATCAAATTTTTTGTTTGTCTGATTTTTTTCTTAGAAACAAATGGAACTCCTCTGTTTCATTAAATGACCATCTTCTTCCATGGAAGAAAATGCTAAACTTAGCTGAGTAGCTTATTCTTGGTTGCAATCCTTGTTCTTTTGCCTTTCAGAATATCAGTTTCCAGGCCCTTCAATCCTTTAATGTGGAGGCAGCCAGATCTTGAGTGACCCTTATTGTGGCCCCTTGATATTTGAATTGTTTTTTCCTCGCTGCTTGCAACATTTTTTCCTCAGTATGGTAGTTCTGCAGCTTAGCCACAATGTTCTGTGGAGTTCTTTTTTTAGGGTCTTTTTCAGAAGGTGTTCGATGAATTCTTTCAGCTCCTATTTTCCCTTCTGTTTCTATTATCTCTGGACAGTTCTCTTTGATGCTTTCCTGTAAAATAGAATCTAGGCTCTTTATTTGATCATAGTTTTCGGGAAGTCCAATGATCCTCAGATTATCTCTCCTAGATCTATTTTCCAGGTCTATAGATTTTCCCAGTAAGTATTTGACATTATTCTCCAGCTTTTCTTTTTTTTTTTTTTTTTTTTTTTTTTTTTTGTTTTTGTTTTGTTTGATTGATTCTTGGTTTCTCAATGAATCATTCATTTCTATTTGTTCAGTCCTGATTTCTAATGAGTTATTTCTTCATTCACAGTTTTTAGTTCTTTTTGTATATGCCCAATTGTGTTTTTAAATGAATTATTTTGCTCTGTTGAATTTTTTTCCATTTCACTAATTTTTTTAGTGAGTTATTTTCTTTTTCCAATCAGAAATCTATTTTCTTGAGACTTCTTTATCTTTTCCAATTCAGAAATCCTACTTTCTTGAGAATTTTTTATCTTTTCCTATTCAGAAATCCTACTTTCCTGTGATTTTTTAACCTTTTCTAATTCACAAATTTTCTTTCCCTGCATCTCCTGTGAAATCTTTATTTCTTCCAACTCAAATTTCAGGACGTTGTTATTCTCTATCATAGCTTCTCTTTCCTTTCCCTATTTTTCTTCAAACTCTCTTAACTTTTTAATAGTCTCTTCTACAAGAGAGAGTTATTTGATGGTGGGCAGGTATCATTCCCCTTTAGGGTGTTATCTGCAGACTCTCTGCTGTTAGCTTCTTTGGGCTGGATACCCGCTCTTTCTCTGTGTAGAAGGTGTCATTCGTTCTCTTCAGCTTCTTAATCATTGTTAAAAATCTGTTGGGGTTTGCCCTTCGGGTAAGAAATTTATTTACCAGCTTCCTCCCAGATCAGATGCATGCATACAACCCTGTACCTGAGGTAAGAGAGAGCTCTGGAGAGAGTTCCCCTCCGTCCTCCCCAGAATGCCTCAGAGGTGTTTAGCACGGTTCTGCTGTGAGGAGTACCCAGTGAAGGACCTTGCTGTGTGGCCTAGTGACTGCCCTGAGTTTTAAGGCTGAACAGTGAAAGCGTCACAAATACCAGCCAATGCCTCCTTTGGGGCCGTGGATGTCAGCAGCTGATGTGAAAAGCCCCTGCCCTCAAACCGGAAGTGTCTGCCCTATAAAAGTTACTCTTGTCTGGGAGTTCCCCTTCTCTGGGAGTTCCGCTGCTGCTTGAATTCCACTGCCTCAGGCTGAGCCCTGCACTATGTGGATTAGAGGCTGCCTAGGGCTATGTCCCTGCTATTCAGGCTCTCAACTACCCCAAGGAGTAGCCCCGGGCAGCATAAAGCATCTGCACAGTCTGCACAGCTGTGAGGAGATCTATTAGGTCACTTCTGGATTGGGGTGGATTTAGGATCTGGTTTTATATTTTAAAGTGGCTTAATTTCTCTTCTGAACTGCTGTTTTATAAGCAGAGAAGAGCTAACAGCCTGTGTCAGATTCCTATATCTCAGTGGCTTCTCTGATCTGAGTTCTCCCCAGCCCTATCGGCACAGTGTGTTAGCACCCAGTCCAACCCTGTCTATGCTGGCCTCCTTTTTTTTTTCCTCCCCTTGGAACCAACCTTTTCTATCGAAATTCCAGATTCTCTTCGGCTGGTAAATTGTGCTTCTAATCCTTATGGATTTTATCAGTCCAGCGTTATTTTTGAGGCTGATTTAACTAATTGGTAATGAGGGAAGAAGGGAGCTTACAAATTTGCGTGTATCTTCTCTGCCATCTTGGCTCTGCCCCCCTGAATCAGCATTTCTTAAACATGTACAAGGCACCAGGAAATGCTTTCGGTTCTGGGAATATATATACAAAGGGGAAAAATGAAACATCCGTATCTTGATGGAAGTTGAATTTCCATCCTAATATACTATATTGCATGTTTGGATGGAAGGCAGATCCTTTCTTCTCCCATCTCTATAACACATGGGCAGCCCTAGGCTAAGTGGACCACAGGCCATTCATTTATGTCCTTATCACTTCCACATCTTTACTTCCCTGGCTTTCTTCAAGTCTTGGATCAAATCTCATTTTCTACAGATTACTCATTCCATTCGAATTTTCTCCTTTCTTCCATTCCCTATGTATTATGTATATACTAATTTAATTACATACTATGTCCACTATTAAATTTTTAAGTTCCTTGAAAGCAATTACTGTCTTGTACTTTTGTTTTGCTTTGAAAGATATAAAGAAAAAGAGAGGGACATATCTATATATGTGTGTGTGTGTGTGTGTGTGTGTGTGTGTGTGTGTGTGTTTATGTCTGTATATATATATATATATATATATATGTATATATATATATATATACACACACAAATGAGAATTATTCAGAGGGATGTCAGTTAAGAAAAATGAAACAATTATTATTTGAAATACCTAATTTATCCCTTAGTTATGAACTTGAGAAGGAAGGCCATCATTAAAGTATAATTCTTTTTCCTAAGTTCCCTGTTCTTACAGTATTACCATGGATATGGGAGGCTCAAACAGATTTTTTTTTCTTTCCTATAGTTAACTACTTTTATTTCCTCTTTGATTTACTCAATATTTTGGATTTCACTGTTAACCCTTCATTTAGATGTCTATCTTTTATTTGTGGTTCCTGATCCAATGACCATTTTTATTGTATTACCCAAATTATGTAAAGGATATGTTTACTATTTCTGCCTTGTTACATTTCTTTTCGATATTTCCTTGCCCAAATTCAGTTAATTTTTCTTTAAAAAAACCCTCCAAATTGTTGAGATGTATATGTAATCTTTGTTGTTCCATTTAGAAAATATCATAAAGAACTTGCGATACTAAAGTAGTTCTAATTCTCCAGAAATTTATTCAGTTCTGTATTTTCCATTTTGTTTATTTCTGTTAGACTTATCCATATCAGAGAAGGATGGTGAAGTCTCCTGTCACTATTGAGTTATCTATGTGATATTGTGGTTCAGTTAATATTTACTTTGTGAATTTCTATGCTAGGGTATCTGAAGTGTACAATTTTGTTACTGATATTAGTTTTGTGGCTCCTTTCAACATAATACAATGTTATTTATCCTTTTAAAATATTCAATCTGTTTCAATTTTGTCAAATAGCATGATTGAAAATTCTGCTTTCTTTGATTCACTTGATGCATAGCAATTTTCCCTCCACCCTGCCATTTTGTGTGTCTATATTTTTTATAATGTGTTTCTCTCAAGTCACAAATTGTAGGATCTTTTATATAATCTGTTCTTTTTTCTTTCTTTCTTTTATTTGTTTAATCCATTCACATTTAAAACTATAAGTTAGGTGTGTACACACACACACATATGTATATATACATATATAATTCCCATTTGTCTCTGACTTATTTTCGAGTTGAGATTTTTTCATTCTTCTGCTATAAACACAGTCCCGTCTCTCTTCAGTTACTTTAACTTTATCTTTTTTAAAGTGGCTCTTTTCCAACTGGCAATATTCCCCTCACACCATCTCCAATTTGCTACCCTTTTCCCTTTTTTTTAACCACAAATTCAATTTTCTTTCTAATTATTTAATTTTTTCCCTCTTTAAAGCCCTCTTTTCCAGAGAGGAAAAGTCTTATTTTCTCCTTCAACTAGTTCAGTTCATTAGTTTTTAAATTTGATTCATTATTTTGCATCCCTTTTTTAGAGAGTATTTCTCTCACTCTCTTATCCATTCTCTCCATTATAACTTTCCATTTTCTAGTTCATGAACCCTATAATTATCTAGTCTCTCAGTATTTTCTATCTTTTTCATGGAATGAAAAATTTTGAGGTATCTAATTTGGGTTCTCCACTCTAGGCAGTTTCAATCAGTGCCTCATAGAATTTGCCATGGAGATTCTTTTTTTTTTCCAACTTATCTCACTCTCAGAACAATACCAATTCCTGCAGATGACAGAGATAGTGTTCTATTAAAAGGAAAATTCTTGTTTGGGCTTTCACCTTCATCAATGAGGCAAAATTCGGGAAAATAATTAAAAGGAGTTAATTGAAAGTGCAATTAGGAAGTAACATATTGACCAGTTGACTACTAAGACATTAAATAGCCAGAGATTCAAGAAGGAGTCAGGTTTTACTGATAATTTTCATAACAAGACATTTCAGAAGCATCCACATTAGTAAAAGGGGATGGGACATTCTATTTCAGCTTTTGTTCCGACATGTGAGGGATAGAAGGTAATAATACAAAAACCATAGACTGGGTGAGTCCTACTCCAACAAAACCTTTCAGTTATTCCATACCACTTTTATCT